>NC_137025.1:10881067-11336067 GCF_032717465.1 Coenobita brevimanus
ATTATACTGGTGCGGTACTGACAGTGAAATTGGTAGAGGGATATGGAGGATTACACTGCTGAGGTCCTAGCAGCGAAAAGGGCAGGAGGATTGGCGATGGTGTAAGGAATTGAGAGATTACTCTGCTGAGGTACTGGCAGTGAAAAGAGAAGATGAATTTAGGATGATGTAAAAGATCCGGGGATTACACTGCTGAGGTACTGGCAGCGAAAAAGGCAGAACTTAGGATGCTGTAAGGGGCTGGGGGATTACTCTACCGAGGAACCGACAGCGAAAACGGCAGAAGGGTTGGGGCTGGTGGTAGACAGGTGAGAGCAAATAAAATGGGGATAGGAAAATGAGAGAGGAAGCAATTTTGTTATTCTCCCATGAAGTGTAAAGTGTTTTTGGAAGGTCAAAGAGCAGAGAAAGAAGCAGCTGTGAGAGGTGCACAGAAATGCACTGAGGTATGGTTGGAGGATGGGGGTTAAGGACTTACACCGCTGCGGTATTTGTGTAGGAAAGAGGTGCTACTCGAGAAAGAAAAAGGGAGAAAAGGCGAGGATGAAGTGAAAGTTGTGATAGCACACGTGAGATGCTGTTCTAACTTGTGTGGGTGGAGGGGGATTGGGGGATATGCTTTACTTGCCTAATACTGCAATGGCTTAAGTTACAAGAAGGATAAAGAGTGGGAAGAGAGTGGGTGATGGTAGACAAAGACGATTGCACTAAAAGCAATGTTCTGAGGTTCGGGGAGTTAGGAAATTATACTTGTGTAGTGGTATGGGAAAGGTAATAATGAAAGGGGAAAGAGCAAAGAGACAGGGAATGGTGGCAGTCAGAGATTAAAGGGGACTGGATGGGGTAAAGGGGAGTGAAATAGAAATGGTTCCTTTATTTTACGCGCAGCACCTCTTACGTAGTGATTTGTTTTCCATGTTAAATCGAACCATTGTCTAGTATGCCATGTGTATAATGAATCGCTGGAGAAGAGATGTTGCGAAATTTCCAAAGCCACTTACATTACGACACAGAAACGAGCGCACTGACGTAAACTGGGTGAGGTAAGGTGAGGGGGTGGAGGATTTGTTACACTGGCGAGCTAATGGTAGGAGGAGATATTATGTTATTGCAGGGGAAAGAGAGGATGGGGGATGGGACGGGAAGCGGTGCTTTTGGTGTGTAGGGGTAGAGGACTGGGCCATGTTCTAGGTGGCAAAGGGGGCCTCGTAGCGCTTCTTCCTTAGTGATTCATTTTACCTATTACACATCCACATTCTCGTGTACAATATTCATATAGTTTAATTATACAGACAGACACGGGAGAATATTAAGAAGCGATGTGCCGACATGATCACTAAGGAAGAAAAGCTACACAGTCTCCTCAGGAATTAGGTTACGACACAGGGAAGAGCATACTTTCGTAGACTGGGCTCGGTAAAGGGTCTAAGAGTGGAGGACTGTTGTAACTGTGAATTAATGGCATGAAGGAATGTGTTACAGGAGGGGAAAAAGGGTGATGGGTGATGGGGAGAGGACTGGTGTTACTGGTGTGTGGATGTGAGCTGATTTTGCAAGCTTGATGAGAGATTTGCAAGGATGAATGGGTATCCTACTGACATGAAGGGAATGTGTCGCTGGATCGGTAATAGGAAGGACGAATAGGAGGTGCGCTTCAAGACTCTAACAAACTTTGTGATGGGCAGAAGTAAAAGAGGAGGGTGATTCTGTTATACATGTATAGTGCTTGAGATTTTGTTAATGGATGGTGAAAGGAGATTAATGGTGGTTGGTGTAAAAGAGTGAGCTACTTCACGAGCTGAATTTGAATGGGGTTGGATTATGGGTTAGGGGATTAGTTTTACTATTCTGCTCCTGGCATAAAGGATGTGTTAGTGGAGGGGTAAAAGACAGGGTGGAAGGGGAGGGAGGGATGTTTGTGTACTGGGGTAAAAGCACTGCCGTAGACTGGAACTGGCTAGAGGAGATATATTGCTGAAGAAGTAGAGTGGAGAGGGGGAACGAGCTGGGAGTGGTAATTGGTGGAGAGAGATGAGCACGCCATCATAAATTAAGTGGGGCCAGGCAACAAGAATGGGGAGTGGATTTTGATATTCTACTGTAGCTCAAGAATGGGGGGATGTATTGGAGGAGAGAAAGGGAAGAAGGAAAGGTATGGTGGAAACGAGAGAGGAAAGGGGAGAGGAAAGGTGTTGATGGACAGGATCAAGCATACTGTTATTAGGTTAGGGTGTGGAAGTAACGATTGAGGAGATTGTAATACAACAGCGTGGCTCTGCGTGATGTATGTGTTACTGAAAGAGCAAAGTGGAAAAGGGAAAAAGGAATGCTCATTGGTGGATAGAGACGGGAATACAGTCATAAACTGAGTGAGGTAAGGGCCGTGAGTTGGGAGTGGAGTTTGTTATTCTAGCATGGTTCTGGCAGTGGCATGAGAGGACGTGTTGGAAGGGAAAAGGGAATGAAAGAGCCGGCGGGTGGGAAGTGTTTCTATAGATAGAGGAGACGAGCGCGTCTTTACAAGCTGGATGGGGCAGCGTGAGGAGCAAGAGAAGAACGAATTATATAATACTCGTGTGGGTCTGGAACAAATTGGGGGTGTTTTGGAGGTGAAAATGAGAGAGAATGGCAGGGTGCTGGGTGTACAGAAACAAGTGCACTGTTGTCATTTGAGGTGAGTTTGGGAAAAGAAGTGATGGGAAGGGTAAGAGACGACAGTGGGTAGCTAAAATGAAAAACGAAAAGAAAATGGGGAAAAGAATGAGGGAGATTTTCCTTTTTGATTTTCTGGTTAGGGATGGAGGAGAGGTTACTGGTATAGAGAAACTAGCACACTGTTGCAAAGTGGATGAAAGGTGAGGATGGGATGAGAAGAGAGAAGGGAGGTATTAGGGGGATAAAGTGGGTGGAGGTAAAGGCTAAGAGCAAGGTACAGAGAAATGAGGAGGGGGGAATGGGATAGAGATGACATGAGGCAGGATTTGGTACATAGAAACAAATGCACTACTGTATCCTAGATGGGAGTGGGTGAGGAGGGAAGAGGATTATATAATGACTGCGTGGTACAGGTATCAGGGAGGGATGTATCATAAGGGAAAAGAAGACAATAAGAGACAATGGGAGCGATGGAAGAAGGGAGATGAAGAAGGGTGCTAGTGTATAGAGGTAAGCACGCTACTGAAAGCTGGGTGAGGGATCAAAGAGAGTGATGAATGTTAGATGAGGATTATGTAATATTAGCGAGGTACTGGCGTGAAGAGAGAAGTTGTTGGAGGGAAAAATGGAGAGGAGAATGGAGGGAGGGGGGGGGGTACTTGTGAATGGAGACGAGTAGAGTGTTGTAAGCAGAGTGGAAGTGGGAAGTGAAGGGGAGGGTAAGAGGCGTTGTACCGGATAGGTAAAATTGAAAGGAGGAAGGGGGTTGGGTAAGATGAAGAAAGAGAGGGCCTTTGCAAGTGAAGAGGGGAATGGGAAGGGTTCTGTTGGTGCATGAATGAATATGACCACACTTCTATAAGCTTGGTGATGGGGGACAGTGAGGGTGAGGCGATAGGATGATAAGTACTGGAGAAGTAAAATGGAAAGGGAATGGAAGGTGACTAGTTGGTGTAAAGAAATAAGAGCATTGTTGCAATCTGGGTGGGGAAGCAGGGCGCCATGGGGAGGGAAGGGACTACTGTGGTGGTACTGGTAAAAGGAATGGGTATAATGGAGAGGAAGAGGGGAGAGAAGAAGACGTGGGAAAGGGATGTTGGTGTAGAGGTGAGGACGTATGTGTAATGTGTGGGAGGGGAGGGTGTAGGAATGGTGAAGTGGAAGGTATGATACGTGTTAGATAGGCAAATTGGAAGGGAGGAAGGAGAATGGGGCAGAGGGGGGTTTAGTGTACAGTATATACGCTGGGTAGAGCAGCAGGGAACGCGTGAGGGGGAAGGATATTAAGTCATACTAATGAAACACTGGTGTGAGGGGATGGTTTGAGGGAGGGATAAAGGGGAGAGAGGTGGAGGGAGGGAGTGATGGCGTATAAAGGTGAACACACGATTGTAAACTGAGTGGGGGTGCGAGAGAAGTGAGAGGTAAGAGGCGCTGTAACGGGGAGGCAAATGAAAGGAGTAAGGGGAGAGGGTTATTATAGTATATAGAGGTAAGCACATTTTTGTAAACTGAATGGGACAGCAAGGGAGGGGTGAGGGGAGAAGGGGATTATGTCATAGCATCGTGGTACCGAAGTGATGATGGATTGCGCTGGAGGGGAAAAGAGAAGATGGAGGGAGAGATGATGGTGTACAGAAACGTGTGTACTGCATGTTGTAAGATAGTTGTACTTGGACATGGGAAGTGAAGGAGGGTGTGGGCGAAAATATAAGTGGACATTTTAGACAGGCAATGAAAAGGCGGAAAATGAATAGAAAGAAGGAGGAAGGAGGAAGAGGAGGAATTATAGGTATACTGTTGAGTGACGAGAAGGAAAGCAGGTTATGTCAAACTAGCGAGATACCAGTGGGAGATGGAGTGCGTTGGAGGGGAAAAGGGGAGAAGGAAAAGGGGAGAGGGAGGGGGAGAGGGGTATTGTGTATAGACGGAATGGGGGGGAGAAAAGGGGGGGATGAGGGGGTTGTGTGTATAGAGGGAAGGGAAGGTAGGAAGAGGAGAGAGGAATGGTGGTGTGTACAGAGGATAGGGAGGGGAAGAAGAGGGGGAGAAAAGAGGAAGTGTGTTTGGAGAAAAAAGATGATTAGGACTGCAGGGGTGGTATGTATGGAGAGACATGAAGGGAAGAAGGGGAAAGGAGGGATAGAACGCTTAAAGAGAAGGGAGGGTAGGAAGAGGGGAAGAGGAGGGATGGTATGCATTATGGTTAGGGATGGGAGGTAGTGGGGTGGAGGAATGGTAGTGTATAAGAGTATAGAGGGAAAGGAGAGGAAGGGGCGGGACTATGGACAGTGTGCTTAGAGGGAGGGGAATGGACGGAACGGTGAGGTAGTGAGGATACAAGGAAGGGAAGGGAGGAAGAGAAGAAGAGGCAGGATGGTGATTCTAAAGAAAAGGGAGGCGAAGAAAAGAGAGAAATGAGGGGTAGTGTGTACAGAGGGGAGCTGCCTGTGAGAAAAGTGGAACCGGAGATTATTTTGAGGGGGAAGAGTACTGGTTGAATGAACAAGGTAGCAATGAGTGTGGCAGTGGTTGTAGCGGTAGGTGTGGTGGTGGTAGTAGGGATGGGAGTGATTGTGTAGTAGATTTGGGAGTGGTTGTGGTAGTAGCGAGAAGTGTGTTATTGTAGCAGTATCTGGTGTGCTGGTTGGGGGTGCAGTACTTGCGTGGGAGTGGTGTGGTAGGTGGGTACATGGTACTTGTGTGGAAGTGATGTGGTTGTGGTAATGATGTGCTGACGATTGTGGTGAGTGTGGTAGTGTGGCTGTGGTAATTGGAATGGTTATTTGTGGTGCTGGTGTGGGTGTGGGTGTGTTAGAGGATAATTTACTATTGCACTGGGTTGAGAGAGAGAGAGAGAGAGAGAGAGAGAGAGAGAGAGAGAGAGAGAGAGAGAGAGAGAGAGAGAGAGAGAGAGAGAGAGAGAGAGAGATGAACAGAAAGGCAAGAGGAATAAATGAATAAAGTTAAACAAAACTCCACATCGCTATTATTCACCCACTCTCCATCCCTTTTTCCTCCAGTTCCAGTAACCTCCCTATCAACTTTCCCTTCCTTTCGAGGGTGACTTAACAAGGTTGGAGGATCGATGGAGTAAGAGCGCGTCGGGGAGGAGAAGAAGAGTAAAGTGAAGAAAACATTATCTCGTTTTTACTCTAGTTATTTTGGAGAACGAGGTCAGAGGACGTTTTCGAGTGCTTAGATGTTCCGTTTATTTAGTTTTCGTGTGTTCGATTTAATTCAGCTCTGGAATTACTAATGGAACTGAAAAATAAAAGCCAGCCTCGATCGTGAAGAAAATAAAAGAAAATATTGTCTTCTTTTTACTGTCATTATTTTGGAGAAAGAGGACAAGGAGGACGCACATGTTTGTTATATGTTGGTGTATTTATTGCTGCTTTTTGCATGAATTTATTTTCTTGTGTAATTACGTAATGGAGGTCAAGAATGGGGGTGACCCGAGGTGGTGAAGAAAAGTGAAGAAAAATATTGCTTTGTTTTTACCTTCGCCATTTAGGAGAACGAGGACGAGGAGGATGTACAAGAGTGTTTTTATCTTCGGTTTATTTTTATTCTTCCTGTCTACAAAGCATCCCATTCAGCCCAGAGGAAACCTTTCGAACAGCGAGGGTTAGATGTTGCATTAACTAACTACTCCACTGCTAGGACTTTCTCCGTATCTGAACAAAATTGAATGGTTGGGAGAAGATGAATGTAAAGATGTTGTCCCCGGGTTGAAGTGGGGAAAGAAAGCTGCCTCGTTTTAACAGTTGGCATTTCTGAGAACAAGAAGAAGGATGTACCAAGGCGTCTGTATGCTTAGTTCAGTCCAGTTCTTGCGATCTCCTAATGATGTTTATTTCAAGAGATATTCAGAGCTGGAGGGACAAACTGTAGGATTAAATAACCCCTTCTGACTTAATGCATTCTCTTAACATGTATAAAATTCTCTGATAATAGGAAAAATTAAATGAACATGTTAAATAAGGGGTGAAGCTGTTCCACGGAATAAAAGCGCCCCGGGATTGTAAAGAAAAACTAAATAGGAGAAGATTACCTCGTTTTTATTGTCGGCATTTCGGAGAACGAGAAAGAGAATGCACAGTCATCAGCAGAAATTCGCTTCAGGCATGTGATATGAGCCAGTTATACACCATGATTAAGAGCTGCAGGTTACAAATAGCCAATATAGAAACCTTCAGTCCAGAGAAGTGTTTCAGTAATAATTCTTGCATACCCACAGTATTACCAGATCCCCAGTTCATATAACTGACATATTTGAAGCCAAATTTTGCTGTCTACTTTGTCAGAGAGTTACCATGCTCAGGTTAATGCTATTCTTGCTACTTTCAAACGATAATATACATTAGAAATTTTCCAAACTGCAAGAGGGGCTTATATTCAACATTTATTACTCTTTCTTCATTGCCAGAGTTTTCATGATGTTTAAAATCGCATGGTATCAGCAAGACTAAAGTGAGAAATGTCCCCTAATTGAAGGAGCTTGGCTGAATAAGGGAGCAGCGAGGTGGAGGAAAACTGAGAGTGAAGAAACAGCAGCCCGTTTTTACCGTCGGCATTTCGGAGAACGAGGTGGAAGAAGTGCGCCAGTGTTTATACCTTTTCACCCGGAGAAGTCTCTGGCCTTGAACTTAATAAAATGATCTGGCTTTAGCAGCATATAATAAAGCACTCATGTTTTAATTGCTAGCGCTTACAAAGACAAGGAGGATGTTCCAGAGTGTTTTAAGCACTGCAGTCCAGTGATGTAGCCTACTTTCCATTCTGTTTTGGGTATATGTAGACGACTTTACTTAGCTTAGGAGAAATATTTTGAGCTAGGGCAATGACATAAGGCCTTTATTAACCCTTTCACTTCCAAATGCCTCCTCTAATCCGAATAATATCTTCTGCATGTAGCAAGAACAAAATAAAAAATGTCATCGTGGTGAAGGGGATATCACTTCACTCCAATAATATTTTTTTTTTTTTTCCATTTCTTATTCGTACCTCCAGAGCTTTCGATTCAGCTTAGGAGTGACCTTTTGAACTGAAGGGGTTAGATAAAGCCTTCATTACAGCCATCAACACGAGGTCTTTCTTGGGATGAATAAAGTCGCCTAGAGTTGGTAAAAAAATGGCCTAAACCAATACATCATGGTAGTTAGGGGATAATATTCAATAAACTCCCATATTACGAGGCACATTTCCCCTTAAGTTGAAAATAATAGGATGGTGGTATTATGGAAAAAAAAAAAGAACGAAGAGAATGTACCCCAGTGTTTGCTTATTCAGTTGAACTCCTAAACTACGAGGCGTCTTTCTTGTAAGTAAAGAAAAATATAATAAAGTACCTAGCTGTCAAAACAAAATAGGAAAAGACTTCATCATGGTGGAGGGTTAAATGATAATTATTTTTGTTCCATTCAAAATAATGGGTCTAGCTTAATAAAATCACATGACCATGGCAAGAATAGTATATGAACTAATCAGCATACCTAATACAGCAGATTATTCCAGACTGTTTCCCATCATGTTATCACACGGTGTTGCCTAAGCTGAAGGAAGCTGTCAGCATGAAAGTATAATATAAATTACATTTGATACTAAAAGAGTTTTTGGAGACAGCTTCTTTAACCACGCTGGGATTTTCCTGAGCTGAAGAAAATCGTCTGGTGACACCAAAAATGATATACCAAATAATGACGTCATCGAAATGAAGTTTTAATGGAAACCTCGTTTCTTTTCAACGGTGGTGCTTTCCTATGCTGAACAAAATCAACTGGTGAAGCAAAAACATAACAGAAAAAAGATAGTATAACGCTGGAGGAATTACTGAAAAATGTCTCAAGCCTCTTCACTACTAGGGCTCCCTCCTGAGCTGCATAAAATCGTCTTAAATAAAAAAGAATGAAACAGCAAGATGATTTAATAATGAAAAAATTATTTGAGATACATTCCAGCTCTTTCACCATGACAGGTCCCTCCTAAGCAAAGCAAAGTAGTCTGGAAGTAGCAAGAACAGAGTAAAAATAACAAGAGAAGGTCGCCATAGTCCTTAAGAGGGTTAACCATGGAGTGTTGGGCTAAAGCGGCGCTATTTCAGGAGGAAACACACTGGATTAATAGTTTCGACATCGGCAAAATGGCCAGTTAGGGGAGGTTAATGGGATCTCAGGGTGGCGGGGAGCAGAGTGTGAAAACGGAGGCAAAAATTCTAGGCAGGCAGAGGAGCAAAGGGAAGGCAGGGGCGAGGATGAAAGGTGCAGGTTCAGATGGAAAGGGTGGGGTTCTGATGTATTGCTTCGGTGAATGAGCGAGTAACGCGGGAGAAAGTTATGGAAAGCTGTTATGTGTGTGATGTGAACAGGAATTTCGTATTTATGAGTGAAAAACAAAGAGGGTTAATCATGATTGTTTTCCAAGATATATAATGGATCTATTACTAAAAGCTTATCATGAAGTGAATAAAATCGTCTGGAAAGAGCCAAAATTATATACAGGTGAGGGTGAAAATGGTGGTATATATTTCTAACAGGGGGAGAGGCAAAGGGAAGGCAGGGGAAGGAATGAAAGGTACAGGCTCAGATGGAAAGGCGGGGTTCTGATATATTGCTTTGGCGAATGAGCAAGTAACAGGAGAGTGAGTGTGTGTGTGTGTGTGTGTGTGTGTGTGTGTGTGTGTGTGTGTGTGTGTGTGTGTGTGTGTGTGTGTTTGCGCGCGAGTGTGCGTGTGCGTGTGTGTGGTGAGGATAGCAGTTCCGTCTTTTGAAAAGAGACAGAAGCTGAATGTAAGACTGCTTTGGAGATATTTAACATATTCACTGCAAAAGATCTCGCCTAGCCCAAAGAAAGTAACCAACAGATAGCTAGAAAATATTTAAAGGGAACTGTAAAAAATTTGACAAACATTTCATGCAGAGTCAAGCAAAGGGACGGCAAGGGCGACACGAAAGGAAGAGGTTCAGATGGAAAGGCAGAGTTTCAATATATTACAAAGGCGAGTAAGTAAATAACACGATGGAAAGTTGTAACATAGATGTGTGGGGAGTGTAGTAATACAGTAGCTGTTAAGAGGAGGATAGACGGGGACAATGATGACTGTTTGGTGATACTTTCGATTCATTATTGACTGTCTATACTACGGTGAATAAAACTGCCCGAAAATTGTAACAAAAATATATAACGAAGTGTAAAAATGGATGCAAACACTTTATGCAGGGAGAGAAGAGAAGGGACGACGGGGAAGGGATGAAAGGCACGGGTTCAGACGGCAAGGTTGTATGATATATTGTCCCCACAGAATTAATAGGGAATAAGTTGCTAGATGTGTGTGTGTGTGTGTGTGTGTGTGTGTGTGTGTGTGTGTGTGTGTGTGTGTGTGTGTGTGTGATTTTTATAGTTTTAAAAGTAAGAATTTCATAGTTCCGTCACGGTGGACCAAAGAAACCGAAAAATGGTCTGTCTTGCAGATTTTTAGCAGATTCACTACCACACACTCCTCTTAAGATAAAGGCAATAGTCCACTGATAACGACTGTAAATTAAATACTAGCTACGTGTGTGTTGAGGGCAGTAATTTCATGATACTAAGAGGAGAAAGAAGGTGAATAAAAGGAAATTTAGGAGATCTGTAGTTGTGTCACAGCGATGGGAGTTTCCTAGCCTGACGAAAGGCCCATGTCAGTAGGTGGTCTAAAATAATGAAGTGGAGTGTGAAAACAGAGGCAAAGAGGCGGCTGGTTGAAGGGAGAGGGTAAATGGTACAGATTTAAAGGAAAGGTTGTGCGATATACAGAAATGTTGCCCTAGGGAATGAGCAGGTAAGGCGTTGCAAAGTGGTGTGTATGTGGTGAGAGTACAAATATCGTACTGTGAGAGGAGATAAGAGAAAAGTTGTCGGCCAGACTGTTTGGAGAAAAAACTTTACAAGAAATCGTCTAGTGGCAGGTAGGGCAAGATATATATATATATATATATATATATATATATATATATATATATATATATATATATATATATATATATATATATATATATATATATATATATATATATATATATATATATATATATATATATATATATATATATATATATATATATATATATATATATATATATATATATATATATATATATATATATATATATATATATATATATATCAATCTATCAATCAATCATTTCCTGTGGCACCCCACGGGATGCATAGGGTCTCAATGAACTCTCTCCACCAATATTTGTCTCTTGCCATCTCCTTCAGGTCCCACCAACACTCCTCTCCTGCTTCTTTTTTCATTGTCCTCAACCAGGTTTCCCTCGGCCTACCTCTACCTCTTCTTCCTCTAGCAATCCACTCTGGCACATCTTGTATTAAACAACCTTCTTTTCTGTATATGTGCCCCAGCCACTTCCAGCGAGACAGTCTCACATATTCATTAACTGGTTCCACTCTCGTAATATCCCTTACTCTTTCATTTGTAACTCTGTCTTGCCACTTTACCTCAAGAATCCTTCTCAGTATTTTATTCTCAAATCCTAATACTTTCTGATCTGTTGCAATTGTACTGTACCATGACTCATGCCCGTAAATTAAAATTGGTCTAACCATGGACTTGTAAAATTTTCACTTTAGTATGTACCGAAAGCATATTATTATTCCAAACAGATTTCAACATTCCAACAGCTCGCCATGCCTGTCTAATCCTCTCCTCAATTTCATTGTTTAATGATCCATTAGATGATACAATCGTTCCCAGATATTTAAAGTTTTCTACATTCTTCACCACATTATTCCCAATTACACAATCGATTTGGTTCTCCACGTTCATATTAATCATTTCAGTCTTTCCACAATTTATTACCAATCCCACTTTTTCTCCTTCCTCCACCAGACAATCGAGCACCCTCTGCATCTCGTAAATACTTCCGCAAATCAGTACAATATCATTAGCATAGTCCAAATCCATCAGCTTCTTATTTTCTTTCCAGTTAATTCCTGCACCTGTTCTCCTTACAACCTTTTTCATAACATAATCCATAACCAAAACAAACAACAATGGCGAAAGAACTCCTCCTTGAATCAATCCTGACCTAACTTGAAATGGATCACTCAAAGAACCACCCACCATTACCTTACAAAAAGTACCTTCATGCAGGCTTCTAATAATATTTACAAACTTTTCTGGTATGCCATAGAATCTCATGATTTTCAACATAGCTCCACGTGAAACACTATCAAACGCCTTTTCAAAATCCACAAAACACATACTAAGTGGCATTTTCATCTCATTAGTTTGTTGCATTAGATGCCTTACAATAAAAATCTGATCATTACAACCTCGACCCTTTCTAAATCCCGCTTGTTCTTCTCTTAAAATTTTATCAGTTACTGGCTCTATTCTTTTCAACAAGATTTTGGAAAAGACTTTTGCAACTACAGGTGTCAAAGTTATCCCCTTCCAATTGCCACACACACCTAAATCTCCCATTTTTGGTATTTTTATAATCACTCCATTTTTCCACTCTTCTGGAATTCCACCATTATCCCAAGCCACATTAAAAAGTTTTAAAAGTGCATTCATCAGCTCATTTTCCACCTTAAGCATTTCAGGGAATATTCCATCCTCATCTGGAGCCTTAAAATTCTTTAACTCCTTTATAGATTTTGCTACCTCTTCCAAAGTTATATCCCCTGTTTCTATCTGCAAATCTCTCTCGGCTGGCAAAATGTCCTCTTCAGCTGGGATTGGTCTATTTAGAACAGATTCAAAGTGCTCTTTCCATCTTCCTTTTATATCCAAATCTTTAGTCATCAAATTACCATTTCTATCTCGTACAGGTATTTCCTTCCTTCTCTTTTCAGTCCCAGTTAACTCCTTTATGGCCTGATACGCTGCTCTTGTGCTCTGACCGTCATTTTTACTTAATTTAATTTCTGTCTCTGTCGCCTTTTCATCATATAGTCTCCTCTTATCACGTCTAACGAGTCTTTTTACTTCAGAATGTAAACTCCAGTACTTTGCTCTAAGTACTTCAACTACCTGGCCATCAACATGTTGTTCTTCACTTCTTAACTTAGCCTCTTTCCTTTTCTGAATTACATTCCATGTTTCATCTGATATCCACTTTTTCCTTCTCGCTTTTCCTTATATATATATATATATATATATATATATATATATATATATATATATATATATATATAGATAGATAGATAGATAGATATAGATATATGGGGGGGGGGTAATGCAGAGGAAAGTTTTACTCATGCGGTGGGAGTAGCGGTTTCGTAGCTCTCAGATGAGCCACAACATGAAGGAAAGTCAGTTTTGAAGGTTTATTTCATTACAAAAACTTTCCACCAGGCTCAATAAACTGGTAGAGTGGTAGTTTTGTGTTTCTGTCACTTGGCAAAGTTCTGTAAATGTCATTTTTGTTCAGGTGATGGTCAGGAGCAATCAGGTAGGCGGAGAAATTTGATTGGTAATCATTAAGGAGACTCATTCCTACCTTATAACTATGTTTCACCGATTTTCATGAAATCATAACTTAGTATTCAGGGTTTGAGAGTAGCCCAGTTTCCTCGTATGAAAACAAACAAGCTATTGCGTGTGCGAGTCCGACGTCACAAATATTATTTAATTTCTACATCGTGTCTTCATTTCAGTACCGTGAGTTGCTCAGAAGGAAAAAAATATGCCGTAAGTTGAAATTATGCTAATGTTGGCTTCATTTTTCAGTATTTCCAAACTTCATAAGGAAGCTGATTTACACTGCGCATGATTATAAATTCTCCACATCATACATTTTTCATTAATGCAACTATGACGTAGTTCCACCAGCATTTATTTCATTACCCTTGTTGTTATAATTATCATTCTAGCTCATAATTTCTTGAATCCTCTACCATTTTTTTTTAAATATAAGTCCTGCTATCTCCAGGGAATTGGAATCAATAGTAATTCATTACCAAACGGCCGCGCCGATTCCACCTCTATTATAACAAACTCATTGTGTCAAGGTAACTAAATCTGGTACATATGCAACACAAATAGTTAACTACAGAACTGTGACTGCAGAAATTGATTGGGAAAAGACAAATATACCAATTTTTGGTATTTAAGGAAGAGGCCAGGTCGCCTACATCATTCTGTTTATCAAGAATCTCTCCGACTGTCCACGTTGTGTACCAACCATCGCTCCGACTGGACGCGTCAGTGCAACGAACATGCTTAAATATGCGAAAAGGAAAACAGTGTCAAAGCTATGGAAAACTTAGCGATTTAACCTAACCTAACCCAACCTAATCTAACATGGCCTAAGCTAACTGGGAGGCTGCACCCCACCCCCCAGACTTCCCCATACTTTTACCCTAACCTAACCTAACCAAACCTAACACCCCCCGAAACTGGAATTGCCACGAAATGTTACTCTGAAGATCCAAAACCCATCAAGGCAAAATTCAACTCAGCAAGAGCCTGAATAACAGAAATTAGAAAAAAAAAAAACCGAAAGCAGAAGGAAGTTACCTTAACATGCAGGAGGCTAAAGATCAACTGCAACCAGAAGGAACCTGTGGAATGCCACTTCTTGCAGTGTGTTGTGTCTTTGATAGGCAAATGGCTGAGTATTAAAGGAGGCAGATGATGTAAACCGCTGCAAATAACACACAATCCCACCAAGCAATCGTACATCCTGGACACACCATTTGGAAATTACGCTATAAGTAAAACCTGCGTTCGTTTGACATTCAACCATGGATATGGCGATGTCGCCGGAATATTTGCGAATTCAAAATCCTAAATAACAGCCGTCAAAGGTAAGTTTTAAACATTCCCCGGTAGGTATGGTAATCGAGGAGAGGTGCCAGTTACCTTGTGAAAGACTCATTTCAGTAGGAAATATGGAGAGGCCTCGTCCGTTTGGTAAAGAATTAATGAATCAGTTTAGGAGAGATTTTCTGAGCTAGAAGGGTTTGATACAGCCTTCCTAAATCCTTCCACTACTTAGTTCCTGTCCCAGTGGTTGAGTAAAAAGTGTGGTAATAGTGAGGATAAAATAGAAAAATATGTTACTTTATCAAAGAGTTTAATCCTAGTACTATAACGGGATTAGGCAGGCTCCAGAAACGAGACCATAAAAACGAAAATTTAGGAGGAACTATCACCCGAGTTCCCAGTGAAATGAACCATACATCCAATAACTCATCACGAAGCCTTTAAAATTATCGTAAATTTATTAATAAAAAACCGTCTCACTATAGTGGACAGGCTCGGGAAAACCAGGTTCATTTTCAGCTTTGGAATTTCTACAGCGTTATTATAATTACGCGGAATACAATGGTTTATATGTATTATGAATCAACATGGTAAATATCACTTCTATGTACTGTAAGAAAAAAATATTCTTAAATTTCTGTGATAGGTGAACGGGTTTATAACCTCTTCACATTTATTTAGTGGAACTAAAATTACTGTACACTTGCTATCAACAGGGTTTTACATTGCCTGGGGGTGCTGGAGAGGACCGCCTTCACGTTGTGCTATCAAAATGATCGGGCTGTGGAGCTGCCCATTTATACAAACGTCCCTTAATCCCCTGCCCATCCCTTAAAAAGAGGATGTTGGACTGCGAAGAAAAGGCAACTTAGGTCGTTAGCCCACCATTCTTAGGTTCAAAAAGGCGTGGGGCTGCAAGGACTACTACTGCTACTACTACTACTGCTACTACTACTACTGCTACTACTACTACTACTGCAAATCGGGCGAATACCGAATGAAAACTTGCACAACTAATCATAAGTTATTTGAGAGGGTCGGAAGATTATTCATCTTCTTTATTAGTTTGCAGCCACAGACATGTAAATGGATTATTGACCGCAGCTGTTTCCCTTACCAAGCTTCTGCGGAAAAATTGAAAGATATAGACAATCGATTCCTCGTCGTAACTTGTGCTTTTATGCTTAAACATTAAACTGCTAGAGTGGAGTGCAAGCCCCCTGTTTTTTGTTTTAATTTCTGAAGCATGTGGGTCAAATGGAACATGTTTAACCCTTCCAGTATCGTTGCTGACTGCACTCTCTTATGTCGTATGCAGGCTGATTATATCCACAGGCGTTTCAAAAATGACAACACAAGAAAAAGGAACTGCATTTCACATGGCGATTGAAAGCTTAAGCATACGGCCATTAGACACGTTTTGCAGAAATAATTATGAACATGGTGTATTCCGCACTCTTCTTTCCCTACTCTCTCTCATAAATTAGATATGTAAAGGTATCATAATTTTCCTCGCGTAAACAAAGTTTATTTTTGTCCGTGGGAAGCCAAGAACTGACTGTGTATGTGTTTGTGCATCTGGCTCATGGTTATCAAATATATGGTATGTGTGTAACGTCCAGCTCGAACCAGTACTATTAACAAACAGGTATTTAAAGTAAGTGTGAAAGTCTATAAATATCACATTGCCCATATCATAATGAAACCATTGGGCATTTCATTACAGGTAGCATTGCAACAGATACTGTGAAACTTAACCAAAAATATTATCTAAATATTGGCCGTCGAAGAATGAGTTACACACTTCAGAATTAGGGCGCCTTTCTTATGGCTATGATCATCACCTGAAAAGCTGAATTAGTTTATAGGCGACCTCTTACACTGACGGGAATAGAAATACGATCCAGTATTTCCCTCTGTGAAATTATGTCTTATGTTACTCTTACTCCGAACGAACGATTTCATTCAGCTTAAAGGAGACTTCTCTTAGCATCGGCAATAGTGGTAAATAAGGATTCACAGCCAATGTTTACCTTACCCTCCTTACATAACGTCTTAAGCCTTTTTTGTGGGAAGATAAACATACACAAATAAAACTCCAGTGATATATTTTCATCCTTCCAAACTCCGTCATTAGCCCGGGCCCTGAGGCGGCGGCGAGCAAACAGTCTTGTTTTTCAGCTAATATCGCAGCGAGGGATGAACGTGCATCAATTGGGCTTTTTACAATCATTCTGCTTACTAATCTTGGGTTTTATTAATTTTCCGAGTATTTACCATGGCCCCTTTCATGAGCACGGCACATTATTTACTACTATGCACACTCGGTTGATAAGTTTTCCACATTAATATTACGGTATCCTTTTAATAAATCATCTAATATCACTTTTTTTTTTCAACGCACTACCTACTGACCTTGTATTTTATTAATCGCATTGTTACCAGCTATTTTTAAGGCCTGTTCTGTTTTTCGCTGGTCACGCAGCCCATATTTCTCCAACTTTTGTCATTTTCTTTCTCTACATCAGCAAACATCACGGACGACAAACTCACTGCTCATTATAGTATTTTATTTTTTCCACTCTAGTCGTTGATTCTGTATTATACCCAACGATTTTCACCGACGATTTCCGAGACGTGGCACACTTCCCGCCTATCGTTGTTTGGATTGGTGGTGCCCTGTTCCTCGATCCCATTATTGACACTGATGAGGGTGGAGATCTTATTAGCATGATGAATCGAGGACTATCAGTAATTAACATATCAAAAACATTTAAGCGCTTCATTTCCGCGGGGCAAGTACTGTTTTATAATTATCAGATCCTTCACCACTGCCAACGAAAACATCACAAAACATAACTGGTAACTCTTGAAGGACGATAGACCCTTCCTGAGCTCAAGGAAAATGTCTGCCATCTGGTTCTTATTGTCCTTGTAATATAAGATGATTAATTCAGTTTTGGTAGGATCCGTAGTCATGAAAAAACTACTGGAGGTTCAATTTCAAAAGCCTTTCCAAATTTAAAGTAAAGCCATATGGAGAGATAAAAGAATACAAAACAATAATAAGAATAAGAATAATAGTAATAATAACAACTGTGATGTGATAGAGTTAAGGAAATACGTTGAGGTGGTTTGGCCATGTGGAGAGGATGGAGAGCGAGAGACTGACAAGGAGAGTGTATGTGAGTGAGTTGGAGGGGGGAGAGGGACGGAGAGGCTAAGGGTGAGATGGAGGGATAGTGTGGAGAGGTATTTGAGACGGGGTTGTGAGCTGGGAGTAAGGCAGCGAAATGGCGGGGGACCGGGCGACATGAAGGAGCTTTGTTTGTGCCCACCCCTTACGGGATTAAGGAGTCTTGGAATAGATGATGATGATGATAATAATAATAATAATAATAATAATAGTCATCATCATCATCATCATCATCATCCATCATACAATAATAATAATAATCCATCATACAATAATAATAATAATGATAATAATAATAATAATAATAATAACAAAACCAATCCTTTGGCTGTAGGGGTTTAGGATAAGTCCACTCACTACATTTCATAAAATTTTCCCGGGCATAATAGTACTGAGATCAAAAGACACCA
Source organism: Coenobita brevimanus (assembly GCF_032717465.1). Lineage (NCBI taxonomy): Eukaryota > Metazoa > Arthropoda > Malacostraca > Decapoda > Coenobitidae > Coenobita > Coenobita brevimanus. Next base: position 10,899,111 of record NC_137025.1, read on the forward strand.
CTGTGCTTCCGGGATTGCTAACTGGTATATTTACTTTTTCCTTTTTCTTTTTTTTTTTTTTTTATTCTTATTCTCTGCGAGGAAACCAGCGAGGGAGCGAGGTCGAGGTGATTTAGGGGAAGCGGTGACTTCTCATTTCGTGTTAATTTCTCACCTGGTTTACCATCTAGATCGAATTTTCTCCTTCCCTTGATAAATCGCTTTGTCATTAGCGTAACCCTGCAGGCTCTCGCCTTTCCTGCTACATCTTATCCCTGGCGTTCTGCCAAATCCCATTTATCGTTGGATTTTACTCACTTGAAAAGCTGTCCGGTGTTTGGCTGAAGTAGAAATTCTTATCCTGAATGAAATAGTCATAACATGTATTGATTATTTAAGTTGGGCTTAGCCTCCAGATGCTGACATGTGAAAAAACTTCTTTAACATATTGCTCTAATTAATGGCAAAATACTTTCCCTTTAATGAAGGCGTTATAAAAAGCTAAATATAAACACTCAATTTGGAAACCTCTCCCCGAGGCAGGAAAAAAAAAAAAACATGTCTGGAAATGGTAAATATGAAGTAAACTTTGGACGTAATCACGGTGAACAGGTTAACCACTTCAGTCCAACAACGTACTTCTTGTCTTTTGTTCTGGCTAACTTCTAATGATTTTATTCACCACGGGGTAAAGAGTAGACTTTCGACCTTCAAGGGTTAGATAAAGCCTTCATTAATCCGTTCTTTGCAGGATATCTCCCATAAACTGAATACAAACGTCTAGTTTTTGCAACAGTAAAAAATACGTCATCGGAATGAAGGGTTCCCTGCACCACATCGTTATCATTCGTTATCCTCTCCATCGTCTGAACCTCTGTATCCTTTATATTCCTACAGTACTTAACATCTGTAGTTCATCCTCTTTAACCTTCTAGAGATTTTCGTCATTTTGCAGCCTATATCCCTCTTCAAAATGACCCTAAAACAATAACACAACTCCACCTCCTTTCCTCATCATTTTTTCGTGACTAACGCATATTCCTTCGTTAATCTCTTGCTGTAGCTCATTATTCAAGACAGAGATAGGGAAATTTCAGGAGCTAACCCTTTCAGGCCAAAAACACATTCTTTGTCATATTCCTAATGTCTGTGGACGATTTATTCGAGGGGAGGTTTAGAATTTATAAATCTCCTCAGTCTAAAATGTTTCTATAAGTTGAGTAAAATCATCATTAAATCCATCAATATAATGACGTATTTTATCATTTGATCTTGCTACCATCAGACAATTTTCTTTATCTTTGGGGAGACGACTGGTTGTGTAGGGCTTACAAATGAACTTTATTTATTATTTCCCTTAAACAAAATAAACGCCTGGAAGTAGCAAAAATGAAATGGAAAGTACTTCCTTGCAGTGAAGGGGCTTGAAAACAGGAATGTACTAAACTATTACGTGAATGTAGAGAAACAGTATAAAGCAAACCGAACATACTATCGTCCTCAGAGCTCTTGTTATTGTTCACACACCATCGCCCTCGTCCATATCACCATTCCCAACCACAGCATTGTACTTCACCCCACGACCTCCTTTCACCCCTAGGCCAGTCCCCCTCTCCGTATAGAAGCGTCTACATTCACCTCCTCGGGGATGGCTCCCTTTCACGAGACCACCTCCATCTCACTGGGAACCTCATCCTGTAAGAGCTTCTACATCTCACTGGAAATTGCTTTAACCCTCGAGAGACCCCTATGCCAACCTTGATCCCCCCTTCCCACATAAGATACCTTTAAACATTTTGGACCTAGCTGGGGAGTCAGCTCCTTTCACTGTCTGTTACATAGAGAGAGAAAAAAAAAAATAATGTTACCACTACTTCCAAAGTGCCTTATTCGAAAAACATGAAGTAAATAGAAGTAAACACTGAGAAGGACGATTTTCCCAAACTACAAAGTATTCACCAAATTTCCTCGACAACGGTGAAGGAGCAGTCCTCCTATATGAAGCAGATGTTTACATGTTACCGCACCTTTACCAATATATGCCTCTTATGATGAAATCTGGCAGCTTATGTATATAACGATGTTTCCGTCTTCATCACGGAATGCATGTGGGACTGCGTGGGTCAGATACGGTAATAAATATAGGGATTCTTGAAAGATCTGTGAAACGACTTTAACTGACAAAAGATAAGAAAAATATGATATATGGTATGACCACATAAAGAGAATTGGTGTAAACAGGACTGTGAAAAGGACATTTTGCTACTGAGTTGTATGGTAGGATGAGACGTTGAAGACCAAGAAAAAGGTGGACTGATACGGGGAATGAATGAATAGGAAGGTATGGAAGTTGAGGAAGAAACTGAGCTGACGAAGTATAGAAACGGATGAAGCATGTACCAAAATGCATAAAATTGGGCTGTACCCCCCCCCCCCGCCTTTCTTTTTTTTTCTTTTTTTTTTTTGGCAGTCGACGGGATGGTGTCTATCTCGGGGTCAGTATGAAGCACTCTTTGTGTAGATAGTTTTGGCTTGTACGGTGCGGTAGAGTTAAGGTATACGAGGGCCTGAATAATGAATTAATGGATGTGTGGCCCATTTCACCTGGTGCTCTGTTGACTGGTTTACTTTCATGCCCTCCTGTTCTTATTCTGGATCATTCCCGCTCAGTTGTCTATGGGAACAAAGTTAGAGTTGTGATGCTGTTTCAGTGTTTGTGGTGCAGTCTAAACTTACTCTACGTAACAATGAGCTCGGCCTCTTTCGAAACTGGATATCCTTATGATGCTCTAAAGACACCGTGTATTTCCTAGTGTATGTCATATAATCATCAGTCTTTTCATTCACAATTTGAACGCTGGAGTATTTCTTCCACTGGTATGACTACGCATCATACCTAAAGCAAGTCATTTTTTGTGGATAGTGGTTAGTTAAAAAAGGAGAACTCACATCTTTCCGCGTACGATAACCACGATTACATGAGGAAAATAGAAATTATAACAGTCTCTCTTGGAAATACGAGTATACTGTATACTTTACTAAACTTCGGCACGTAAATATGTACTTCCCTCAAGGTGCTTGTGTAATACTGGTATGTATTGAAACTTGGCCAAGAACATGTATTTCTCTCGGAGATTACTTGACGTGGTAGCAACATATGCCATTCCTTCCAAGTTCAGGTCTGTGGCATGCAGCTCTTCACAGATTTACTCAGACACATTTTCTCTACATATTAATCACCTAAGGCTGTCTGTATGAAGTACTTAACACCATCAGTAGCCTACGAGAAATCGTTTCTTATCGAATTAAAATATGGAAAAAAGTCACTAGGCAATAGGTGTAAAGCAAAATTTAAAACATAATCTAACCGAAGGATTAACTCAGTGGACAACGGAGGCAACCAAGCTATCGTCTCCATTTGGCTTATGCTGTTCGGGAAGCCTACTGAAGTAGCTCACTGCTGATTAATCCCGGGAGTGTGGCTTCAGACAACGTAACTGCTTAACTTTGAATTTAGTGCTTATACTCCATTCTTGTCAACACCGTCTCTACCATCATGTATTCTTTGTTTTTTGTGTTGACGTTGCCCAAAGGGTTTACTCTGCATTGAGGAGATTTTTGGCCGTAGAAACTTTGAACTTAACCTTCATTTACCCGTTCAACACAAAAGATCTTTCCTAAGCTGGATAAGATTGTCTGACGGTATCTAGAACGTAATACAAATGCGTCATCGGATAGAAGGGATAAGCTTGCCTTTAAACTGCCATCTTTCTATATCGAAGACCGAGCTGTAACATGAGGATAAGGTTAATAAAATTGTGCTACAAACGAAGTGCTATGGGAAGAATGTTCAGCCGAAGTACTGTCTTTATCTGCCATGAAGCTAAGGTAAATCAGCCACAAATCGAGGAAAACCTCCGAAAGCTTAAGGTGGACGAACTGTGGTGGTCTGTGGATATGGCACGTTTTTGTGAACTGAACAATATCGTCCTTCGTAAGATAAATATAATGTTCTTTTTTCGGCCAGAAAGTCAGTCGCAATATTTTAAAAAAGAAAAAAAGGAGCATTATTTTCTGCTGACAATCGTTAAATATTCTGACGAATATAAAAGGTAACTAGGAAATTCTTGCTAATGGTCTAAGCTGGAAATTCTACCCAAAGTGTGAGGTGGCCTGCAGTCCTAACGGACCAAGGTTCGAATCCCGGCTGGGGCAGGGAACATTTCAAGGATTTGAATTTCATTAAATCAGGCTTTACTGATCTACCAGAAGACCCGCCGACATGTCGTAAAAATACCCCCGCTAATACCAATACACCAGTCCTGTATGAGACAGCCCTAGCATGTATTTAGTATGGACGGTGGGTGTTAGCGCCGAAGTGGTGACATGTAGAGGTGTATGGTATGTAGGAGGAATGCTGAGCCTTGACAGCAGGCTGTGAAGCCTATGCCCAGAGTCGGACACATTAAAAAAAAAAAAAAAAAAAAAATCCAGCTTGTATAAAGATTCGCAACCCGATTCAGCTTAGTTGGTGGTGAAGTGCAATCAAACTGGAGGACGATTTGACTGTAAACTTGGCTAGCCATTCCTACCTCATAGATAATTCTATCTAAAGGTAAACATCAAAGCCAGTACGATCATTATCTTTATTCATGTGATGTTTCGATCCTCAAGCGGATTATCATAATCTGACTCATGAAACAGAAGCTATTCTAAATCAAAGTTCCTTTCGTTACTACTACTACTACTACTATTACTAATGATGATGATGATGATATTAATGATAATAATACATAAATAAAAAGATACCGCGACATATTAACAGGCAACAAATTAAAGAACCTTAAAAACACAATAACTGAGTGGGAAATTTGTGAGTGCCGAGTGAAGAGCGTGTATTGAACAGCCACAGAGACCTGGCACATCCCTTTTCAATTCAATACATTATCAAAGAACTAGCTAAATTTACTTTCCACACGCTCCAAGAAACGTGAGGTAGAGAGACAACGTGCGAAAGTATGTAGGACAGGGTGGTGTGTTGTGAGAAGAGACATTGTTAGAGAAATGCCTGGAGGTCGTCTTGTCCAGGCTACCCCTCATTGAAAGGAGCGTCAGGCAATATTGCGTGACATAAAAACAATTCAGTAACATCACTCTTATACAATGATGTCTTGTATTCCATTTGTCTTACCTTCAGATGACGATTTTCAGCTTAGTACAGACATCTTGCAGTGAGGGGTTAGACACAGCATCTTTAAATCCTCAGAGTACGAGAGATTTTTTCCTAAGCTGAATAAAATCATGTGACGATGCACTGATTAAACTACAAAAGACGTATTCATAGAGAATTAGTTAATAAGGAGTCGTGCATACAATATACACTGGATCTCAGCACACTGTTGTACACATTAAGCTCAACAATTGTGCTCTTCGTCAACAAAAAACAGGTGGTAAATGGCTCGTAACACAGCTAACACAAAGTTCACCCATTATCTGCTGACTGCTCGTTATTTTAGCCCTGTGTCATGGCAGTAACTTAGTGATGGCGCAGGAGGGTGTGTGTAGTGGGTAAAATAATGTAAGGTATTTAACGGGTCCTGGTAGCATGTAATGGACTGTAATTAATGATTGTAGGTAATGGGTATGAGTAGTAGAAAAGCTTAGGTAAGGTAATTAACACGTAAAATAATGGAAGGTGGTTAATGGAGTAGGGATCATATATTAATGATGATAAAATAATGGGTATTAATAACATAAGATAAACTGTGTCTCTAGGAAAAGTGTAAAATAATTTGAGTTAACAAGCGGATCTGGTGAGCATGTAAAAAATGTAAAATAATTGATAGTCATAAGTACCATGCAAAATATTATACTGTTATTTCTGAGAGTAAGTTACTTGTAAAATGATGTAAGATAATTGATGTGAACAAGCACCTTGACCGACACCAGCAGACTTTCAGGTGTACAATGACGTCTCTTAGTTACTTCTTGATGCCACCAGATGATTTTAACCACTTCAGGAAGGACTGTCATGGTGAAAGGTTTAAAGTAAAGGCTCCATTAAAACACACACACACACACACACACACACACACACACACACACACACACACACACACACACACACACACACACACACACCCGTGCAAGAGTTAAAACTTTGGTAATTATATAAGGGTTGCCTCTTCTCTGACGTCTCCATGGTGAGAGTTTTGAGTGGGTTGGGAGGATGCCTTTCATGTTAAGAACATAATCTCATTTCTTTAATCCAACTACGCCATCAAACAAGGATTATGGTGCTGAAAAGAGAGACATTTTCATCTACCTAACTAATGACATTGTGAAGATGCTTTTCCAACGGTATGCTGGTTTAGAGGAAAGAGATTAATATAAAACTATTAAGAGTCAGTGCTAACAGTATAAATCAGAGGTGTATCACAAAATCCCTTAAAACTTATCCTATAATGAGACAGAAACATGCAGTCAACTTTACATGGAAGGTGGAAATTTAATACCTAATGTTCATGTCTTTTATTGAGGGCGCAATACCCCCCCCCCCACACACACACACAAAAAAAAATAAAGACAATTTGTAAATAATAAAGAAATCATAGGTATATTAAAACTGAATGTACATAGTGGTAAACTAAGGAAAACATATACCCTAATAGTGTTGTAAGAGAGTCAATCGGGTATCGCAGATCTGGGTGAATGGTTGTGCTTGTGAGGCAGAGAACTTTGAAGGTATGAATAACGAGTAAATGGATGTATCAGCAGCATACGTAGTTGGTCTGAAACGTGTGGAAGTTGCACAATCGAATAAACAACGTGGAAATGACAGCTAGATTAAGAGATCCAAAGGGCATTTTCTTTTCCTCGAAGTAACAAGTATTGAGGGTTCATGTCTTTCCCCCCATCTGTGAAGGCCACAAACTAGTCGTTGAAGCATGCCGTCGTTTCGCTCATTTCAAGTGAGTACACTTACGGTGATGTCGCGTACTGTTCATCAGTGATAATCTGTTCAGCTTTCTAGATCATGCCCATTCCCTTATTATAGATGTGTACAGATGTGGGAAGCTGCAAAAGAATGATTGTGATAATGATGATGATGTTATGATGATGATGATGATGATGATGTTCATGTTAATTACGAGGTTTCACAGCGAACTGATACATGAATTAGAAATTGCACGGTTGTACACACGTTCCTACCTCCTACCCCCCACCAAATTAATAATAATAATAATAATAATAATAATAATAATAATAACCCTGAGAAGGATAAAAGTATCAAGATGTTTGCAGTCTTCCAGTGTTAGAATTTTACGGTGTGGGAGAGTAGTACATAGATCACGGGTTACCCTTCCTTTACTCGGCCTTTTTCTTTTATTCTCGATACTGCATGTTTGACCATTATGTTCAGTGCGTAAAAGTTAGAACTGACTTTCCGCAGCCCTCTGACCACGGAATTTCATAGTAAACAAGTTAGAAGCATCCCCCATTAACCCTTTCAGCATGATAACACGAATTACATTTTCTTGCTACAACAGACGATCTTTATTTAGCTTAAAGGAGACAGTTCGTTTGAAAGGATTTGAAACTTTTTTCCACAGATTCCCTTAATTGGCCATGTCACTTTACAATTTCTTCACTACCGCCAAACGAGGTTATTCCCGTAGGTCATATCTGCGTACCGATGAGCTACAAAAATTTTCATTAAACCGACTTAATTCCTGCAGAAAAGATGAAAAGAAAAATGGGACACTGTAAAAGTATGAGAAACAAGTCCCGTACGTGCTAAATGTTACTTCATTTATTGTAATCAGAGAAAATTATAGCCTGGTCGGTCTCATAACTGTTACAAAACTCACATCACCTGTGGAAACTAGGATGGTACGATAAAATAGTTTCCCTAATAAAGATGCCATATCATATTCTGATACACAATTATCCGTGCCAGTTAAGATGTTAAATGAGAGCAATTTCCTCTCGTAATCTGGTTGCACTATATTTTGATACTTTTCTTAGCATGTTGCAAGACAAGAATTTCCTCTTTTTCAGGGTCAAGATGATACATAAGAGTGATGTCTTATAAAAGTCATATATATTTTAATAACTATACACAAATATATAACTTAACAAGCGAAGATGATAAAGAATAATTTCAGTCCTTTTTGTAAATACATCTGTTTGTGAATTAAAGGGTGGGAGGTGGCTTCTACAGTAACAGGAAATGGAGTTCATAGCCCCGATGGATCAGCTTCTTGTCAGAAACGGTAAAACACAGTTCAGACGTGTATAGGCCTATATGAGCTGCCCATCCTTGTCAGGCGTGAGTATGCTAAATAATACAATACATCCCCATACTTAGGAAAATAATTATGATAATAAAATAAACGATTATTATTATTACTTTATCATTATTATTATTATTATTATTATTATTATTATTAATATCAGTATTGTTAATAATAATAATAATAATAATAATAATAATAATAATTCATTTTTCATTCATTCATTGCCATCATTATTATTATTATTATTATTATTGTTATTATTATTAGTAGTAGTAGTATTAAACAGGGACGGAAAATTTCGTCAGAAATACTTCCTCCTGATAAAACCGCCTTATTATAGACTAATACACAAATTGCTTAATTAGCCCTCGCCATCGTAGCAGGGAAGATAAGAAAGTAAGTGTGGTTAGGCGTAATTACCAAGCTCATGCGTTCAAAACTTCTTACATCTTAAAATTATTTCTAACATCTTTTTCTGCGACCCAGGGCTGTGTCGCGGCGGCCTGGTTGTCATGGGAACCAGAGGGGGTCGGTTGTGAGGAGGAAGTGTGTAATATTACAGTGTGACCTTTGATAACGTGCCCCCCCTTCTCTCTCTCTCTCTCTCTCTCTCTCTCTCTCCATTGTGTGCACTCCCTCACATCTTCATTCGCCAAAATTATATCGCAGTCCGATTATTACCTTCATCCAAGTTTATACGATGTATACTTTATTTTTGTCTTTGAAAGAATACCTCACTCAATTCTTCGACGACGCCTGTGATGCATTGTAAATTATAAACTGCTTCGTATATCAGAAACGCATCTCTTCTCCACATGTGTGGAGCAAGTGTGACTGCATCCTAAGCTAATCATGGCGTCGTCGTATTGAGGGATTCAGCAACAATTTCTGGCTGGTTTATTTATAGTCGCCCTTTTAGAACACGAGGCCTACCCTTCAGGGAATAAAACATATAACAGGTGGCAATCATAAACTAAAGTTATCGTCGTTGTGAAAGGCTTAGCATATGTCACTGAATTATTGAAGGTTTGCTCAATGTAACCCTTAGTACAGAGTGGCCTTTCCTATGCTGATTTAAGTCACCTGCATGTAGCAAAAATAATATAAAAATAAGGTGTCACAATAAAAGGTACAGGATATGCCATAAAAAAAAAAAAAAAAGAGGCTTTCCCTACGCTGAGTAAAATCTGCTAGAGGAAAGAGCAGTAAAATTAACATTCGCCACTGACTGAAGGATATAAATGTATTATGTATTTTACAGCTTTGAATCTATTCGTAGATTTACAGTCCTCTTTCCTCTCTAAACCAGCTTTCAGATCCAGTAAATTCTGAAAGTTAAGCGTCACCTAATGATAAATTGGGAGAATTTTAGGCTCAAGCATCTATATTTTTTCCCTGGGTCAAAGTCATACGTCCGAATATATTGGCGTTTTTACTTGTAGAGTGGATGATATTTAATTTGTCTTTCATTTGAATACTTCTTTTCTATTTAATTTTTATCGTTTAGGATGATTAAATTTTGATTAAGAGAGTACCCTATCAATAAAGGGAATAATGGAGGCTATATCGAACACCTTCAGCCAAAGAAATATATTTAAGCTTAATAAATACTCTTATCGCGTTGAGATGACAATGATAACAAAAAAATAATGATAATAAAATAAAAATTACGTGCTCGTGGTTATGATGTTAAGGGATATACGGATATTATATCTATCACCGCCAGCGATTAAAACCTCTCCGAAGCCGAAGTTAAACGTCCGGAGATAGCAAGAAAAACATCTGATATACACTACCCCAAGAGACTGAATACGGTTTTGAAGTATTGATGCCTCTGTGCATTGATATTATTTCCTCTACGTTGGTACTGAATATGTATTAATATTTATTTTATTTAATACATACACATAATGGTACAGTCGGGGTTAAAAGTTGTCTCCAAGACGATGCGGTGGAGAGCGTACTTGTACAATCAGTATCAAAAGTTGTGTGGTGGAAGTTACATGCCTCCGTGACAAATGACTCCTGTGACACAGCCTCTGACCCCAACTGTAACTCCATCTGACACGATTCATGACCTCAGTTACACCATAAAATATAAGTATGCATGAGAGGGATGAGGTAGAATCACATTACGCATGAAAAAGAATCTGCTTAGAACAGAAGGTAGAATATCTGGGAGCATGTCCAGTAAATCAGAAGACAAGGAAGTGCTGGAAGCGATTATGCAGAAACAACGCATAAAGAGCACTTGAGAAGATGCTGTAAGAACGGGGAGCCATGAGGCTATTCACACACACACACACACACACACACACACACACACACACACACACACACACACACACACACACACACACACACACACACACACACACACACACACATACACACACAAAACTGAACGTATCAACAATATTCGTTGTCAATCACTCTCAACTACTTAACACTGATCGGTAGCACAATAGTGCATCTTTCCGTAAGAAATGACGGCAAAATATCAAGAGTATAAACTACTTCTAATTCACGTTCTTATTATCTTTTCTTCAGACAGCTACGTCTCTGGGACACCAACTCGCCAACCTTTAGAAAAAAGCTTTTCTGAGGGCACTGATAATTCTGGAGAGCAAACGAGCATTTTCGCTTGTTAATGGAATTTTGTTAAACGTGCAGCATGTTTTTTTAGTCAACCATTCTAGTAAATGATCTTCTCTGGAGTTTGACGATTCATCCATTTACTTTTTTTCTATTTTCAATATAAGGTCCTTTAGAGAGGTGTGTTGAAGAAACGAGTGCAGTTTTTCCAACCTTGGCATCGAATTTAGTCCAGAGTGAGTATTTCTTTCGTTGTGTTGTAACAGTTTGTGAGGGACGTTCTGCATCTTGTTGTCTCACTCTCACTGTACTGTACTGTGCTGTAATGTCAATGGGCCGTGGAATCGCTTCATGGGGATCGGTTCCAAAACTAAGAACTGATTGTTGAGGTACTGTATCTTCTCTGAATAGCAGGATTCGTTTCTAGAATCGATTCTGCCCAGCCCCAGCAGGAAGACTAATTTTTGTTTCTTTAAGCCCATGTGTATTGAAATGATTAAGCTCGTGTCTGGTATCGTACCGTTTTACTTTTTTCTTGCTACTTTTATACAGTTATATATAGATTAGAGGAGATTTTTCGAAATGAGTGTTTTCGATAATGCATTCATTAACCCTTCAGCACAAGGGATATTTTCTAATATGGATGGCAACATCTGGTGGTAACAAGAATGTACAAAAAATAAAACTTCACTGGCCGATCGAGTTTAGGATGACACTAAATCTATGCCTGGTATTAACATTTTTTACCCTAAGATCCGTATTCTAGTGAGTTTACAAGGTTTTCTAGTACATTTTATTTCATTTATAGTTGATATCTGCTTATATCACGCCATAACTCTTTCATATGTTATTTTCGCAATGTGTGTGTGTGTGTGTGTGTGTGTGTGTGTGTGTGTGTGTGTGTGTGTGTGTGTGTGTGTGTGTGTTTTCATCTTGGGAAAAGAAACGGAAAACATTAAGTCTTTCAGTATGATGGAGTGACGTGGTTTGTTGTTGTGGTGCTCTGGTGTGATTTTGTAATGATGCTGGTATGGTGTATTAATGCTGTGATGTTTTAGTGTGCTTTTATGGTGGTTCTGTGATATGGTGCTGTGGTACGGAATAATATGGTACTGTTTCAGCTCTGAGATGAGGCATTCTGCTATGATGAGATAGGATGCTGCTATGGTGAGAAATGGTGTTGGGTGTGTTTGTATGGCACAATGATGTTCTTCTGGTGTGAATTGTGTAATATTAATATGTTTTTTTTTCTTGTAGCAGTGCTTTGCGGTGGTCTTGAGTCTGGTATTATGCTGGTTTAGGTAATTGTGGTTGGGTAGTGAAGTGATAATATTTTGTTCAACAAACGTAAAATATGTTCACTAAATCCTCATACTAAATATGGCCACTTCATTTAATATGCTGGGGAGAATATCAGTATATGAATTTAAGCGTAGGAAACATAATATCACTATCTGCAGCTGCACCACTGGTTAATAAAATTTCTTCTATCATTCACCAGAATACTGTCATTTAATTTTAACTATCTCTAGACAAAACAACCTATACGCTGATCAGTGCACACTGTAAACTGCCATCTGCACAGAACGTAATTCGAACACACACTGAGTCTTCACGAAAAAATCTACCGTAAACTAAGAATCACTCCGACACTGGAGATATAATCCTCTTTTCTCATGTAAAATTGAAGGCGGACGAACTTTGGCATTTCAAGCAGGCCTTCACCGCGCCCTCCCAGTGTCAAGTTACAGTTCTCTCCCTGGCTGCAAAGCAGTCTACCTCTCTATCTACCTGTCTATCTGTCTATTTATCTAACCATCTATCTATTGCCATACGCCTTAATCTCCCAAGGGTTGGCCACAAACAAATCGCCCTCACGTAGCCCTATCATATGTCATTTGGTTACCTTTCTTCCTATTCACAACAAACTAATTTATACTCAGTTTTCTTTCGTTACCAAGATTTGCTTATGAAGGGAGAAGGGGCATGGGAAGGTTTGGCATTGTCTTTTTCTTGTCCTTACTGGATGTCCAAATCTTACCTACGACCGGAGATCGATGGTAAATGTATTCGTGCATTTAGGCTCTTCATAACGTCTGCTCCTTCTTGTGTTGTCCTTCTGTCACCATTTCAAAGTGTGCTTACCCAAAAGTTTTGCTACCATTTCAGTAAGACCGTGATTATGTCTTAATTCTTACATTCAGCTTCAATACAAGAATAAATGAAAAAGGAAACACAGGTCGGAAGAAAGGTGGGAAGAAGAGACAGGTTGGATGAAGAAGTGATGTTCAAGGAAAAGATCAAATACTGCAACCAAATAAAACACACTCAGATTGCATTTTGAGGGTTAACGAATAGTCATAAACAATTAAACATTTATAAGGGCAACTGACAAGAAAATCATCCAAACACTGTCGACTTATACCCCAAGGTCCTATTTACAATTCATAAAACGAACCAATTGAAGTAAAGAAGATCCTAATTGAAGGTCTCGTGGTCTGCCGAAGAACCGAACGCAGGATCTCTCATTTGGGGCTGAGTATACTGTTGATTGCACCGTCGCCTCCCACTTCTATACTTGCAATGAAAAGAGTAATAATTACTGTATCGTAAAGCCAATGCGAATCATTTCTTTGTCTCTTCAAATATTTTCAACGTTTTTCTGTACCTTGCATCTTATTTAAGTAACGCATTTGTCTTTCGTATTCACAATGGAAAGTAACAAATAGCAGTGTCTCGTAAAGGTAGCGAAATGTAATCTTTGCCTACACAAAAATCTTTCCATTTTGTTAACCTATATTGTTGTTCTGATTCTTACTTTTATTTTCAATGCTTGCCATGAGGTCATCAGTTGCCATGCGCTGTGTAAGTCTACTGGAACCTCAGGCAGAGTATCGTCTAAGAAATTTGCTTAACCCCTGGAATACAAAGCTGTCTCAAATGCTGACCAGCAGTTGTAAGTTTAGAAGAGATCTATATTATTAAATGGAACTAAGATGTCTTTTGCATCAGAGTCTTGTCAATGACCAGTTTAATTTAGTTATCAAGAAATCCATTTTATTAACGAGGTTTTAGATCATCGCCTATACTTCATTCATGATACTGACAGTTATTATTATTTTGTTTAGAAGCGAGCTTAGCTGGTAAAGTTATCAAAAACAATTTATGTTATGCTTCTCGGTACCAGGACATCATGAGTAGTTTATTCTTACTATCGTTAGATCAATTACTCAGCCTACAAGAGACATCTGTTGGTAAAGTGATCAGACACCCTCTCCATGAATCTCCTTCGGTACCAAAGCATCTGTTACACTATATTGTTGCACCGCCAGACAATCATAATCAGCTTATGAGGAAACCCTTCAAGTGACTGGGTTAATTGTCTGCTAAGCCTGATTACTCATCCCAGCCAACACGATTCTGAGCACTGTATCCTTCAGCACACACCTAGTTGCCAATCACTTCTGCCTTTAAGTGCTAGACAGACTCCGCATTTATCTCTTCATCTATTTCTGTAATGCTTTGCGTCGTATGAGGGGTGGCCTCGACAGAACGGCCTCCAGGTGTTTCTCTCCTTGCTTAGTAACGATCTCTCTTCCCACGAAATAATGCTTTCACATATTTTCTCTCGATCTCATCGTTCGTCTCCTTTGCTTTCTCGGAACACACTCAATCTTAGTGACTACTAATCACATCTCTACTCTCCTACTCACAACACTCGACACTCCCCTACTCTCCTTCCCACAACACTCGACCCTCCCCTACTGTCCTTCCCACAACACTCGATCCTCTCCTGCTCTATCATCCTACAATACACGACTCTCCCTTACTCTCCTTCCCACAATACTGGCACCTCTCTCTCTTTCCCACAATACTCGACCCTCTCTTACAGTCCATCCCACAATACTCGACCGTCCCCTACTCTCCTTCCCATAACACGCGACCCTCCATTGCATAATCAGTAACCTTATCTCTCCATCCCATTCTCGGTCTTCCTCGTCTTCTCCTCACCTCACACTCATTCACTCTCCTAGTAAATCTCTCACCCTCACCCACACGGCACACCACTCTCCCTTACTTACTCCAGCACTTTAACCTCTCCATCTAATTCTCTGTCTCCCTTGTATTATCCTTCCAACAATCTTTTTCTTATCCACCTCCCTAATCAGCCTCTCACTCTCCTTCCCACGACCCCCCTCCCAGATACATATGCACTTAAACTCTCCACTTCATTCTCGGTCTCCTTCTCCATCTTCTTCCAGCCACCTCACTCTCACACTCTCCTCTGGTGCTATTCACGTTAGGTTATGAGGCTTTGTAACATTTCCTCAGCGATTTATATACCAGTTTCACTTTATATATTCCCTTATATGTCTTTCATGTCTTTCTGATACAGAGATAGATTGCAGACATAGTTTAGCATACGTGAGACTATGACCCATTTACTCTAACCTGACAAATATTAGTAACCCCACATTAGCTCAGATGTTGGCCAAGTGTAGTAAGATTGGTGAGCCGATTTCACTAGTGACCAAGGAGACTCAGTACTACCTCGTAACTAAGGCTCATCAACTTTAATGCAGCTATGATTTGGTATTCAAATTTTATGAAGGCCCCTGTTCTGTCAACTCAAAACAAGCCGCAATAATAAACAGCGTACCGGACGCAGAAACAAACTGGTCAGGAAAAGGTGCGAGAAAACATAATTAGCAGACAAGAACACGGCCTCCAGTTAATCCCTCCTCTCCTTCTGACGCCACCACCCTTCCTTACAAATCCTTGCATCATTATTCTCCTCCTCCTCCTCCTCCACTGCCTTCCGAGCCAACTAGTGCTGTAGTCGTTTTCACCTTAACCTGTCCCAGGTTTTTTTTATTTTGCAGCTTACTTTAAGCAGCACAGTGGCAGAAAAATGACAATGCTGTGGCTGTACATCCTTTCCACAGCTCTTCTTCATGATTAGCATTATATTCCAGTGTTAATATCTTGCTAAAACTCAGTATTCAAGACTGAGAAATGGCATTATTTGTCCTAGTTGGAGTAAAATTCTCTGTCGGTACGCAGAAGAAGAACCGCCTCAACTAATCAGTACTGGAGGCGAAGGGTAAACCTAAATAGCTTTCTTTTTAGCCATCTTTCGTTAGACGTATCTCTGTCAGGATGTAAAGCAGAACCGCGTCAACATATATGCACTGAGAAACAAAAGCCAACTAGCCTTGAATCCTCATTCCAGGTGGTATTAGAAGCTTTGTAGCACCTCTTCCTTAGCGATGCATTTTTGCATAATACACCTTAACATTCTGTTCGTATATTTCTGTATCACTTCAGTCGCGACACAACTTGCATCAGTAATAAACAAGACGATATTTGGGTGAAATACATAGAGTCAGTAGCAAAAGAAGTGTTACGAAATCTCCAAAGCTGCTAAAAATGCTACTGTTAATTCTATGACCGTTAGGAATTGTCGTAGCTTAACAATGTCGCTTTGTGTTGGTTATGAACTACCTAATTGTGACTATAGCAGCAGAAAAGGTAAGAGAGCTAGTATTTCACACTTGAGCTTACAGGAATCCTAGCAGTTTAATATAAACGTGTGGTGATAATCTGAATAATTTACCAGGCAAGTTGTGACAGTGAAGGAGTTAAGAATTTATATAACAACCTTCACGCGCGTGAGCTAGAGCAGTTTCAAAGAAATTTCTACAAGTTTTCGCTGCTGCAAACTACACAATCAAGCACACTTTTACATACTAAATAGTCTCTGGACCAGTACAATCAAAGAGCTTTATCCTCGTTAGCATAGGGAAATCGTGTCATCATAACCTCTGCGATTTATCTGACATCTATCTATCTATCTATTGCCAGACGCCAAAATCCCGTAAGGGGTGGCCATTTGACTTTGAGTTGTTTGTTTCACGGGGAGGGGCACTAACCCTCCACGAACCCACTTGTTGACACATAGGAAGCACGTATGGTTTGGTTATATGGTTACCACCCAGCGCTGGAAATGGTTTCTTGGCTTACAGGAAACCATTTGGCTTGTCACTCAATGTAAAGCCACCTGCAAAGGAAAGAAAAGCAATAAGAAGTGACAGGAAAGATGGGAGAAATAGGAAGAGAAGAGGGCAGGCACAGAAAAAGAATGATAAAGGCTAAGGAAGAACTAGGCAGCACTACATCAAGTGAGTGGATGATAGTCGCCATTTTCTCGTATTCTTATAACAGTTTCACTTCGACAGTTTGCTTCAGGAATCACTGAAGAGGAGATGGTACGAAATCTTCCAAGATTACGAGAATGCAGTACGGCACGTACTGACAACAGTTTCGGATTTTGTAGGTCATTTACCAACTTTGATGCCATTAGGTATCTATTCATTGCTTGACACCGCATGCCCTAAGAGGTGGCACCGACCAAAGGAGCAACAAACATTCTGTCCATACACGACAACGTATCTTCCCACGCCACTCCACTGACCTTCACCTGGTTCCATACCTTCTCCTTCCACCTGGTTTTCGGCCTACCTGTCATTTTTTTTCTCGGCCATGTTACTCTGATAATTCTAAGCAATTCTGTCCATTTTCTTCCTATGTCCAAACCACCTCAAAGTGTATCTTTGTATGTTTCCCACTACTTCCATGTATACTCCACATTCATCTCATAACTATACATTCGTAAATCAATGATGCCAAATCACTGAACATGCACTTAAGATGACTCATTCGACTGACTTCACCTGACGTTCTATCCCTCATTCATCGTCCACAGCTAACTATTGGCTGGTATGATGGTCTTGAAATACTGTGCAGGACTGCTGACCGAAGTGATGCAAAGTATATGCCAGTGACCAGTCTGGTTACCTGAAATTCGTTAAAACATTCATAACTGATAATTAGTAAGACTCACCGACAAGCTATAAAAGCACACACACCAACACCATTATATCAATACTGAAGGAGAAAGCTTTAGCATAATTCAGTATGGATGGTGATTGTTAGTGTTCAGCGTGTAACTCAAGAAAACGTGTGACGCTATCAGCTGGCCAAAAAAGTATTGCTGAGGGAGGGTGAGAGAAGGGGTGAGGGGCAACCTTATACTCAGTGCGTGGTTTATAGATATCTCAGGAACAGGTTTTATTTATTTATCTATTTTTTAATATCACTTCAAGCAGCTCATGTCGAAGCTTTATCTTAGCACACATAACATTCAGTCCAGAAATTTTCCGTACCCTTCGCGCTGTGGCTGACTCCATCTAGCGTCTTGAATCGCTAAGCACTCCGTCTCACAGCTCGTGGAGATCTATATGCATCTTACATAAGGCGCGATGAACACCCAAAGCTACCATTATGATTTCTGGGTCAAATGATATTTCTATTACTAATGTGCATGTGGTAACAGTGACACGGTACCTAATTAATTTTTCTAAGGATGCATTAAACAGTCAAGAGACATACAGTGGGTATCAGACAATTAGAACCCACATGATAAGTAAGAGCACAGACTGGAATACTCACGCTCCATACACTGCTCTCCTCTAACACAAAAACAACCAGAATTCAGCTATGTGATATACAAGCCTATTCACCTTGAGGTCGGAATGGGACATATTCGGACTCAGATTATCTGGCCATGTATAGTCGGAAATATAAATAATGACTCGTCTCAGTGGGCGACTTTCTGGGCAAGCTGTTTGCCATTGCCAGACAATGCATACAGCAGTGAGAAACGGAGACCGTAAATGTGAACTGATAAAAGAGGGCATTGTTTTGCTTTTATGTTTAGACTTAAAAGATCGAACAGGGTTCTCTAGGGCACCGACTCACCATGCTCGGAACCAGACATATTCTGACGCAAACTGTCTGGCCACCCCAGTCTTAAAAAAAAAAAAAAAAAAAAAAATCGTCAATGGTAACAACCATTTAAATGTTTCATAAACCTGATGAAGTGTTCACAGCGTGGTCCATCTCAAAACCTGGCGTCACATACAGTCTGTCTTCGGACAGCTTGCTTCAGAATATGTATGGTTCCGGCCTTGGTGTGGCGGCGCCCTTAGAGTTTGTCCGGTTTTGGCCAGAATGTGAACGAGCCCTACAGGTGCTACTGACTCAGACTGTCCAATGTGTAGATCATTTCTAAAGCAGAACAGGGAACATATAGTTTCCCTGGTTCCTATTCTGGGCATTTCACCTCTCACCATCTACATTATGCTCAGCAGTGAGGGACCGTTTGACCAGAACGTGGCCCAGTAAGAAAGTATGCGTTTCCCTCAGTTTCTATTTTGACCTATACATCGGATGACTCATGTTCTAATATGTACAGTTCCGCACTCTGATTAAATACATCCTGACCCTACAGTTCACTTTCATTCTCCCTCTGCAGCATCAAGACCGGATGAAATTTCCTTACACATATGAACAATAATCTAAATGGACTAAACAATAAGGAATCGGGAAGGAAACTTGCCTCAGTAGTTCATAACTCCAAGTGTGTAAAATAATTATTGGCAGCAACTTAACCCCTTTCACGGTGACAACTAGTGTACTGCACATTGGAACAACACAGCACAGTTCTTAATTTTACTCGTTTAATTTTATTCATTTCTTACTTTTCCACTGTCACCCAAGTTTTAAAACTAACATAAAAAAGCAGGCTTATGACAGGTGACGCATGCCAAGTGTACATTTAGATTACATTTCACTGACTTCACACACACCACGAAGCCAGCCAGGAGACAGGACGTGTGTGCTGGGCAATCCCCAGGTCCTGTCCTCCCCCGATACTGTTTTTAACCAGCCCATACACCACTGACCTGGCTAATGTATGGCCCAGCCTGCGTTATAGGTGCAGGGAATCTTACGAACGAACGAACTGACTTGCATGGTAGTTCTCAATCATTATTTCGACAAGTTGCTCTGCTATTCCCTTTTCTCATCCATGCCAATATATTTGTCAATGGACAATACTGTTAGAATGAAAGCGTCAATATTCTAAGGTAATACATCAGGACTTTCCTGAAGAAGGCAGCCTTGGAGAAAAATTTAAATAAAATCTGTCTTAGCGCTGCACTTTGTGTTCTCATTAAAGCTCTCACAGCCAACGCTGGATTCACCAGACTACAGCATGTCATAAAAAAAGTAAATCCTAGTACTCAAAGACCTCCTAGCAAAAGTTGGTAATTTACCCATTCTTGTTGCAACATTTCACGAAAAATTTAGTCGTACTTTTGCATTGTTTAATATCTGACCCCATAATGTCTTTTAAAATACCTAAAGGAATGAGAAATATGTCTGTGGCTATTTTAACAAGGGATATTCGTATCAGCTTTAAAGTGAATTGGTGAAGAGATGAGGAAATGGCAACCACATGACAAGTGTTTGGAAGAAACTGAACAAACATAATGAGGTCTCTACCATGTGGTGGAGACCATGATGATGATGATGATGATGATGATGACAAGGACGTAGGATGGAAAATCATAATTCGCCATTCCGGGATGATGAGAATGTTCCCCCTAACATCAAAATGCATACGCCATGATTTTAAAATTCACGTATGTCACTACTAGTTACACACACACACACACACACACACACACACACACACACACATTTTAGTCATAAAAACAATATCGAAACCCATACCTTTGATGAATTTAGCCTTTTAATTTTTCTCCATATTTCTCTGTTTCATAAATATAAAGTGACCATACATTCAGGCAGCTGAAAACATATGTAACAGTTTTGAGTAATGCATCAAAATATAATGCACGGTTATTGAGGGAGGACACACAGTAAAGTAAAATATTTACTAGCACTTCATCCTCTGCTTCAATATGCAATTCATTCTAGAATATAACACAGAGTTTGATAAAACAATTTGGCGTTGACCGACCGGAATATAATACCACTGTTGTTAAAGAGTCCAAAGTGAAAACTCTCAGGCTTCAATACTCAATTTCATTAGAAGAAATTCATTGGGCATGAAATGGAATAAAAAACACGAAATGATGGGGACACGAGAGAGTTAATATTACGCCATGTTTTGTTTTTGTTTTTGCATCAAACTGGGACAAGGTTCGTTATACCGTGGCGGTGGGACAACCGATCACACTGAACAAATGTACTGGAAACCTTTGGCCTGGTTCCCTCCATGTATATGTACTGTAGTTTCGGGTCACCTCCCCCAGCTTTTTGTGAACGAGAACCTAAAGTGGAAAGCCTCCCATAGAGTGGATAGTGCTGGACTTTACTGCCTGTGTCCTCCCACCTCTTCTCTCTCCCACCATCGTCCCTTCCTCTCCCTCTGTCTGTTTCTACTTCCCCCCCCCCCCGTTTCTCTCTCTCTCTCTCTCTCTCTCATATATATATATATATATATATATATATATATATATATATATATATATATATATGTACATATCCCTCAGTTTAGTGGTTCCGTCACTACCCACCCCTTTCTTCTGACTAGTACAAGGCATATGCTTGTTTGCTTTTATTGAATGTTTGGACAAAAACAGTACCCGTAAAAGCATGATATTATGTCTTTTGTGTGTAATCGCCACCGCCACCGCCACCGCCACCACTAGCATCATCATTACCTTATCTGGAATGTGGTGGACAACAGCCATAAAAGAACGGAAAAACTTACAAACAAGAGAAACTTATCATCCAGTGAAATGAGCCGTACATCCATTCACTCACCATTGGAACCTTCATAATACTCGTATTCAGCTCTACCACACGTGCTGAATGTATGAAAAAATATTTTATAAAATCTGCTGCTTAGAACTTATTAATACTGTAAATATCACTCATTGCACGACCAAGTAGGGTGATGTTCCTAGTAAAAAAGAACTTAAACGAATGTTACTGCTTGAAAAAAAAAAAGTATACTGAAAAGTATGAAGATATTCCATGGCAGTGATTGTTTGGATTATGTGTGATATAAGGGGGATGAACTGAGTAAGCATGCGGGGATAGGGTAAGACGGAGTGATGGTACATGGAATGAGCCGGAGGGTCGAGTGAAAAAGTCTGGATGGAGCAGTATGCGTGAGATAGTGACGGGCTAAGAGTAGGGTGTACTGGGTAAAGGGAGGACTTGTGTGTGATGCAAAAAGTGTACAGTGGACTGAGGGAAATGGAGTTGTGTGTGCGGTGGAACGAGACGCTTTTGAAACGTACAGTAGGATGCGATGTTTGTTGTGTGATATGGGTAATGCGAGAGAAGTAGGTTCTAAAGACTAGTGAAATATGAAGAAATGTGTGAGAGAAAGAGAGGCAAACTTTTCGGCTGACTGACAAGAGTGAAATCTTGTGCACGTGAGCTGCTAAGACTGGCCTGAGAGAGAGAGAGAGAGAGAGAGAGAGAGAGAGAGAGAGCAAAGATTGGCTGAGCTACGTAAAATGAAATGGTTTGCGTCTGGGAATGAAATAAGCCCAAAGCGTAAGGATGGAAAGGGGAAAGGGGAACACTATAGGGGGAGACTAAGGCGCAAGAATGGGTTTGAACACTTTCACTATGATAAAGCATTTTCTTCTTTATTTTTTATTTTCAGTAGATTCTCTCCAGTCATGCAGAGACTTTTCTACATGGAGGCGTAACATGTAGCATTCATTAACTCCTTAACTACTAGGATGCTCTCTTATGCTGAGTATCATAATGTTCTCGCAAGAAAGTAGACTACAACCAACGTTCTCAGGCGAAGGGTATTAATGGAGTTTGTCAAGTGGAAATCACTGAATTAAACTCGATGGAAAGCATTTCGCTAAAATCTACACTATGAACAATTTACAGCACAGTAGACGGCACTCCTATGAATTACACTGCCATACTGCACACCAACACACCACATTCTTCCACATTAAGCACTACAAAGCTTCATATTGTTGTATCTCACACACTAATATCCCGTATAATGTCCAAGGATCTGAAAATAAATGCATCTTTGAATTTCTCTTTCCATATTCAAATTTATTTGGAATAGGCTATATATGCTTCGGAGGCTCTAGTCCATGTGTTATTTATACCTGGTTCAGCCACACTTCACGTTTCCACAACACACGTGACACGCCACACATAATCACACTACACATAACTACATCTCGCACTGCTACATTTCACAAAATACCTCTCAGAAACTCCTCACACTGCCACACATCCCGTCGCCTACTGTACATAAAACTTTTTTAATACCCTGCAAACTATCCTAACACTTTCTCGCGCGCACTTTCGAAACGACTTCCTATATTAACAAATTTTATCCGTGTGGAAAAAAAAAATCATGAGCTGTAAGTGATTATCATGTCTACATGATGTTACGAGATGTTACAGATTTTCGAGTTTCAAACTTACAATGTTCATTTATTTTCTGTCAAAGACCAACTATCCCTCATTTCATGCATGAAAGGACAGTATTATTTTTTTTTCTTTCTACTGTAATGTCGGATCTATAATGTTCTAAAATGTTTTGTAGTACTTGTAACTATAATTGCCATGACAGTGCATAATAAAATTTGAAAAAAAAAAAAAAAAAAAAAATTCTGTTATTCAGTATCCTTTCCGGACTAATATTCCTAGGCTGACGAATGCTCGTATATTTCTTTAGCCATAGGAAATTTGCCATGAAATATGTATCAAGGAGGAAAGTGATAAACAAGGCATATGTGTGACTTTAAATGCAGTGGAACAGACGATCTTTTATCCCACACTGAACTAAAACAGGTCTTCAGGATCATAAAAAAGATTCATAACTTTATATTAACTCCTGCAGTCCGATGGCTTATTTTATATCATGGTATTGTTATCTTGGACGACTTTTGTTTCCTTAGGATGGGCTTTCAGCATATAAGGGTTAGAGTTAACTATAGTTTTCTTCAGCCTCTACTCAACAAGAGGTTTCCCCTGAGCTGCATAAAATCGTCCAGTGGCAGTTAAAAAATAAATCTCAGACGGAATGGTTAATGGTTCTCTCGCAGCAGTGTGAAAGAACATTGAAGCAGTAACACATTTTAGAGTGAAGCTGAACCAACTTTCCTCTGGCCAGTATCACAGAGGATCTAGTTTCTTAGTGGTAATTCTGTCATAATAATTACTTCCTGACCTGTGTTAAGTAGTTACAGCGATAACAGAAATGTTTTTGAATCATACTTACCTTGGCAAAAAATATCAAATACAAAAGAAAACAAACGAGCAACACACACACACACAATATATATATATATATATATATATATATATATATATATATATATATATATATATATATATATATATATATATATATATATATATATATATATATATATATATATATATATATATATATATATATATATATACATACATACATACATACAAAAAATAAACAAAACGCATATGTACCGCAAATTTGGCTTCACTCAGCTCCGACTCGCACAGAAAAATGTTAGTCAACAAAAATTTTCCCACACTCCTTACGGTCTTTCACAAGGCAAGTGAAATTCATTAGACTTTTATGCACGATTTCAACTCAGCCAGCCAGAGAGAACTTTTCCTAGGGTGAACTCAGAGACCGTAGGCACCACTTGGATATTTTCCCGTGCAGTTTTATAACAGCATTGGGGAAAGTGCAAATGGAGGGAGAGTATTATTATTATTATTTCTGAATTCCTGAATCTCTTGATGTATATTCCATTTTATTATTTCTGCGTCCAGACGGTTGTCTTTGGATTAGAAGAGCCGCTTATTAAGGGAGAATAAGGATACTGTATCTGACTCATACAGTTAAAGAAAGCTCAGGCTGAAGATAACCGTCTGGATATAGCAAAAGATGATCTAAAATACGTAATGAGTGAAAAGCTTATCCTCATGCATCCGATGACGCATTTTCGCTTTTATTCTTGGGTTTACCAGATGATTTCATTTACCTTAGGACAGACTCTTGTAACTATATGAGCTTGATCTAGCCTAAAATAACATCTTTCCTGGGGGATACTCTTAACATGAATACAATCATATGGTGGAATGGGGGGGAAAAAAATGCCTTTGGGTTGAAGGAGTTTTCCCTTTCTGTACGCTCACACTTTTTTTTTTCATTCTTGTTATTTAAAGTGATGACGTGTACGAGGTTGGTAGATGGTAGGGGGATGAATATAGTTTTGAATGGTGAGTTGCTTGAGGGGGTAGAGTGTTTTAAATATTTAGGGTCACATGTTGTTGTGGATGGAAGAATAGGTGCAGAAGCGAAGTTTAAAATGAATGAAGTAGGTAAGGTGCTGGGAGGAATGAAAAAAGTGTTTAGATGTCGTTCACTTAGAATGGATGTACTGTAAAGAGAAGGCTGTATGAGGGTGTTGTGGTACCGACTGCGTTATATGGGGCTGAAACATGGAATATGGGTGTAGCAGAGAGGAAGTTTGAGTGTAATGGAGATGAGGTGTCTGAGGAGTATGTGTGGAGTGACGCATATGAATCGAGTGCAAAATGATGAAGAGCGAAGGAGAACTGGAGTTGTTCGGGAGATGGCTGGTAGAGTTGAGCAGAGGGTGTTGCGATGGTTTGGACATATGGAAAGAATGGATAATGAGCGATTGGTGAAAAAGATAACTAGATCTGATGTGAGAGGTGTAAGTCTGAGAGGAAGACCACGAATAGGATGGATGGACAGTGTGAAGAGAGCGCTGGATGCGAGAGGGATGTCTGTTGAGCAAGGAAGAGTGGCTGTGCGTGACAGAAATAAATGGAGAGAAATTGTGAATGAATAAATGATGACGCAGCCCTGAAGGGATGTTCTCCCGCATTTGGTCTGATCAGTTAGTCAGGTCAGGTGCGGGTAAGGGGATGAGTCTATTATGATGTGGGAGGGGTAAACCAGCTCTGCTGTCGGGCCCTGCTGCGGATGTCGCTGATTTCACTGAGCAGTTGACCCTTGTGCGGTGTGGTGCGGTGAGGTTCTGTCCCTTCTTCCCTCTGGGACAAAGATGCGTATGAATGTGTTTGAATGGATGAGTAAATGGGGAGTGTGTCGTCCTGTCTCGGCTACCTCCCTTTCCTGGGGGAAGCAGCCTGGGTATATAGATAGTTATTTACGAATGACATTTTTTACCATATGGGAAAACCTTGCAATAAATGTATGTGCGAAGACGAATTCTAACACGCACAGTTCGAATAGGCTGTTCTGCCCAGTGCAAAATTATCTGGGAATATTTCTGGTCCTTTCAGAAAAATAATCTTTCTTTCTTCCCTTTTTTCAATGCTTGATACTTAATGACAGTTTTCCTCAGCTGGGGAGAAGCATCCTCCACTGAACAGATTAATAAGAGCTATATCTAACAACTACAGGTTGAGAAGTCTCTGGTAAGTTAAACCAGTTTTGCGATATTTACACACTTTGAGATCAAGGTCTGTAAAAGAGTGCATACTTATTCAATATTCTCTTCCATTTTTGTACTTATACAGTTACCAAATACTTCATAATTAAACAAGAATTAACATTATTGAGACAAGAGGTAAAATACGAGATACAAATACGAGTATCTCTGATATATCAGTTACAAAATTCTAACAGTCGTAAAAAAAGATGGTTAATTGCAGAAATGGATCTTCATTATTTTCGTTGTGGCACCGGAGTTTACCATATTGACCACTTCATGGTTGGGACCTCTATAGTTTTCTCTTCCAGGTAATGCCTTCATCGGTATCTATTCTCCTCCCCTTTTTCCTATTGGTATATTCAAGGTTTAAAAAAATGGCTTACTATTCCACTGCGTCCACTTTACACATACGATTGGTTCGTTACTTTCCTCTACGAAGCATCATAATAGAATCATCTGTTCGGATAGAAATACACTAAGCCTCATCCACCTTTAGGAGCATTGCCCCAGCAGAAGAAAGTGGCTATTATATGTGAAATCAGGCAGACTTTTGCCCCCGACGTGTACTTCCTAGCCTCCAGCTTCCCTGCACTATAGTACCATACGTCCTCCACGAAAACTTGCACTTTTTTCAGTTTAACTAGGCGTAAAACTACCACTCACTACCTTCAATGCTGGAAGGAAAGATAATAACACCAGAATATGATGCTCGTCACAAAGAAGTGCTATGGAAAGGATGCAAACCTTAGTTCTGCCTTGTTCTGTCACTGATTTACGAAAATCAGGCTGCAATAAGACGAATATCTCCTCCATGTTAAAGTGAATGGACCATGTACCCCTCTCCGTCTCCAACATTCCCACTCACCCACCCATTCTGCCCTCCATTTCCCTCCCATGGTCCCTCATTTCCTCCACGGTGCTTCCATCGGTACCTCCTATCCTCTATTCCCCAAACCACCTCTTTCTCAGTCCTCTGAGAAGAGGTGTGTATAATGAGAAAAGCCAACATCTCGACTGTTCAGGGGGCAGGCTTTCTCCGTCAGCGTCAGATTTTATGAATAGTTTAGGCTAACTGTTTTTAGCATAGTTTTATGGTATGTCATTGATGTTTTCATATTAATCTTAATAATAGAAGGCAATTTGTTATATATATATATATATATATATATATATATATATATATATATATATATATTATCCTTGTTCTGATTTTACTCTTGTCGAACGGCGGCAATGACCTCTTTTGTTACGGTGTCAGTAACTATTTAATGTAATCAGACATTTTCTCCGGACTCTTCGGCACCTCCTTTTCTCCACTAGATGAACATTGAGCAGCCTCTCACTGTCCAACATTCTGCCCTTCCAATCCTCAGTACGTCCTGCACTCCACACTCCCTCCCTTGATACCTTCCTTCTTTTACGTTCCCCCTTTTTTTTTTTTTTTTTTTTTCATTCTCCCTCCATGAATAACGAATCACCACTATTCCTCTCCTCACAGTGATTCACCCATTCTGACCATCCACTTTCCTTCCACTGGCTCCTGCACTCCCTGTTCTTTAGCACGCCCTTCCCTCGAGTTCCTCTCCCTGATGCCCTCTAACGCTCTCAACCACTCCCTCTCCCGCCCCTCCAGTACATGGCGCTGACACCTCTAATTATCCTCCCCTTCACCCCCAACACCCTTCACCCTTCCGCACCCAACTCCTCTTGCGCGCCAGTGTCTCAAGGACAGTGCCATATCCATACATGATCATCAGGCGTTTGCTTGAATATAAATAATTTCTTTTATGACCGATTGCACACCCATAAATAAGAGGTGATTAATCTGGAGACCATTTTAATCTTCCAGAATGTTTGGGTTAACTTAGGTATAAATCGATTCTTTTATGACTGACTACACACTCATGAATAACGAAGGGTTAATCTGGAAATCTCCAAACTCCTCCTGATTGTCTAAATATCCCTCAGCTGAATAAGGCTGTCTTGTAATTACTTGAAAAAAAATATCTAAAGTTCTCTTAAACAAAGGGGGAGAGGATATCCGCCTAGCGATTTTGTTCAGCTTATGAGACAACTCTGACAGCAGAAGAATTACAAACGATATCTATTAATGTCAGTACCAGAACGCAATTTGATATATATATATTTTGCTTCTCCTAGACAATTTGGTTTAGATTAGGAGAGGCCTCAATTTGTACTGTACAGTACAAACAGGACATGGGTTGATATGTAAGGACGATGAACAATAAAACTAACCTAACTTGACTATTGTGGATGTGAGTTATATTTTTCTCCTTAATCAAAATAACAATCATGATATGATATTGGTGACAGATAGATATATAGATAGATAGGTAGATAGATAGGTAGGTAGGTAAGTAGGTAGGTAGGTAGAGAGAGAGAGAGAGAGAGAGAGAGAGAGAGAGAGAGAGAGAGAGAGAGAGAATTAAAAGCTAATTAAAGCTACTTCGGTCAACCATTTCCCAATTACTGACGCACTAAGATATTAAGATATTTACTCGGCATTCTGTTGATTGTTCTCTTCTGTTCAATTTTTTTCTTTTTTTTTCAGGATCTGTTGATTGTTCTCTTCTGTTCATTTTTTTTTTCTTTTCAGGATCTGTTGATTGTTCTCTTCTGTTCAGTTTTTTTTCTTTTCAGGATCTGTTGATTGTTCTCTTCTGTTAAATTTTTTCTTTTTTTTTTCAGGATCCATACTTAATCCTTTGTTGTGAAATAAGGTGAAAACGATGATGATGATGGCGTACGCTATTAATTCTAACATAAGATGATATTTTAGGAGTACGGCAATGGCAGGAATGCAAAGGGCAAGGGTTTTATAAGAGGTCACCCTGCCATTGATCGTCAGAAAAGAAATATGCATCCAGTGCGTCCGTAAGCTTTGAAAACTAGAAACTACGAACTTGCATTGTTTATATCAAGCAAGTAACTGACGACACTGTATTTATGTTACTGACAACGTGGAGTGGCCCACTGTTTCCGAACCAGAATAATGGATGACGTCTCTCTGGCTTTTCTCGCTTGCTGCAGTTTTTATAATATTTTTCCGGACATGTCTGAAATGTTACATCCAACGATTTCAGAGCTTAGAATGATGGGAGAATATTTTCCGCTGCAGACTCGTTCGACAGGTCTTCCTTTGTACTTTTTCTTTTCTATTCTGTTTTTCTGTTTCTTAATCATACCCATCTCTCATAAAGCTAAAAATAGTCCTGGTATACACAGCCCATAGACACCCATCCATATTATAGAAATCAGCATCTTAATGTAATGAGTATAGCATGATTCAGGCCCTTGCCTGTCTCTGCAAAATTTTCGCTTTGTAAGAGCGGGTGAGTGAAGTATAATTATACTTCACACAAAAAGTTAATGGGTGTCAAAACAAATGTCAAATGCAATGGAAAAGTGCGAATACTTAAAAAAAAAAAAAAAAAGTCCCTCGAAGTGTTGGATTCAAAAACTGTCATTAATCCATTCCGTACGACGATTATTCACTTATTAAATCATTGTTGCTACGGTTCGATAATTATATACAGTACCCCAGAGACCCATCTATACCGAAACTGGCTGCGGAGGAGAGAGAGAGAGAGAGAGAAATAATTTTATATTGTGTACCTCAGTGCTGTGTTTTGCCGTGGCTGTAATGTCAACGGGTTAGGGAGGGAATCGAAGCCCCGAGACAGCCGCCAACCCCTCGGAATCCCCGAACCAGAGTATCCCTGTCTACAACAGCCTCTCCTTTCGTATGTTTCTCCGCGTGACTTGCTGGGTGAGGGCAGCTGGAGGGTACCTGCAGAAAGAGAAAGGGATAATAGAACGAGAGAGGGGAAAGTGAAGCAGGGCGGGAGGGTGGGGGGATCAAACGAGAGAGGGGTGATTGAAAAAAAGGGGAGGGGGGGGGGAGTAGAATACAGAGAGAAAACGGTGAGTGGAAGAATGGAGTAGTGGGAGAGAACGAGAGAGGGGTGAAACGGAAAGAGAGAAGGGTGTTTTTTTTTATTTTTTTATAAGAACATGAACAGAACGAGGAAAAACAAACTAGAAAATAAAATCTATACACCAGATTACAGGTGTTCTCCGGTCATTAAAAAATCTGTAACGGTTGTACTTGGAGTGGAACAAGAGAGGAGTGAATGGAACAAGAGAATGGTGGAAGGGAGGTAAACTGAGGGAAGAAATTAACAAAATGGAAATAGAATGATATGCAGAAGGGAGGTGGGAAATGGAATATGACTGGAGATAACTTGTAGTGGAATGGCCCGAGGAAGAGATTGACTGAGAGATGGAGCGGAACTAAAGAAGGGGTGTAATGGAACTAGAGAGGGGTGAGTGGAGAGAGAGTGGAGAAGGGGATGAGTGGCATGGAACTACTGTAATGCGGGTTGATGCAAAAGCCAGCGTGGAATGGAACACAGCTGGAGTGCTAACGAGAGCTAGGAGAGGAATTAAGATAGAAAGGTTGTGAAAAGGAAGAGAGACGTGCGCAGGAGTGAAATAGGGGTGAATCAGAACGAGCGAGAGATGACGTGGAGGGAAAGATGGGGGGAGGGCGGAGTGATCTGGAAGGAACTGGCATTGTCCAGAAGTCAGGATGGAGAGAGGGAGGGATGGAATGGAGCGAGAGAGAACCTGATTGGAACATGGAGACTACTAGAGGAATGGAGGGAGCAAGAAGAGAGTGAAAGGGGGCTAGAGAGAGGTGAATTGGAGCGAGAGAGGGGTGAGCTTGAGCGAGAGAAGGATGAACTGAAACGAGCGGCGAATTGGAAAGGACGAAAGGTGGACTGAGAGGATCCAGCACTGTGTTACGCACGGAGGATGATAAGGAAAGCGGATTGGCTGTAAACTATGGACGAGTTGTATAAGTCGAGTCATAGGTCTCAGGAATCTGTTAAAGTTGCCAGCGCAATTTTTTTCTCACACCTTTTATTTACTTTGTTTCATTTTTTAGATACTTTAACTGTCCTATACAGATATATGTTGCAGCGATAATTTGATGCAATATATAATACGAGAGGAGAGATTTGTACATAGTCCTCAAACTTATAATTCGTTGTGGTTTAGTAAGCATTGTATGAGAGTATCAAAGTGAATCATCATCATCATCAGCCGGACCTCCTTTCCCACCCTAGGGCAGGGTGAGGAGTAGCAACGTCCAGACAGCCCAAGTTTGCCCAATCCAATGGGCCACGCTTCCATTCACTCATCATTCAAGCCCCCGGAATCCTGGCTTTATCTGATACGCCAAAAACATTCATCACATTCTGTAGTTTCACATAAACGTATCCGATAGAGTCAAAATCTAAGTGAAAAAAAAAAAAAAAAAATTATAATCATCGTCATCATCATCCGGCCTTCCTTTCCGAGTCCTGGGCAGGGTGAGAATACTATAATAATTATTTTTATAATAAGTAAAAAGATAATAAAGTACACGTGGACTGGAAGAAGGTAATAGGTAAATTTGTGGCCGTTGACCACCTTCACTACTAGAGGTCTCTGTTAATCCAGCTAAAATGGCCTGGTGATAGCAACAGTAAGACATGAAAGACGTCTTGGACCTGTTTAGGCTAAAGATGGAGTAAGTAGTCGTAAGGCTAATCACACCCTTTTCTGGCAACATTTATTTGTCAGTTTTGTCGCAGCTTTCTTACTTTCGTCATTTTTCTGCTTACGACCTTCAGTCTTTCACATGTAACGCATCCGGTTATCTCGTAATGAGTGTGATCTGATTTTGTTACTCTTCTATTTGACTTACCAGAAGCAGAAAGGGACAACTTTACAAACTTTTAGGCTGTTTTCTTTCTGAATGAAAGAATTACAACTAATTAAACCTCGTCACTAACAAAGCTACTTTAATATCCTTATGCAGCTAAAACAAATTACCATCCTTACCTTATTTCTTATAACAGCTGATGTGTAGAGTCTAATCTGCAAACAGGAAATAGACAAAACAAGAGCAGATTCCTTCCTAGTTAATAATGACTATAAACTATTTTTTCTTCAAAGACCAAGAAAACAATGACACCAGCATGCATATGATTTCCTGTTTCCTCAAACCGCAATGAAAATGACAGATTATTTACATATGAGAATTACCTTTCTTCCAGAATATAAGGAAAACGACAAATTAGAGTAAAGAAGAAATTCAAAAAGATTCTGTAATATTACCTTTCATCCTCCACATCGCAAATATGGAAGAAGTAGTGTTGATCACATTTTCTTCTTTTCCCGCACCACATGGGAAATGACAATAATATGTAACCCTGGGGTTTGAAAGTGTTGAGTCTTTGGAAATAATGTTCTACTGTCTATTACCTTTTTTGCTCCTGCCAAAACTTTAAAATTTACGGATGTTAGGGTGAAGTTCTCCTTGATATGTGCGAGCCTTTGAAACTGACAAGCACCAAGAGGAAAACATCAGAAGTAAGTTCTCAACAAAGTGGTGTCAAAGGTTTTTTGTCTCATTACCTCTCTTCCTCTTACTGATTCCCTTCAACCTCTCTCTTTCTTCGCCACACTGTTTCATCTTTATCTTTTTTTCTTTTCGACTTCAGTGGCCACTGCTCTTCTAAACTGTGTGCTTGTATCCCTGCTCCTCTACAGAGGACTCATAGGCACGTCTGGCAGCACACACTCTCCACTTCTCGCTCAACTCTCTAATGCAAGAAATAAATGATACTCCCAGTCCTTCATGTATGCAGTATGTTAACTCTAGCCTTCTATCTGTATTTACCCTTACCTATGACCTCCCATCTTTTAGGTGCAGTGTGTCCAGGCATCTCGAAATGAACGGATCTTGAATATTGCTCTCGTTAATTAATTAATTAATTTATTTATTTATTTATTTTGAGGAACAATTTGATTCAGTTTTACTTGCATTAACACACACACACACACACACACACACACACACACACACACACACACACACACACACACACACACACACACACACACACACACACACACACACACACACACACACACACACACACACACACACACACACACACACACACACACACACACACACACACACACACACACACACACACACACACACACACACACACACACACACACACACACACACACACACACACACACACACACACACACACACACACACACACACACACACACACACACACACACACACACACACACACACACACACACACACACACACACACACACACACACACACACACACACACACACACACACACACACACACACACACACACACACACACACACACACACACACACACACACACACACACACACACACACACACACACACACACACACACACACACACACACACACACACACACACACACACACACACACACACACACACACACACACACACACACACACACACACACACACACACACACACACACACACACACACACACACACACACACACACACACACACACACACACACACACACACACACACACACACACACACACACACACACACACACACACACACACACACACACACACACACACACACACACACACACACACACACACACACACACACACACACACACACACACACACACACACACACACACACACACACACACACACACACACACACACACACACACACACACACACACACACACACACACACACACACACACACACACACACACACACACACACACACACACACACACACACACACACACACACACACACACACACACACACACACACACACACACACACACACACACACACACACACACACACACACACACACACACACACACACACACACACACACACACACACACACACACACACACACACACACACACACACACACACACACACACACACACACACACACACACACACACACACACACACACACACACACACACACACACACACACACACACACACACACACACACACACACACACACACACACACACACACACACACACACACACACACACACACACACACACACACACACACACACACACACACACACACACACACACACACACACACACACACACACACACACACACACACACACACACACACACACACACACACACACACACACACACACACACACACACACACACACACACACACACACACACACACACACACACACACACACACACACACACACACACACACACACACACACACACACACACACACACACACACACACACACACACACACACACACACACACAACGGAACATTAGTTCAACGCATGGGACAGACCTGCAGAGGCTGTTGTATGCCTGCAGTTGACCTGTCTGCCCCTCCAGTCAGACCATGGTTGCCCAACCACAACCCCAGCCTTGTGTAAGGTTTACTTCAACTTATTTTAATGTTTTTCCTAGAATTTGTAATGATTACCCGAACATAAGTAGATTTTACCCCAGTATATTTTACCTCAGGATACATGAAGTTTACACCATTATGTGTAAAGCCCATCACATAATACGTAAACTTTACCCTAGCATATGAAAAGCTTACCCCAATATATGCAAAGTTTGTCATCACATATTATGCAAAGTTCCCCCAACATGTGATATTTACTCCAGTACATGCAAAGTTTCCCCCAACGTATGTAATACCAATCCCAAAAGCTTAAAATTTGCACCTTTGTAAGTATAGCTTAATCAGATACATGAAAGGTTTACCTTCCTATATAGAAAGTTTACTCAAGTATATTCAAAGCTTAGGGCGGTATATGTAAATTTTGCCCTAAGTATTTGTAAATTTACCCCAAGTAATATGTATAATCATGTAAGATTCATTGAAGTATATTTAAATATTACCCCCGTATATATATAGTTTACCCCAAGATACGTAAATGATATCAGCATCTGAAAATCTGCTCATGTGGAGTAAACCTTCAGATGCTGTGGTAAATATTACTGGCTAAAGCAATGTATCCAACTTTTTTTTTTTTTTTTTTTTTTTTTAACGTGTCCGACTCTGGGCAAAGGCTTCAGGGTCTATTCCCAAGTCCCAGTAATCCTCCTTGGGGCTCAGTAGTCCTCCTACATCTCCACATGTCACCACTTCAGCACTAACACCCACCATCCGTATTCAATACATGCTAGGGCTGTCTCATACAGGACTGGTGTAATGGAATTAACTCATCATTTTCCTTACAAACGATGGGTATCTATGGAATGCAAACTAATATTTTACTGTCAGTTTTAGATAGTAACATTATGTAGCGATCCACATATGGAGCTTCCAGATTTCCTT
The DNA here is from genome assembly GCF_032717465.1 of Coenobita brevimanus. Taxonomy (NCBI): domain Eukaryota; kingdom Metazoa; phylum Arthropoda; class Malacostraca; order Decapoda; family Coenobitidae; genus Coenobita; species Coenobita brevimanus. Next base: position 10,934,637 of record NC_137025.1, read on the forward strand.
TTCATGGCGAGGTCTCCACTTAATTAAATGCATTCAAGTTGTGACACTAATACATAAAAAGCTTCATCCTGCCGAAAGGGTTCTTAGACATCTCCCCAACTTTTCTTTTTTCCCATGAAAGGTATCGCATAAACGGAAGTAGGAATTGTGTGAACACAGGACAGTTCTGACAGACCACTGCGAATCCATGACGGTGCCGAGACGTGAGGGGTGATTTGAATCTGACTTTAACTGGTAAATGGTTCCGAACGAAATGAAGCTTCACCCTAGCTTCCTGATAACGGTCAATAACGAAACATGTTCACACTGGTGTTTGTCTGCATATTTACAATACATCATACAGTCTACGCAAAAATTAGTAGAAGTAGATGATCTCACAACGAAACTGAGCCATATTATGAGTTAAGTGTTTATTGGTATACCACAGTGCGTCGCATATTCCCTTCCATCCCAGGCTATTGTGTGCACCTCACGTCTGGGCTACGAACTTAAGATGCCAAATCAATATTGTTTTGACCATATGCAGTTTACCCTTTTAGGCCTGGATAATATAGCAGTATGATTTTATTGTGAATTAGCAGTGTGTGCTGTTATTTTCGATTTTCATTCATGGCTTTTCAATCTTACAATCAGTATAATAAAAGCTGTGTATTATGTGAATATAACAGCATTATACACCGTGGTAGCCACCTCTGAGCATCAATAACAGAGGTTGTTTCATATTCATCCATGAAATTCTGACTTAAATGCGTAGTGCTACATGTATCACAACCCGAGCTTTTTCCCATATCTGCTGTACTCACTGGAAGAGACACCGGGTATAAAATCGCTTCACCGTCAAGAATGAACTTTGCATTTGGTAGCTAGGTATTTAATGATTTTGTTATGCGATTTCTCAAAAATACTCAGCGCAAAAGCCTAGATATAATGATTTTCTTAAGATTTGAATTCTGTAAAGTTACTAAATTAAGTTTAGCTTTATTAAACCTTTTACAGCACTGTTTTGCCGAGTATCCTCTCAGTTCCAGCAGAGAGGAAGCTAATCATACCCTGCCAAATCCCTGCAGCCAAACAGGTACGAGTGGGTCGGTGGCCAATCCTGCTAAAACTGGACCAACTATGTACATTGGCGGTAGTTGAGCTGGGAGGCCATAGTTGTTCCCTTTGGCCCTTTGAGCCTACCCCGACATTCCCGGAGTGGAGGCCAGTGTTTATTGGTCCACTTCAAAGAGGCTCAAGGTAATGGAAATTCGGAGTTGCTGCAGTTTCTGATATTTAGTAACTGCGTAACTGTAGGGAACGATCTTTGTAGCTTAGAGTAATAGGAATTTAACAGCGAAGAAAAAAAAATAGTCACTTTAAACTGTGTCAGTATTTAATAGTCCAGTTTAGAAAATCCAAAGGTAGTTGAAATTCGGAGTTCCAGTCATTTCCGATATTCAGTAGTTGCGTAACAAAAGAGAACGACCCTTGTAGTTGAACATAATATTAGTTTTAGTCGGTAAAACAAAATTAGCCGCATTACTTTGTGGGATTTCTCATAAGCTGAACATAATAATTCAAGAAGAGAAATAAGGCATCATCGTAGTGAACGGTATGAAGGAGACTGCTTTAACCCTTTCATTCAAAACCTTTCTCAGGTCTTTGTATTCGATGAGGTATAATTTAAGTTGTTCGTGCTATGTCTAAGTATTTGTGATAACCTCTTGACTCTGATTACACATTATGCGCTTTATTTTTTATGCTTCAGAAGATCTGATTAACCTTCAGAGAGAGACTTCAAACTGGGAAGGTCAGATATCGCCTTCATTATTCTCTTCACTGCTTGGATGTTCTTCGTAGATGAGTAAAATTAACAGGAAATGGCAAAAATAAAGTACAAATATAGGTTATGGGATTTTAGGGGTTCACTCTGATGAAACCACTAGTCGTAACAGATTTAGCAACAGTCTCCATTATCCCCTTCACAACATTATATAATGACGTTCTTGGACTGAATAACAATGTCTGGAGGTAACAAGGAAAGTCAGTAAAAGTCTACAGCCTAATGAAGGAGTTAAACATAAAAAATAATTTCGTCGGTTTTAAAGATACACACGTGATACACAAAGAGTTTTATTTGCTCCACTGGTTTTTGTTGGGTTGGTGTGTTGGAACAGAAAAATGTATCGCCCCCTCGAGTGCATTTTACTTCAGGCAAATTAAAAGTTCTTATCCTCTGTTGTAATTGCGATTAACCACTTCAACTCGAGAGCGTTTTTTACTAATCTTTTTCTTGCCCTCTACAGACTATTTTTCTGTTCGCCTTGTAAAAATCATTGAGTTGGAAAGGTTAGATATTACTTTTATTGTCCCCTTCAGTATGAGTAAATACAAGGTAAATTTAGACTCTTTTACGCATTTATTCATTTAGTTATTTATTCTCATAATTCTTGCTATCTGCAGACTGCATTCTGTTCAACTTAGAGAAACTTGTCGAACTCAAGAGGCTAAGTGTCTTCTTTGAACACCTTCAGTTCTCAAAGTATGTTCAATGATGAATAAAGTCCTTTAAAGGCAGCAAAAATAAACAAAACAAGTTACTCATTCACTTGTTGTGTAGCTACAATCAAGAAGCTTCGCCATAACTATTTACGGTATTGCTTGACTTTGTAGTTATGCAAATTCTGCTTTTGTGTTCACTGGCTAAAAATTTTATATGAACACAACATAGATATTTGCACAATTCTTTTTTCTTAAATATAGTTCAGTGGTGCAAAATAACAAAGCATATGAAAGTTATTTTTATGCTCAATTGTTTATCAGACATTTAATTTAATGTATAATTTTTAGCGCCATAAACTGTAACCTTTAACAGTGGTTCAAGGTCATTTGGAACATGTACTTAGATTAACCTAAGGTAGCTCCTTGTGTAATATCAAGATCTTAAGACAAAGGTGTGGAAAAAATAGATGATGCAAGGGTACATTTTATATTTGTCTCAAACTGGCTAACTGCATGCTTAACTGTAACCATATCCCTTTCAGATAATGAGTGGGACCACAACGATATATTTATATGGTTACAGCTTTACGGCTTTTGTAGTTTTGTCTAAAACGTGTTATAAAAGATAACACTGAGCAGATATGAATTCGGTAATTTCCACTAGGCTAAATGTTAAAATATTCAGCCAAAATTTTCAGCAAACTTTTTTTTATCATAGAATTTTCAACGAAATACCTGTATCTCAAGTACTTTCTGAGATATTCAGTTTCGAAAATGCAATTTTTGCACCAAAAATCAGTATAATACCTTCAAAAATAGATGAAGGTTATTTATATTTGGCACAAGTACTAGGGTACCTTCCTGTATAATATCATCAAGACTTAAGGAAAAAACAAGAGCAAAGAAGAAGAAGAATATTCAACAATATAATAAGCTTCGCCATATAAATATGGCGAAGCTTAATAACACCTAAATGTAGTGAAGGGGTTTAACTTAGAAAAATTATTGACTTTTCACCTTAGCGTCGCCATGATTTTGTCGTTTGCAGTTTGCTGTACGCAGCTGAGTGGCAGAAAAGGGCAATGTTTGGACTCTACATTCTTTCCATAGCATTTCTTCATGACTAACATCATAGAATAGAATTAATCTATTGTTACATCTCACCATTCAAGATATCGGGATGGAAGTTTAGGCAAAGTTAGGGTAAAATAATGTAACTGCTACTTTCTTTCGCTTGCAGAAATGTCCTCTGTAATTTCATCATTATAAATAAACGACTTGATCATCCGAAGACAAAAAGACGAGTGACTAGATGTACGAGCATGGCCCGGATCTTTGGTCACTCTAATGATAGTTTCTCCTCCAGTTGAATCTACATGTTCCTCTGTCTGGAAGCTGTTCATTACATTCATGAGGATGAGGATGAGGATGATGAGGAGGAGGAAGAGGAGGAGGAGGAAAATTTTGATGAAGCAATCTTCCTCATAAATCTGTTAATACTTAAGTTGACATGATAACGATGATGATGATGATGATGATGATGTATAAATACTAGATTCACCACTCCATTACTGAATTCCGAAACGCTTAAAGGTAATAGTTCTTCATCACCAACTCAGCTTGGGGTGTGAGCACCGTGGAATAATAATAATAATAATAATAATAATAATAATAATAATCACTCTTTCTCACACATTAATGATGATGTTTGGTCACGCTGATAGACTATGATGATGATGATGATGATGATAACGTAAACAAGCTATCATTTATTTCTAAAACACCTATTAGAAAATTATATATATTCCCCAGCAATGATCTTACAGAAGAGTGAACGGTCAGTGTTAAAAAAATAAGATAAAAAACAGAAAACTTACATCCTCTTTCCTTCCTCTGCTGTTTGCACTCACACTTCTCCCCTCTTTTCTTTGTTTCTCTCACGCTTCCCCTTGCTCACCCTCGCTCAAGTGACGCTTAATATGAAATCGTGCATATTATATTACGGGAAATAATGCGAAGACTTACGCATCGCCAGAGATTTTCGTTTCTCAGTTTAACCCAGTATTCCGACTTAATTTCCGAGAGTATGAGAATGCATTATTATATCACGGGAAATATTGGGAATGCAGACATCGGTTTATTTTTTCATTCTTTCAAAGCTGCTGGTATTTCAACTTAAATTTTCGAAACTTCAAAACAGCCGGGAGCTTCTGGAAATATACGTAATATTATGTAGCCATCATTGATCCTTTTCACATGGATATTCAACCTTTATCAGAATTAGCGCTTCTGAAGGTACCATTAATAAACTAAAACGAATCTTATTGTTATGGTTAGTTTTTAAAACCCTGAAACTTTGGGAGCTGCGACACGACTTATGGCTGAAATGTGGATGGCTGAAGAGATTAAATGTCATCTCTACCTCGGTTATTCATTTTACATACTACGCCTGACTACCCTCATTTCTGTAATTTGTGCCTGTTCAGTATCGACACAGGCTGCACCGATAACACAAATGATAATGACACTAGCAGGCTTCCATGACTCACTGCCATCTAAGTATACTTGTCTGCCGTTACTTGCAACAGAATTCATGAGTTCTCCCGACCTTGGAAGGTTAATGGTACCAATATTACCACTCAGGCTTCTATGTTCACTTTTACCTTGATGAATTCGCCATACGTCAGCTGGAAATGCATACCAGAGTTGTCCCGATCATGAAAGGATTAACATACCACATGCAGAGATAAAACTATAAGAAAGATGGGCCAAGGAGTCTCATAAACAAGTAAAAATAAGACATACACTTCCTGGGATGGAACTCAAGCAACACCCAGTATAATAAGCAACACAACAGTATTATAATTTACAAAAGGTATCGAATATTCAGGGTGGCTGGCAGACTACATCTACACTCCTGTGTGCTGTGGGGATGATCCACTCAGTTTTTGCAGTTTTGGTGCCTCATGAGATTGCTAATCAGCCAAGTACTTAATGGACATAAAAATACGCGATAAAGCAGGAAACGGATTATTGGAAGTAGAGTATGATGCGAGTAGACAACGATAACGCTTACTGAGCCGTCTCCGCAATACAAGGAAACTGTGTCTGCGTTCTATAGATAGATGGATAGATAAATAGATAGAGGAATAGATAGATAGAAAGACCACCCTATATTGCCTACTGTAACCTCTTCAGTCGCCAACCTTCCTGAGATGAATATCAGTAGTCTGTGGATGGCCAGAAAAAGACAGTATTTAAAGAATAAATTCCTGTCGGATTTTTATAACCTGTGGAGAGAGGCGTCTTCTAGTAGCTGCAGTGATACAGTCGGGGGACTCAGTTGCCTAGTCATGCAAACATTCCTCAGATACTTCCCTATCCCCCGAAAGGAGGAAGTAGGCTGCAGAAGTACAGCAAATGTAGCTTGCTGCTCACCGAGCTCAAGTTTTAGATGACCCTGGGGGCACAGCAACACCCACACAACAACAACAACAATACCATCAACAACAACAAAAATAACAATAACGGTAATGATAATAACAATAACAACAACTGCAGCAGCAGCAGCAGCAGCAACAACAACAACAACAACAACAACAAAGCAACAAAAAGAGGGCACTCGTAACCAGAATAAAATCATTGGGTGGTAGCAAGATATATAAAACCAACCGTTATCGTACCGAAAGGAATATCCTTAAAACAGTCTAAGTTCATCGCCTGCTGAGAAGATAATCCCCTCAATTAGTTCAAGCAACTTTAAAAGACTTTATAAGCAGCAACCATTAACTAATTCAGTGTACTGGTGTCTTATTTCTTGGCACTGTCCGATGATCTTTATTTTTTATTTTTATGGAACTAGAAGGACGAAGGGGTTGGGAATTTGTCCATTAGTCGCTGGAGCAGGATGGTCTCTTACCGTGCTCGTGTGTGTGTGTGTGTGTGTGTGTGTGTGTGTGTGTGTGTGTGTGTGTTGGTAGACGGTAGTGCGTGCCTTCCTTGATGGGAGAGGAATGAAAGTAGAGTTCAGGGGAGCAGTGCCTACTGAAATACAGTACTTACACTGGAGAGAGAGAGACATGTAACACTGCTGCTAAGAAAGAACTTGAATGGAGCCAGTAAGAGAAGGGAACTCGAGATTAAAAGCCTTTTCAACAACACTATTTAGAAGTGCTGTATGTAGTGAATTTCCACAGATGGCGAAGAAGGACCATGAATAAAGGTAGCTACTGTGCAGGTAATGAAAGCAGAGAGTCGGTTTAGCACATCCAATTTCAGAAAAACTCTCTTAGAAATATTGTCATAATATCGTTTTTTCAAGAATTACGGGAATACAAGACCCCAAGTTCATGAAAGACAAAGCTGTGGATTGTTAAGATAGATTATTATGTGGAAGAGTGTGGCCTGCTAAAAAATGGAGGAACTGATTATAAACAACTGGGTTTCTTTACGTCATCCAGAAATAACAGACACTGAACAACTGATAATGGTTTTGAATGCATTAACAAAAGCTTTTACCAAAATCCCAAATGAAAGATGACTAAGAATCAATAGGGATTATGAGAGAGAGAGAGAGAGAGAGAGAGATGGGGGGGGGGAAGCAAAACCCTCCTGTGTGTCGTCAGCTTCCCCAGCTCTTCAATTTGACTCCCATAACCTGGCGGCAGACGATCCCAGACGCCATCATTGATCCATTACCAGTTATGATTGCAATTCGGTCGATTTGGAAATACCATCATTTGGCCGAATAGGATTTTGCTCCCTCTCTCGCCCAGTCTCTGTGGACTGGTCGAGGAGACTGGTGGTGAAGTGTGGGATTGCCACTGCACACTCAGGCTCGATGACTCTAATCGCTTCGCTATAGAACATTATTTCTTCCCTGGTGAAGATGTTAACTAGTTTTAGCTCAAGTGATGGTCAAGAGCACTAGTAAAAGCCGAGGTGTGGTTATAATAGTAATCAAGTTTTATTTGTATTTCCCTACTCAGGCTCATTTAATCTAGTACAAGCACAGTCAATTATGGGAACAGCTCTGTTCTGTTGCATAAAATAAGACCATAAATAGTAATATTTTTAATACGGGAGTATTCTTAGAAGCGAGCCTGCCGGATTCTTGTTCACTGAAGTTTTTCAGACGCGTGAACGCTTTACTACAGTAGATTTTAGCAAAGCCTCATATTACGGGCCTGATGATCCAGCATTTATCTACCTGTGGTGCTTCTTTGTTTATCTTATATACATGCCTGCTCAAGGAAAATAGGTCCACAAGAGAAAATAGATCCAAAAGGAATGGGTCCATGGGGAAAAAAGAGTCCAAGGGAGAAAATGGGTCCAAAGGGAAATTTGATCCATGGAGCAAAATATAACAGTTGGATGATAATGGGTCCATCGCGTGACAAGGAAGATGACACCTACTGGGTGTAGCTGGAGACGAGATTATATGCTAGTAATCCGTCAATGATACTCACTTCATTCTAACTGGTACAGTAGATTGATTTGCTGGCCATACTAAATTTATGTGGATGTCAAAGCCCGAAAACCAGAGTTCCGATGGAGTTGACTTTTGGCACACTCCTTCACACTGTTGGCATATTTGAACCTGTCTGAATAGGCATGTTGGGAGAACAGGGAATCAAGAATTTCCTAAAAGACCTGAACTTGTGTCTTGAAACTAATGTTTAAGACTATATTACAATGTGCTGCTAAGAATTTGTTCTCCATCTTGACTTTACTCGCCCATATTGTAGTATGTATCAATAATTATACCATTATGAAAAGCTCAGTTATAAGAAAACGGAATTGTTTCTCACTGGGCATGGGCATTCTGGTAATAGTTCAATTATGTTACACTAGAGCCTTTGTTCTACCTACCTCGTTAATAATAGTAGGAAAGATGACAATTTCATTAGAACAACAGTGACCATAGTACCAGACTGATAACATTCATTAAACAATATATGCAATTATTTAACAAATATCTACCTAAGACAGGGATATCATATAGGGTAAAAAGGATCTGGAGGGTTAACCTTACAAATGCATAAGAGAAGAAAATCTTTCCAACCACATATATGTTATGGCCATTAAGCATAGCAGTCATCAAACATTTTACACATTTACGTCCCACACAAAACTCCATTTCTCACTAGGGAAAGCAAAAGCAAAATAGGTTTGGAAAACACCAGCAGGGCAGAGGGAAAAATCGTGAAATTACGTGGTAGTGCGAGGGAAAAAGCTGGATGGCCTTATATTTTTATCCACTTAGGGCTGCGTGGTGCGGGGGTCCCCTAAACGCAGCCGAGTGGCCCTAGGTAATGGGCAGGGAGCATAAAGGCTTTTTCTTTGTCTCCCACTCTGGCATGCCGCCTGTGTGCCAGTGCTACGTGCGCCCTCTCCTTTTACACTCTGTTTCCTTCATTCCCGGCGGTGGAGGCTTGATTTTAATATAAGACAGCTTACGTGATAATCTCGGTCCTCCACGGAAACAACATTTCGTGGCATGTTAATGATGCTAGCATTACAGACTGCACAAACTACACATGAGGAAGTCATTGCTTACTGCAGAATTAACAGACTGGGAGAACAAAGGAACAAACAAAGATGGAGGAAACCTAATCTATTTAAGATTTGCAGATGACATTGTCCTAATCTCTGAAACAGCAGAGACATTGCAAGAAGTGTTATATTACCTAAATAGAGAAAGTTTAAAAATAGAACTAAAGACGAATTGTGGTAAAATTAAAATAATGTTTTATCCAAATACACCAGACAGCGTCATCAGAATAAGCAGTCTGTCTGTCTCTCTGTCTGTCTCTCTCTTCATATATATATATATATATATATATATATATATATATATATATATATATATATATATGTGTGTGTGTGTGTGTGTGTGTGTCTGTGTGTGTGTGTGTGGAGCCTATGTGGTACAGTGGTAGAGTACCGGTATGCGTTTCGTACGCTGGTGGACGCGGGTTCGCCTCCAGCTAGAGTTGTAAAAGCTTTGGGAAGCGTTCACCGAGCCACTCGCTACTTTTGTGGATATAATGGGTGCTGTGGTTGAACCAGTGTCCCATACTAGTATGCTTGCACCCAACTGGCTTAAGGCGGGCTGATTACACTTTGGTTCACAGGCTACACACACATCCAAAGCCACTACAACACTACAGTCACACTCACAAGCACTTCTCACCTTACATACAGTCTCTACCAGACAGCCTAAGCCACTGGCTAGAGATACATCGGCTGTATCGTCCCTGCTCCGGTAGGGATAGGCCGGTTCTGCAGTGGACCTCAACGGCTGATGATATATATATATATATATATATATATATATATATATATATATATATATATATATATATATATATGAGACCCCAAGAGAAAGGTAGATAGATTAATAGCGGATTTACTGTCGCATGCAGGAATAAAAGTACGAAACAGTCTCCACCACTTACTTACTCAGTGTATAAAGAAGAAAATTCCCATAACATGGTAAGATGTAATAGTTATTTTGCTTTAAGAAAAAGGCGACAAAAAAGATAGCAGTAGTTATTGATTCATCAGCTTATTACCAGTTATTTACAAACTCTTCACTCAAGTCCATACGAACAGAATAACAACAAATTTGGAGGAAAACTGATCTCATGAACAGCCAGGACTCCGAAGCAGATATTCGACTATGATCATCTACGCACAATGAATCAGCTCACTGAGAAAAATACAGAATATAATATACCACTGTGAAATGGATTTTATAGCAGATAAGAATAACACGATCATAAAGGTCACGGTTATCAGCAAAGTAAATATAGGAAGTGACCATAGAATGGTGGGTTGCACAGCCAGATTCAACTTCAGAAGCGAAAAAAGAGAAGTTTTTTGATAAAAAATAAAAGGTTATGCCCAATAAAACTAAGCGAAAAAAAAAAAAAAATCCTCTCAGAAACAGAGAACAGATTTCAGGCTCTGCGTGATGCCGAGTGTGACACTGATGAGTTGAATGACAGAGTAACAAAAGTGCATAGAGAATCAGCGAAGGTAATAGGGAAAGCTAATACAACCACAACCAGCAAGTATTTGGAAAAGACACTTGAGCTCATGAAAATATGAAAGGAAAGGAAAGTGAAAACAAAGAAAGATGAAATAGAACGAACGGAATTAACTATGCTTATCAACAAGAGACGGGGAGAAGACAAAAGTAGAAACATGGGTCAGATCAAAGAAACCATCAAAAAAGGAGAAAGTCTGAAACAGATACGAAGTAAAATGGCACTACGACAGCAACATATTATATCACTGAAAGACAAAGGCGGTGAAGTCATTAAATGCAATGACAGGATGGTGAAGAGAGTTGAAGAATTTTACAACGAACTGTATGCATCGAAGACAATAGTACCAATAGCTAATTTTTTTGTTGACACAAGTGAAATACCTGAGGTAACACCAGATGAAGTAAACATTTCTCTTAAAAGTATGAAAGAGGGAAGGCTCCAGAAGATGTTGGAATCGTTGCATATTTTCTGTTGGATGCAGGACTAGAAGTAGAAAACACGCCAGTCCACGCATTTACTCAGTGTATAGAAAAAAGTAAATCTCCAAAACATGGTGTAATTCAATCGTTTTTTACTTCACCCATTACCTTATTATCAGTTATTTACAAACTATTCACTAAAGTCCTTACGAACAGAATGAAAACAAATTTGGAAGAAAGCCAACCTCGCGAACAGGCAGGATTTCGAAGCGGGTATTCGACCACTGATCATCACCGTAAAATGAATCAAGTATCTGAGAAAACTACAGAATATAGTATACCACTGTGCTTAGGTTTTGTTGATTAAGACAAGGTTTTCGACCCAGTGGAGCACATAGCATTTATAAATTCATTGAGGAACAAGGAGTCAATAAGAACATTGTACAACTGCTCGAAAAAAAATATATATATATATATATATATATATATATATATATATATATATATATATATATATATATATATATATATATATATATATATATATATATATATATATATATATATATATAAATAAAAGGAACTGTAAAGTTAAATTGCATAAAAATTCGAGAAAAATTATTATTGAGAAGGGCGTGCTTCGGGGAGATACACTTTTACCAAAATTATTTGCAGTATGTCTAGAAAGTATTTTCAGAAAGCTAGACTGGAAGAACAAAGGAACAAACAAAGATGGAGAAAACCTAATCTAGTTAAGATTTGCAGATGACATTGTCCTAATCTCTGAAACAGCAGAGACATTGGAAGAAGTGTTATATTACCTAAATAGAGAAAGTTTAAAAATAGAACTAAAGATGAATCGTGGTAAAACTAATGTTTTATCCAAATACACCAGACAGCGTCATCAGAATATGCAAAGAAATTTTGAAGAAGTCAAGGAGTACAATTACCGATACTTAAAGCAAATACTAAAACTAACGAAAGGCCATGATAACGAAATAAAGAGACGCATTACAACTGGATGGAAAGCTTTCGGTAAACATAGAGACATAATGAAAAATAGCTTGCCAATAAAAATGAGACAAGAAGTATATAACGAAAGAATAATCCCAGTTATGACGTACTGTTGTGAGACATGGAAATCGACAAAATCGATGGATAATCAACAAATTCGTTCTCAAAGAACAATGGAAAGGTCAGTCGTGGGAACTTCTTAAAAAAAAAAAAAAAAAAAAAAAAACAGGAAAAGATCAATATGGGTGAAAGAGGAGACTAAGGTCAAAGACATTATAAAGTTACCAAAGAACAGAAATAAGAGATAACTGATGGAGGAAGAGGCTGACTGACTGGACTCCACGAGACTATAAACGTAGTAGAAAAATGTCAGACTGAAGGTGGAGAGATGAGATATAGAAGTTTGCAGGCAAAACAATGCAAAGATTGGCTCAGTCAAGGAATTTTTGGAATAGGATGGGGAGGCATTTGTTCAGCAGTGGACTTCCAATGGTTGTTGATGATGACAAAATTTTATACACATACAGTATATATGTAGAAGGACTGTGCAGTATACCATCGGGTCAATTAAGCAACTCTAAGGGCTATGTCTCGTAGCCACCTCGCCGGCACGGTTCTAAAAGGTTTGAGAGCTCCACATATATTGAAATTTCCATCCTGATTAACACACCCGACCCACTGTAGTGGGGGCGACAGTGAATTTGAGCTAATACAGCCTAAGTGGTTGAGAAATATAAGCAGAGATACATTTGTCAAACATGTGGCTGCATTATTTTGAAATATATTTTATAATAATTGTATGTCATCACTCGATGCATACGTTACAATCACTCCCATTTTCACCTTCTCAAACTAGAACTTGACATACATACATTTCGAGCTGACACATTTGTAATCTCTCATTCCACTCTGTCACACCTCATTCATCAACAAAGTAACTCCTTCCTTGCATCTTCCTAGCCCAGTCATGCTCAGTCTTACACATTTCACACCCTTGCACTTCTCCACTTCACATCCTTTCCTCTTTTTTTCACACAGTTCTAACACGACATATCTTGCAGTCTTGGACACGTTCACCACTTTCACCCTCTTGCTCTCCTCATTCACACCTCTCACATTCCACATGACCATGCGAATCTGCCCATATGGTTGGGGTCCTGGTCAGGTTTTGGGCCCTCCGAGGCTCCACGAAACGTTTGTCATGATCAACTGATTTATATATATTGGAATCTGGGGAACACTTAAGCCGGCCAAAAATTCCAGTTATATGGTTACTACTCACATGGTTTCTGGGTACAGGAAACCATTTGGGTTGTCACTCAATGTCGAGACCATAAGGCATCCCTACATTGAGTGAGTGGATGATAGGTGCCCCCACCTACCATGTAGATTGACTCTGTCGGATAGGTTTATGTGAAGCTACAGAATGTGGTGAAAGTGTTTTAGAGTATCAGATAGAGCCGGGATTCCGGGGCTTGAATGATGAGTGAATGGACGCGTGGCCCATTGGATTGTGCAAACTTGGGCTGTCTGGACGTTGTTATTCCTCACCCTGCCCTACGGTGGGAAAGGAGGTCCGGATGATGATGATGATAAGTATATCCTTAATTCAGACGGTGTGTACATTAAATTAGACATTCAAGGTTATAATATTTGAGCAAGATAAGAATCAATGCAAATTTGATGTAATATTACATTATCAGTCCCTTTACTGCCGTAGGAAATAACTGTTATTCCGCCTACCTATGGTGGAGGAGACATTAAGTGATTGGTTTGTCCGTCCGTGCGTCCGTAACATTATTGTGGGCGCGATAACTTACTTCAGTAAGAGCAGTCTTTTCTAAGCTGAATAAAAAAGTATGGTGGGAGCAACAATAAAGTAAGTTATGTTACTGAAATGTAGAAAGGAAAATATGTTAACTTCGTCAAAAGCGAACTACCTCCTTAACCAACAAAATGTCCGACGGTACCAAGTATATAACAAAACCATCATCTTACTTGCGCTGCTGCGTCTGGGGTATTGCTGGAAGGGCAATTAGCTTACCGCTGACAGCCTATTGGCTCACTGTTGCGAAGCTTATCGAACCAAACTGTGAGGTTCTCCTCTTGGTTAATAATTTATAATGCCGAGTTCTGTCCCTTTTAGCGGACTCTGGACATAAATGAGTTACAAGGCTAGGAAAGGAATCGGAAAGTTCTAATAATGATAATAATAATAATAATAATGTTAATTAAAAGCTTCCCTGGTGCAATCGAGGTTACACAAGACAAATGCTACAGTTCCTTTTCAGTTGCACTGAGAATCATTTTAGGATCTTGCCTTTGTTTTCTTCGTGTTTCTAATCTATATCTCCTTCAGTCAAGATTCAACCGCTAAACCCTTTGAGTACCATGAAATCTTTATTATTATTGTTATTATTATTATTATTATTATTATTATTATTATTATTATTATTATTGACCAAATCCATCCTGCCCTTAACTGTTAGTCGCGTTTCCTTCTTGTAGTCTTTCTGGTATACTTTCTTTCATGTATAATTGTGGCAGGCAGTTCTACCCTTTGGAATTAACTGATTCTGACCAAACCTGGACACAATGACCAGCCTATGACCTAGCTGTGTCCGCAAGGTATTCGTTGCTAGGCAACTACTTGTTGTCTAGCAACAGCCGAAGAACCGTTTCCTTTTTTTTTCATACTTCTCATGATTTGAGCTGTAGAAGCAATACTGATGGGTTTAGAAAGCTCTGACGTCTTTAGGCTTAACCTTGAGGTCATTCGTAGTCAGAAGTGTTCCATCTATTTTTCCCCTCTGTTCTCTCGTTTTTGAGTGGCAACCCTGCGACAAATGACCTCAATGTCCCTAGCAGTCTTGTTTAATTGTGACAGGCACTTCTTCCCTTCAGAGTTAACCGATTCCGATCAAACCTGGACACAATGGCCAGCCTATGTCCTAGTTGTGTCATCAAGGTTTTAGTTACTAGTCAACTACTCGTTGCCTAGCAACTGCCCTCTGAGGCCCACTGTGGCCGTGGGTCCGGAAATTGTCGGAACCCAGTGGCCGGCCCCAGCACCATTTTTTCAAATTTCAAAAATTATTTTTATTTCTTACCAAATGCAATGCAATTTCTAGCTTCCTAAACCCATCCTATGAATCGCAAAAAATCTGCAAAATGTCTGCGTCGATGCCGTTGAAAAATAAACAGAGGAACAAAAGTACATCACACTAAGAAAAATCCACATTTTCACCCCCTCAAAAAAAAAAAAAAAAAATCATTATGCTGAAGTGGTCTGAGGTGACTAGGAATGTGTATTACGAACAAAATAAGTACATAATACGGAAGGTTTCATAAAAAAAATCATATATTTTTTTATTCATTGCTTTAATGCAAGTATCGAGTTATATCTGTTGTCTGGGTGGTTTAGTTTGTCCAAAGAGAGGCGAGAAATGGTAGTTTTAGACTCAGACCAGATATGGGTCCTCCTTTGTGTGTACAGGCTGAACAGCAGCAGCTAAAATTCGATAGGCCTGCTTAGAGTTTGCCATCGTCACCTGCTGGCATGTTATCGTCCACCTTTACCAAGGCAGACCGATAATGTTTTAGCCCGCCTCTGTGTGCGTGTGTGTGTGTGTGTGTGTGTGTGTGTGTGTGTGTGTGTGTTCCCATTATATCTCATGAATGTCTTGAGCTATCAAAATGAAACCTTCCGAGTATAAAGATACAGCCAAATCTTGGACGATTCGAAAATGGGCAGCCAGGGTCAAGGTTAAAGTCACCAAAATGGTTGTCAAAGGTCAACTAGTTTTTATCGCCTGCCTTTGGCACCATTATATCTCATGAACGGCTTGAGCTATCAACGTGAAACTTTCATTATATGAAGTTATGGCCAAAATATTCCTGCCCCCTATGGGGGGGCAGCTGCCCCCCTGTCCCCCTCGGAGGAGCGTGGCCACCTCATCCCTCCTGGGGGTCCCTGCCCCCGATCCCCTTGGGGGTGGTGCCGACCCCCCCCCGCCCCCCCCGGAGGGGGATGCCTCACCCTAGCCCTCCCAGGGGACCCCCACCCTGCCCCCAATGGGGGAGCCCCGCCCCCGGCAACCCCCGGGGGGGCCCGCCCTACACCCCCGGCTCCCCCGAGGGGGAGGCCGTCCCCTGGCTCCCTCTCGGGGAGGTACCGACCCCCTCACCCCGGCCCCTCCTGGGGACCCGCCCTTGTAACTTGGTCAACAGAATATTCTGGCGAGGGATTAGCATTCGGATCCCGAATACTTTTCTTTCATTATTACCATTGTAGTTTCGCAACCAACAGACGACACTATACAATTAACGGGGAGGACCTTTCATAGCACTCGTAAACCGAATACTGGGAGAGTTTCTAGTCCCTTCAGCACGAGGTCTTTTTCTTAAATTGAATAAAATAATATCTTGTGATGGCAAGAAAACATGAGACTTCATTGGGATGGAGGTAAAAAGCTCTCATATTTTACATCCAGTGCAAAATCAACGTTTTTGTCTTCTGCATTACAGATGAGCCACTAATCGACTCGTTCAGTAACCTCTCATTCATTAATTTCTCATTGACCCCATAATTCAATCGCTCGTCAGTTAAAAAAAAAACCGTTCACTTTTCAAAACTGGTTCGAAAATTGACCACTACGCGATATTACTTTTCGCAACCGTTGCACAAGGCCTCCCACCCCACACCGCACCCTCACTGTTCGATGGCATGCAGGTTTTTTTGTGTGTATTAATGGGTGAACGTGTGTCCCTGTACTGATTGTTTATATAAATGATCGTTGAAATTCTTTTTTTTTTCCCCTTGCTACTAACTCACGTCCAGCTGAACATGGGGTCACAGTAACAACAACAACAACAATAACTACTACTACTACTACTATAGCAGCAACAACACTAATGACAGCAACAACAATAACTACTACTACTACTACCACTACTACTATTACTACTACTACTACCCGGTACTTCTGCTGCAGCCCATTCGTAGTCAGAACAATTTTAGCACTCTTTTCCAGCTTACGCAAGACAGTTTTTAATTTAGCTGAGTGAGTGCAAAACAGAGAGTGTTAATACTGCCAAAATTAACCACCTAACCGTGTACACAACTATAATAGCCCATTTCAGCTTCCCGGGGAGTTTCTTCAGCTGAGGGTAAGTCAGTGAAGCCTGAGTGTTCAACAGCTTCATCCACCTCCCACTGAATGTATCTGTATCTATTTCTGCACCAGTCACCAGTCCACTGCATTACTGGGTCATCTCCTCGGACTAAGTGTGATGACCAGAATTAGTCATTTCTCATAATGGCGAAGTACGAATGGGGAAGTGGTTTCTTTAGGAACAGTGGCACATGTGAAAGTCGAAGTGTTGTACTGGGTATATGCTAGTATGTGTCAGTGTCAGCATATGTCATCGTGTGCCAACATATCCAAGCATATGAAAGGACCAGAGCGCACTTTAAATGTCATTTACGACATGGGCTCAAACCCAGAACTCAGGACACTGGCATCACAATATAGATACGCTAACCACTGAGTCACTGCACCTCCAGATGTGTTAGTGTGTATCCACAGTATATAATGACCATATATGCTGTAACTATGCGTCTTAAGGTGGGATTCCATCGAGGCAACATTTTGGCAACATGTTGCATGCTACATTGTCGCACAGGCCAAGTGTGTTCAAATCAGTTCAGCACAAGGGAACATGTGGCACGTGATTGTGTGGCATACAACTGGTGGCAACACGTTGCTCGTGGAACTTGGCGCATCCGTCAAGATTTAGCCTCTTACCGAGTGTTGCCTGCCTTCCCAGCAGTCTCGGGAAGGATTCCGTGTTGAAGAACAAAATGAATCCGCAGCAAGGTAAAACGATGGAGTTCATTAAAGAATATACGACATCGGTTGTCTCATGGGACATGCGCTTGGGAGAATACAAGATGCACATCGGAGATTAGCCACGACGTTTGGTTGAGACGTGATGATTCCTTAAATAATTCAAGTATGGCTATAATATGTTAATCTATATTTCACGCCAAGAAATGATTGGAGGTCAGTTACAAGTTAAGGTTATTATTTCTACTTTGGTTAAGTTGCAAGGTGTTTTCCTTTTATTTTTAAAGAATTACCTTGACATTAGGCTTAATGTTCCTTGCCAAATAAAGAAAATTATGGAGGTGAATACACTTGGTGAAATAATTTTCACTATTATTGTCATTAATATATGTTCCCATTCTTCTCATTTTGTTTTTCATAGCTGTTCTGCCATATCACCAAAAGTAATTGAATCTTGAAGTAGTAGTAGTAGCAGCAGTAGTAGTAGTAGTAAATATGAAATAACAACACATGATTGTAATTGTCAATGTTTTTAATAATATAATATTGATATTATTATTATTATTATTATTATTATTATTATTATTATTATTTGGTAGGTGGGGGCGCCCACCATCCACTCACTCGATGCTGTGCTACCTTCAGGTAACTCTGTACTGAGTGACAAGCCAAATGATTTCTTGCAACCCAGGAAACCAACTACTACTTTGGGTAGTGACCATATAACCAAATAAACGACTTGTGATTTAGTGGGTTGAGGTACTCCAACCGGATGTGGCCCATAAATATTTACATCTGCGAGTGGTTATGTTAATTACTTTCACAATGCCACTTATAGCAAGTGATTAGTCACACTTGCTTTAAATGTCGGGACAGAGTAGCCTAGCCCCGGGCCTCTATGGTCTTTATGGGGCAAAAAAGGATTGGATGATGATGATCATTTAGTTGTATAGTAGCAGTAGTAGTAGTAGTATAAACACTGATATATAAAACATACTTTCACAACATCTTATAATGCTTCGGTCATTGGCAAACCCCTGGCACAGTCTCCGAAATGGTCGACGCAAAAATCCTGAAGAGATGCATGAAGGACTTGTAACTGTCTCCTGTAGTTGAGAAGGGCAATGTTACCAAAAGTCTGATTTTTGTTGGTATGGGCTCCCGGTACTTCGTGTCGCTGTTCCTAATCCTGGGACAAACATTCTGAAGAAGGTAATCGAAATCCTCCACACTCACCCGAGATAAGATTTTGAATAGTGCTTGGTCATCGGCTAATAATTTGTCAAAAAAATTCTTCTGAGCAATGTTACTGACGATAAACAACTCTCTTCCACCGGAGGTGCTTTCTTCTATTTTTTTTTTTCTTTATGACCGTTGTACAGCACCAAAAAACGCAGCAGCAGCAACGATCATCTGACATCGCGTCGACAACTGGCTTAGTTTTGGTTAAATCGGTGGAAACGGATTTGTGGCATTCAACATAAATATTACCATATAGCATGCTACATGAAGCAACAGTGTTGCCTTGTCGCAGGCAACATGTCTCCTCGTTGATAGCTGCATTCAACATACGTGTTGAAACCCTGGCAGGTCGCATGCTACATGTTGCCTTGAGTAGCCCCGGTGGAATTCCGCCTTTACAGGAAATTTCAACCATCATCTGTTATATGAAAAATTATAAAATACTTTCTTCTCTCGATAACATAAACATACAGTATTCCCCCCCCCCCTTATTTTTATGAATATCGCAATCTGCTTTTCTAAGTTAGATACATTTCAGTCAAATGCTAATATTAACTTGCCATTTTTTTTTTTTACGACTTTTGGAATTGTATGTTATGGCACTGTTTAGTGAACGCAATGACCTTTACAAAAAGAACGTGCACTGCCAGTTAGGAACTTTTCTTTTTTTTATGATTACACTGATCTTTCCTTTCTCTCTTCACACTTTCGTTTGACTCTCCCTCTCATATATTCAACCCTTAACCCCTTTGAGTGTGATGGACAATTTTTATTTCGCTCTCACCTGCTGACGATTTCATTTAGTTTTAGAAGAGTTTTTTTCGAACAGGTTTTAAATACAGCCCTTTCACTATCAGATGCCTTCCTCTAAGCTGAATAATTGTGAGTCTGACGATAGCAAGAAACAAATCTGAAATACACCCTGTGACTGAAGGGGCTATCCTCCACCCTGTCACACTCTTTCCCAGCCTCGTCATTCCACTTTATCCCGTCCCTCCATCTAATGCTTAAAAACTGCATCTGTCAGACATCCGATAGGTCAGTATCTGTCCCCGCCACTGCAAGACGATTTCCTCTTCATAACTTCATGCATGAATTACGTCCTTTTGGAGGATATGAAAAATTCCAATGTTCAGAAAGACAGCCAGTTAGGCCCTGAACGCTATTATACCACTTAAATTCAATGATATTCTAGTTTTGCTAATTTCAAACAGTTTCATGCAGATTATGAGTGGCTTTCTCAAATAGAAAAGTTAGACACAGCCTTCGTCCGTCCCTTCAGCACAAGAAGCCTTCCCTAAATTAGTTATAATCACCTGGAGGAAATAAGAATAGACTAATATGCTATCGTACCGTAAGGATTAACTCATAAAAAGCGTTGAGGCAGTGAAGAAAATAAACATGAATATTTTATCCGCCTTTATTTTCGGCAAAGATATTCGACATTTTGTAGCCTTTTTGTCGTAGGTAAACGGTATAAGACAGTATTACGGCTTTACATCTTTTCCGTAAAACATTTTGTATTATCAGCAGATTTCATTGCTTATGCTGTGTTACAGCTCTGCATTGATGATGAACAGCTTTAAGCCAGTAGAAGGCGGAGAGAACATAAAACAGGCGGTGGCAATATTGGTGTGACAGTATGCAGAAACTATCGAAAGCTTGGTTTGTAAGCCACCTTTCTGCAAAGTGGAACAACACCGAAACCTGGAAAAACGCAATTACTATGCTAATGAAGCCCACCCCAAAAATGCAGGAAAGAATGAAAACTCTCCAATTCACTCTACCTCCCAATTAATTAAACTCTGTTAATTCAATCCATTTTGCACAAACTCTTACACTTATCACTACGCTGGAGTATTTTTCATTTTGATTAGGCAATTATCAGATGATTTTATTAGACCTACTAAGGGTTTTCGGTAGGAAAGGAAAAAAATTAAGGCCATATCTAACCTCGCACCTCGTAGACTTTCTCTGGATAGAATAATATCGTCTGAAGGAAGCAGGAATAAAACATAATTACGTCATCGTAGTTGCTGTTATTGTGGGGGCAGGCTCATGTGGACGTAAACCTGGTGGTAGGCTGAAGCTTCCCTTCCCCTGCTGTAAACCACTCTTCCTTCAGGGGATTGGGAGGGAGTTAAGTAACGCTTGTTACTCTGCTTATCGGTACCATCGCGTGAAGGCTACCCGTTTCAGCAATACGTCATCATGGCGAAGGAGTTATGCATTTGTTTAGTCTCTCATCAAAATCTTCGGAACTTAACAGTCCAAAATATCTACATTCCGGCAGTAACAGTAAAAACAGGACGGTAGATGGAGTAAGGTGGAGCGGCCTGGCACTCCACTACACGTGTGTAGAGTTCAAGCAATCACCCACTGACTAACCCGTCTTTTAATTGTGGTAGGTGGTGGCGACCATCATTCACTCACTTGATGTAGTGGTGCCTACTTCTTCCTTAGCCTGTATCATTCTTTTTCTGTGCATGCCCTCTTCTTTTCCTATTTCTCCAATCTTTCCTGTCACTTCTTATTGCTTTTCTTTCCTTTACAGGTGGCTTTATATTGAGTGACAAGCCAAATGGTTTCCTGTAAGCCAAGAAACCATTTCCAACGCTGGGTGGTAACCATATTACCAAACCATACGTGCTCCCTACGTGTCAGCAAGTGAGTTGGTGGAGGGTTAGTGCCCCTCCCCGTAAAACAAATAACTCAGAGTCATCGGATACCCCTTACGGGATTATGGCGTCTGGCTAAAAAAGGAAAAATAAAACTAACGCATAAGTGCTGACATTTTAACCTATTCATGTTAATCCTTTCATGTTCAGGAAAAAATTAGTATTCTAGTACAGCTGACAAAAGACGATTCTATTAATGTGTGTGTGTGTGTGTGTGTGTGTGTGTGTGTGTGTGTGTGTGTGTGTGTGTGTGTGTGTGTGTGTGTGTGTGTGTGTGTGTGTGTGTGTGTGTGTGTGTGTGTGTGTGTGTGTATGTGTGTGTGAGTGTGTGTGACAGAGAGAGAGAGAGAGAGAGAGAGGAGTCGCTGTAGTGTTGCTTTCTGGGGGGGGGGGGCGGAATCGCACAGTCCGACTGAAGATGAATATGAAAACTCTTCAAAGACGGCAGAAATAATTAAAAAGTGCATTAATCTTGCTTAGGAGATGTCAGTGAACCTTCTGTAACTCTTACCCTAGTGCCGGAGAGGCACCAATTTGACAGCGGTGGTGGAGCTGCCCGGTTACGTACACATCCTTCCGTTCCAGTTCCCTCTCTATTTCTCGAAAGATGGATGGAAAAGTGCAGAAGAAGGGCAACTTTGGCCTGCAATTCGCCGGGTTCACTTTCAGATAAGCCAGGGGTTGCAACTGCTACTACATCATTACCCTCCCACATAACATTAATAAAACTCTGATGTTGATTTCCTGTTAAGTTGGTACTAGGTCTGTCCATACTCCTATGTTTTTTGTAGATGCTTCTTCCATGAGAAAATCTGTGCAGAATTTCCCTATCATCTGGATCATCATCACCAGCAATGATCATTAGCCATCGTAATCATCAATCATCATCATCATCAGTCATCGCAATCATTATCATCATCATCATCATCATGTTAAGTGCCAGTAGGAGCAACATCATGATCAATCATCACCATCATCATCACCATCAGTCCTCATCCTCATCAATCATCATTATCATCAGTCATCATAGTCATCAATCATCAGTCATCATCATGATCATCATCAGTCATCATCATAAAGCATTATCATGATCAGCCATCATCATCATCATCATCAGTTATCATCATTTCATCATCATCATCATCATCGATTATCATCATCATTATCCTAATCTTTTTCCCATCTAAGAATATACCGGAAATATCCTAAAACCTTAAGAGTTGGAAAGCACCGTACAATTAACATGAATCAAACTTACTAACCTTTTATGCTGGAGCGGAAACAATATATCTACACTACAGTACACTACACCGGTGAGCCACTGTTACGTGTCACTATCTAGATTCTCCACCACGACCCACTGCCTGGAAAGATGCTGAAGTCAGGGTTTCACACAAAGCAATGGCTGACAGTTAAGTGTTTAAGTGGCAGTTCGAAGCTTTGTTAGATTACCCGACCACCTCTGCCTTCATGTACTTATCCAAACTCCCATCTTGACTCGGGAAGACAGGTTTCGGTGTGATAGCTACGACTTCCCTCATGAGACTAGTAAGGGTAGCCTAAAGATGTATAAAAGGGGAATATATACAGCGTTCATTTGGAAGTGTAAAGAACTGAGAGAAATATATCGGAAATGCTGATAGAAGCGCCGATCAGCACAGACACACTCGAGAGAGAGAGAGAGAGAGAGAGAGAGAGAGAGAGAGAGAGAGAGAGAGAGAGTAAAGACTTCCGCCTGAGGACTTGGGCGCTGAGGATGTAAATAGCAATCAGGTGATCACTAGAGTCAACAAGCGTCAATCAAGGCCCGGCGGCAGGAGGCGGATCGCTGACTGTTTAACTGATGCAACGGTTGACATTCCAGCTTAATAACTTCAGAGTTTTTATGTGTTTCATCGCAACAGAAGTCCATCGTGGCTGGTTGACGAACTAAAGTAACATCCCAGGCTTATATGAACGTTGTAATAGTTACTGCACTGAAGTATGTGCCTGCTTGAAAAAGAACATGAAAAGAATACACAAGAAATGCAACATCTGCCATATGTTTTTCGTTCCTACTTTGCTTACAAAACAAAGTGTATATGAGTAATGTCGTAGGTACTGTGCTGATCTGCTATGTGACTACCCGAATTATAAGAACTAAGAAGTGCATGATAATCAGCGACGAAATATCGACAATGCGGCGGCGACTATGAAGCCTACTGAGCAGCTGTGTGCTAAGTAACTGTCTGAACAAGATGTTCGGCAACAAATTAGTTACTGTAGGGAGCTGTTCCTTGCTGTACATGACTGGCCGAACGACAAGAACATAACACGAATTTACTAACAATGAAACTGCTACTGTAGTACTGAGCTACTGTGTTTTTCTTATCTACTGGGAGTACAGAACTTCAAGGCTTATAATACCAAAGAAGTACTTGCTGTTCTGATCTATTTTGATTTTTATGTGACAGCTCCAACTACAGTTCAAAAGCGTATAATAACAATGTAATATCGACTTTGCTGAGCTACTGTAGTTTTTCCTTTATGTGTGTTCTCAATTGTAAAAAAAAAAAAATAAAGACAAAAGAGATCTTGGAGGAGCAAAAGAACTGTCAAAGGATGAAAATTTTGGGTGATGCATATAAAGGTATGCATTTGACAAGGATTCCACCCACTTATTAAATATATAATTGACAGTATGGTTTAGGTCCCACAAGAATTAAGAAGGACCATTTTTATTCTCTATTTATGTATATATTTGATTTTATTCTTTATTACTTGGCCCGTGATGCGGAGTCGAAAATGACGAGCGTCGATCAGTGAATTAGAATGTTGGACTCTTTTGGACCATTTTTCTGGGTACTCTGTCGTCAGTTACATTTTGTGTGGAAATTAGGATAGGATGATATGATGATGATAATGATGACGATGATGATGATGATAATGATGACGATGATGATGATGATGAGGATGGTGATATGAGCCCCTCCACACACACATACAGAGAGACAGAGAGACAGAGAGACAGACAGACAGACAGACAGACGGAGGGAGAGGGAGAGAGAGAGAGAGAGAGAGAGAGAGAGAGGGGGGGGGAGTGGGGGAGGGAGACCGTGGGTGTATTAAATTCTTAGATAAGACGAGGGAGAATCTGAGGAGAGGTACAGGGAAATGAAAAGAGAGAAAGGATGCGTGAGACACGAAACCATGGAAATGCAAAGCGAAATGCCTGGCCGAAAAAAAAAAAAAAAAAAAAAACAACGAAAAATGTAGCGAAGAATGAAGGGCATACAACAGAACGAAATCATAAAACTTCCCCGGGAAAAACGAGGTAACTGAGACAAGGGAGGAAGATAAAACAGAAAACAGGAAGGCAGCGCTGGGAAAAAGGGGAGGATTGAGAGTGAGGAAAGAGAGAGTGAAGTTAGGTTGTATGGAGGTGGAACGGAGAGGAAAATGAGAGAGACGGAACTGAGGGAAAATGAAGTTAGCATCTTGTCTCATATTACTCGTGAGTGGTGTTGGGTCTTAGGGCTAGACTACCGTGGTCTTGATTAGGCTACCGCAGTCCAGAAAATTCAAGAGTATGTGACCGCTCCATTCGCCTCTGGGAGATTCGAACATAGGCTTAGCATTTAAGCTTCACTTCAGCTGGCTCTGCAGATCATTAGACCACCACGAGTATTGCAGAATCGGAAATTTATTTATATTTGTAAACTCGCTAAAAATCCACAACCTACATGTAGACAGATGCCAGCAGAGATCCCGAAAATGTTTGTGTTAATTTCTTCTCAGATGCCAAAACTGGAAGGAACGTTTTTCTGGCTTCTCTGCAAGAATTTATTTTCCTTTATTTATTTTTTGCGCAATTTCTTGACAGAAACACAGAATCCAAATACTGTTCACATCCAGGAAACTGTTTGCTCACTCCTTGATTATCTGCATTGCCCTGGATTTTAGAAACAACGAGAAGGAACACTCAGTGCAATATCCGCTCCCTGCAGTCCGTTATAGGGCCAACAATCGCTCTTCCCTCATGACCTCGGTTTTTTCTTTCTTTCTTCTTTTTTTTTTTTTTTTTTTTTTTAACGCCGTGTCCACTTTTTTCAGTAAGGGCTAGGGATTTGTCCCTGGGTAGAGGACTTAGGTTTAGAGCGTGTAGCGCCTTAAGAGCTGATGCCTTTCCTAATGTCCATCCTCGGGTGGATTCCAATCTCCGACCCTTCGGCCAGAGGGCAGCGCTCTAACCCACTGAATCAGAGCTGCTACGGTATTGTTCCTGAAATCGAATAACTTCGTCCTTGGCCACCCCCCAACCCTGCCACCAAGTTAGGATTAAATAGGATCAGATTTGCCTGAGCTGGCAATGTCGTGTGGCCTTGACCTTTCAAACTATTGTTTTCAAAATCGAATAACTTCATCCTTGGCTAAACCTCAACCCTTCTACCAAGTTGGATAGAATCAGATCAAAACTGTTTGGGTTACATTTCACACACACACACACACACACACACACACACACACACACACACACACACACACAAAGGAGCACCATTGTACTCCCACGTTAGCACAAGTCGATGTAAATATTAGGAGAGGCGTGAAGAAAATCGGTGAAGATGATCCTAATAAGGCAAGACCAAAGTACTTGAAGTTTGGTAAAAGTACGTCAGAAGACAAGGGCCTAGTGGAAACGTATAAGCTAAACAGTAATAGGTCACAGTGTGTCTGAGATCTGCGTACAAATGACCTTCATTCTGATGTAAGTGATGTGCTGGACGGAGAGAATCGTGTGAATCAACTCTGGTCGTGTGCTCGGGGAGGAGGACAGTAGGAAGCAGGAGGGAAGTGTATTAGCTCGTCCCAAGAGGAGAGGCAGAGCAAGACTGGTCTTAGACTGCAGTCTGGAAACGATGCAGGCAGGAAGGTGGAAATGTGCTGTAGTAGAATACAACAAACAGCTCATAAAGGAAAGAGTCTGCTTGATGAACACCAAATATAAGATTGCTCAATATCAACCTGGACTTAATAACAAACTTCTCACACTGAATAGGAAAACATAAATTCATTTTAAAAGCGTACTTACAGTGTTCAGAATACACACTTAAGAAGATAACAAAAAGAAAAAAAATACAAGAAGGTAAGGGAGATGAAAGTCGCTAGTTGTGTCATCCCAGCCAGCAGAAACAAATTCAGTTTCCTGGGAGAGAGGGAATTCAATCTTGTTTTCCTCCCAAGCGGATGGAACGACCGTAAGCATCGAATTCCAGCCTGTTATCCCTGTGGTCAGCTGTGGCATGCCTCTGCTGTTTCTCGTAGGGTGTGTAGTAATCCTCGCGCCTAGTCTAGGTTGAATCTTATAATACACTTCTTAGTGAATGAGTGTACAGTTAGAGAATATATGATTGTATAAATGTAAAATAGCTGAATGTATTTGTATGAGTATATAGCAGTTGACCGTGTGAGTGTAAAACAACTGAATGTTTAAGTGTTTAACAGCTGAACGTATGAATGAATAATAGACAAATGTATGAATGTAGCTGTGATAGCTAAATGTATGAATACATTTGTGCATAACATCTCTGTGAATTAATGTAAGAGTTCATTATACCTGAATATATGAATGTTTTTGTGCATTATAGCTGATTATATGCACGTACGAATTTATAATACCCGGATGCAAGAACTGGAGAAAACACAATAGCTGGATCGTGTGATGTGTTGTATGGGTCACTCTTTCTCTAGGCTGAAGCGTCTTACCAAATTAGTGTATCGTAGACGTTCTGTTTCAGGCTGACTTGATCTTCTCTATGCGTTTCTTTGGTGGGAAACGTGGCTTACTTCTGTTTATAGAAGGTGTTTGTTCAATCACTGAAGAAAGTGTGGCAGAGTCGGGTGAGAGGGTGGCCTATCGGTGTGAGGTTACTAGCGAGACGTGTGTGTGAGTGAGGAACGTGGCTGTCACAACCTGCCTCAAATTTATACATATGTCTCTCTCTCTCTCTCTCTCTCTCTCTCTCTCTCTCTCTCTCTCCTCACTTTGCCACAGTCTCACACCTTACCGATACTCTACCTAACACCGCCAAATTTCTAGTCTCTGACTGCCGAGAATTTCTATATAGGTCAGACATTTTCTTTTATGCTATTTAGTAACACTGATGCAAAAGATCAGTGGTGTATTAACTATTACAATATTAGGTTTATAACCATACTTTATCAAGAAAAATCCTTTTGTACTCATTTACTATCACTCAACGTCACTGTCTGAACTATTTCACGATGTTCCTCTCCACAACATAGGTTATCAATCATCTTTGTCTAACTATTGAATGGCACCGTATCACTTACGAAGTGACTTCAAGAAGATGATCTTCAGGCATTTCTCTTCCTAAACACCCTCGGGTGCCGGAAAGGGATGTTGGTGTTGGAGAGAGGCCCCTTCATGTGGTGGCACCGTAATAACCAGGCGTCTCATCTGTCCGGTTATGCAAACGTACCTCAACTACCCATCCCCCCAACACCCCTGCCCACCGAAGAGGATGATGAACTGATGATAACGGGGAACTTAAGCCTGCAGTCCACCAGGTGCACGTTCTGACAAAAAATAGCAACAAAAAGGCACTTCACGTCCCTCATTTACTTCACTACCTATCCTGTGCTCCTTTCACTTGGTTCTCGGCTTCTTCTTCATTAAATCCCGGCCACCCTATGCTGGTAAACTCTTCTGGACGATCTCTTATTTTCTATTACCCCAATGTTACCAGCGATGGGTTTTTTAATTTCCTCCTCCTCCTCCTCCTCCTCCTCTCTCTCTCTCTCTCTCTCTCTCTCTCTCTCTCTTTCACACACACACACTTCTCTATTCAAACACCTTTCTCTGCAAGTGTTTCCAGCAGCACCTCTCAGGCATCTCATATCACCCCGCTATATTTGCTTTTCATTTCTCCTCTGCTCTCAGCGCTTCCGTGTCAGCCTCTCACCGCGACAAGACAAGGCGCCGTATTCTCACTGGAGGAGGAGAATTACGTACCACTTCTTCGCGATTTATTTTGCTTATTACACATTTATATTATGGTTCCGCACTTTGGTTAAATCATATTCTATTTTTGCTACTGTTAGCCAGTTTGATTCAGATTAGGGAACGCCTTAGAGTGAATAAATTAATGGAGGCAGTGTTAGATTTTTCCAGCAAGTACGGTCTTCCCAAAAATGAATAAAATCGTCTGAAAGTAACAATAATGAACTTCCAAATACAGCATCGGAGGAAGAGGTTAATGTTACCATATTCTGCAATGATTATTCAAATATACTGCAGAAGTAAAATAGAGATAGGTTGTTAACTCTCATACAGTAGTTGTTTTCCCAGTGGCAAAGAATTCGTCAGGTATTAGCCAGAGAGAAACAAATATATGGTCCATCGAAGGTACAGGGATATGTCCACCTCAGGGCAGAGACAAGGCAGTCTTCATTCTGAGGTCCATCAATCCTCCTAAGCTCAACATATGTCGCAAGAACTTTCACACGTTACCACTTGTGTGCAAATATTTATGGATCATACTGAAAAAAGTGCTAGAGCCATCACACTTGGGGTTATTATATGGCATAAGTAGGGGAGTTATCTGTCATGTAGGTGGAGTCTTGTGAAAGACCACTAGAAACTGTTAAGGACATCACTGTTCCCTGTCACAGCATGAAATCGATCTCAGGTCCTTCCAGTCACTAGTCCTTTACTTTACCGCTTGACTGTAAAAAATCCGAATTTGAAATATTATGTAACCAATATCCATGACCCGGATAAGTTCTCTGAATATTTGTCATGAACATCAACTGCATTAAAAAAAAAAAATGCAGTTTACTGTTCTCACACTCGAAAAAGTTCGTCATTCACAATTTCTGTCAGACTAGATGAGCAGAATACTCTGACGTTTATAACACATGAACCTCACTGCCGCCATTATTATTCCTCTGATACCCCGAGTTATTCTACTTGAGTCTCTTTTATGATATCAGGGTGGCTTTACTGGCCCTTGTCTGCCGACTCTCCTTGAGCATCTCCTCCCCATCCCCCTCCAACACACCACTCCCTTCCTACCACAAGCTCTGCATTTTGGAACTCTGTATTCTGTGTTTCTGTATTTTATTTTTCGGAACTTTCTTGGCTCCATACCACAAGTCTGTATTCAAGTATTCTGTATTTTGAATTCTGGTATTTTGTAATTTGTACTGCGGTATTGTTTCATCCCTTCCCAACAAAAGCTCAGTATTCAGACATTTTTAAATTCTGAAATCCAGTATTCTGCATTCATTGGTCCGATGTTTTCTCCCTCCCCCCTCCAGTCACAAGCACTGTGTTCGTGTATTCTTTATTTTAAAATCCAGCATTTTGTACTCAGTATTATGATATTGTTTTTCTCCCCCCCACCACCACCACAACTTATGTATTCCGGTCTGCTGTACTGCGTTATTCTTTCTTTTCAAACCTACCACAAGCTGCTTATTCTAGTATTCTGTAATCTGTGTTCCGGTGTTCTGCATTCCGATATTCAGTTCTCTGTATACTGGATGGAGGTACTGATTTCCCCTCTCCTGCTACAAAACTCTGTATCTGGTGTTCTTTCCCTGCTTGTGTACTTCCTGTTTACAGCATGATGGTGGTGCGGGAGAAGGACCCATTCTTGTGTTGGCAGCGATAAAAATAGTTGGTTCCGCTGCATGGTTATATGAACGCCCTAGAACCCCCTCCCTATCACCCAAAAGGAGGATGGTAGGCTGCAGGAGGAGAACGACTTCAGACTTCAGTCCACTGAGTTCCCGTCCAGATGAGACTAGGACTGCAGCTACAAATATACCCTGTCACCACAACTTGATGTAACTAGGACACATTTGTTTCATCCTTTGAATCCAGTGACATATTCTTCATGATCTTGTCCATATACGGTTTGATTCAGCTTAAGGGAGATTTTTAGAACTCAGTGGTTAGCCTTCATAAAGCCCTTTATTGCTAAAAAAAGCAAAACACAATCCGAAATCCAATAAAATCGTCTGGAGAAGGTAATAATAAAAGCAAATAATATGCCATCACAATGGAGAGGCTAACGCAAGAGGAAGAAGCTTGACAAATTCTGATATTTTGCTATAAATTTATGAAGTGCATCTTAGCCAATAATTAGTTTTCTCCAAGTAACATATTATGGAATCTAACAAACGGATTTGATGCAATCTAAGATAAATGCATAGATGTTACTGGGAGCAGCATAATGTTTACTCTTCCACCGATGTAAGTTTTGGAATCTTGTATCCCACATTCTTTCAGGTGATTGGAAACATTTCTTGACACTGACCTATAGTATATATGTTTAAATTCATAAAACACACACACACACACACACACACACACACACACACACACACACACACACACACACACACACACACACACACACACACACACACACACACACACACACACACACACACACACACACACACACACACACACACTCACACGCACCTCTTATACTAACGATTCCACCATTTCCTTTTTTTTTTCTTTGACTCTCTAATCACAGTCACTGCAAAACTCAAGTGATGAAGCCGTGGCGCACCTAACTTTTCTCTGGCCTTTAATTTCTGAGTGTGATGGAGAAATTTTTAAATATGTTGATGTCCCCAGATTCAGTCTCTTCACTCAACACGTCACAGCCTTCCACAAAACTTCTGTCTTTCTTCCTCTGTACAAAGTCCCTATTTGCCCCGAGTGATGGTCAGCTCTCGTGTGTGTGTGAGTGTGAGTGGCAGGAAGAAGGGGGTGGGCTGGAAGGACAAGAGTGTCAGCGTGAGTAGCAAAAGGGACGTTGTAAGTGGAGGATGTGAATGTAAATAGGAGAAAGGAGGCTTAAGGGTAGAAATTTAAGTAGGAAGGTAGAGGGGAAGGTCTAAAGACTAAAAGACAGATGGAAAGGTGCAGGGGTGGTAATGAAAATATAAAAGGTGCAGGGGAGGCAATGATGCATGGGAAAGTGCAGGGGTGGGAATGATAGATGGGTACTTGGGAAGGTACAGGGATAGAGATTGATAGATGGGAAGGTGCAGGGGCAGGAATGACAAACGAGAAGGTGCAGGGGTGGTAATGATGAACAGACATGTGCAAGAGTGAGAATGATAAATAGAAAGGTGCAGGAGATGTAATGACAGATGGGAGGGTACAAGGGTGGGAATGTGAATAAGAAAGTAAAGAGCTCTCAGCATGCCAGAGTGCTGGTGCCAGCTTTATACTAGCCTTTTCCATCCAGTGAAGTATCATTTTACCATCAGACCATAATGTTCAACTTAGTAAGGCCCTTCAACAGTGGTTACCAGGGAACCTTACTAGGGCTGAGGTGATTTAATAAAAACAGATTTGGTGAGAGAGTTGTGCTGGAAATCTACATAAACTCACGAAAGTATAGACCTTGCGAATCTGTATGGCTGACCATGATTAAATCCAAGTAAATACACCAAAGACAGGTATATCCCTTAAGGAGGTTTACTGCTTTGAAGGTTTAACACTGAGAGAGTAAAAGGAGTGGCGGTGGTTGGATGCGAGGAGCGGAAACTGTTGACTGACATAAATATGATACCACCCGGGCTAGGGAGAGGACGCTGTGTTTTGTGTGGAGGAGGCACAAGCACACTCCAATGCTCTGTCGGGGTGGCTGCGTTTTTCTCGGCACTTATAATGCTTTTTCTTTTGTCTTTTTAGAGTGCATAAGTGGTCTTTGTGTCGAAAAAGTGTGGATTTTGCTGAGAGAGAGAGAGAGAGAGAGAGAGAGAGAGAGAGAGAGAGAGAATATAATAAAAATTTTAGTAACAATATTTTAGCACTTGATCTTATCCAACGATAAATGTGAGGAATTTTTTCTTACATGACGATAATCTTTCTTTTATGTTCGCAGTACCACTGAAATTCTATAATTTTTTAAGTAAATGTCTCACTATCGTATATATTTACTTCTGAAGAGAATAAAGCATTGGGGAATACCTGCCTTGTTCGTTTCCATGGCAGCTATTCTTTCAGCAAAATAAAATGGGTACATACAAGATGCTTCTGGTTTTAGGAAACTCCCAATGATCTCTAAAATTCCTCTTCCTTAAGCACAAACCACAATTACTGTTAGTACTTGGTGTTTTAGTATTCTGATAAGAGTCGTTACTGTCAACACCCTTTCAGCTATCACCTTCGTAACTTCTCTTATTTCGGAACATTTCAAGGAAGACATTTAATACTCAACACTGACAGTGCACTGCTAGAGATTCATTAAGGGTTTCAGTCAGACTAGAATTACTCTGCTGGACCTCTTAACAGTCAGACATTAACTTTGTCGATGGAAGGCCTGAGTACATGCTTCATTCTGTCTAGCACATCTTGTTTTTATTCTTCCTACTCCCAGAGATTAAGATTATATTCATGCAGATATAGAACCCTTCTTACCACAGACTTAGAAACTACCACCATTAACATCTATCGTATAAGAAATTCGCATTCGTGCTAGTGTCAAACAATTTCATTTAGTTTAGGAGAGATCATTAGTAATGAAGAAGTTCTTTGGCCTGTTTTGCCCCGCCAACGACCAGCTGCCCCGCAGCATAACCAGCGAGGCAATGAAGTGAATGAAGGAAGTTCTTAACAGCTCATTGCATGTCTCAGTGAGTTCTTTTGGTCCATCTCTATCATTGTCTATAGTTTTAAATTCCTTACATTTGATCTGAGGGTTAATACGAAGTTCACAGTGGTTACTTGTCTCGCCTTATGATATCATAGTATCTCATGATAATGTTGAGCCCATTACTACAGTAGAATAATGGTTAACATCTGATGAATACAAGAAATGAATGTGATTTACAACTAAGACTATTCAGCTATTAAAAGTAGAACTCTCAACAGAGTGCCCTGTGATGTTGGCCACACATCTGTCCAATGGTTTGGATAGTGTGGGTTTTTGTATCCTATCCAATGGTTGTTCAAGCCTTCAAAATTCTAAGTTCCTCTTCACAGGCCAGAATATACACACGAAAGTGTGTTCTATATTGTTTGTGGGACAAAGATAATTTTCGTCAGATGCCAGTTAAAAAAAAAAAAAAAATGCAACCCTTGTCATGTCCATCTTCGGATTTTCTGTTGTTTCATTCCCTCCTTCGTCAGTGTTTCTGATTCCATAACATCCACAAGTGCTCGTGGGCCCTTCGGGCCCTCTCGCACTTGCTCCTGCGGAGGGCTCTTGCGCTGAGCGCTCGCTTTCTTGTGCTTCCCACTCGTTTCCTTGGGCTTCTCACTCGTTTTCTCGCGCTTCGCGCGCGCGTTGCGATCAATTCAGGTAATCCGAGTCACGTTTATGTGCTGTTAGTCTAACGTTGGCACTATCGGCCGTCAAGGCGACATCGAAGGGCCTGTGATGGTCCATTTATGTTGTGTTCTAGGCTAACTTTGTCATTTGGATTTTTTGCAGCTAACCAATTGATCGTGTTATTTGCATCTTCGGGAAAGGCACCCAAGTTGTCCGCATTTAAGTCCGAGATATTAAGCACTCGACCACGGCAACCGACCGGGCCCCGAAAGCGGCGTTTTTTTGGTCAGACTTTGATCGCTCGTTAAATATTGTAAAAGTTTTGCAATTGTGATTCACATCAGCGAATTTTTTGAGAGTTTTGTGCCAATTTTGTTGCGATTTGAATGTGCAGCTTCGGCTGCCCAAAATACACACACACACACACACACACACACACACACACACACACACAGCTACTGCTATAATATATTGGATACCTTCTTTCTGTCCTTTCATGCCATCTCCATCTGTAGAACTCATATATGCCACTTTCATTACTATATACATCCCCGAATTCTGTGACTATACCTTGTAAGCCTCTTCTTTTCTGCTCTTGTATTTACCCTATTTCTGCTCGCTATCCAACTGTGGTCAGTCTTGATCATTTTCGAAAGCTAATTAGGGTGGGGATTTGCCCTTTAACCGGATGACGATCTATTATATAGTATCTTCTTCGGATTGCGGAGTGGACATAAATTCCTTTGAAGATTTTTAAAAAGATTCTTCTAATATACCATAGCACTAGCCGTGTGTGTGTGTGTGTGTGTGTGTGTGTGTGTGTGTGTGTGTGTGTGTTTTGGGCAGACGAAACTACACATTCAAATCGCACCAAAATTGGCATAAAAATTGCAAAAAAATCGCTGATGTGAAAAAACTTGGTCCCATCACGATTGAAAAACTTTTACTATATTTAATGAGCGATCACATTTTGACCAAAAAATGCCGCTCCCGGAGCCCAGTAAAGGATCTCCGTAGAATTTTTTATCCACAGGTACAACTAAAATATTTTAGCCTATAACAGTAGCCGTGTGTCTGTGTGTGTATTTCGGACTTGCGTTCGAACAACTTGGGTTCCATTCCCGAAGCTGCAGATAACACGATCAATTGGTTAGCTGCAAAAAATCCAAGTGACAATGTTACACTAGAACAGCACATAAACGCCAGAGCCCTCCGCAGGAGCAAGTGCGAGAGGCCCGAAGGGCCCACGAGCACTAGTATGTAGCTATAGAATGATGCTGAGTATCTCAGGATACTCTCACTGTGATTCAGTATGTGGCCCTCGTTGTGCTGGCCATTATTAATACACAAGAAATGGAACAAATAAAGCAGACTTAGAATAAAATAACATTTTTAACAAAGCATGTTTGCAACACAGCAACATAAAGTAGACAAACCATACTGTATATTCCAATACGGTTGAGTTCGTGTGTTTATTGCCACATACTGAAGGCAATGACTATGGCAACAGAAAACAAATTATATGTCGAGAAGAGCTTAGCAGTGAAATTGTAAATGTTAACATACTGGCTTTTCCCGAAAGGTTAGTGTGAAAAAAGCATTCGGACTGGCACCGAAATTCGAAATGCAGTCAATTTAGATCCAAAGGTGCTTTGACTTTTATCGTGACTCATTGCATGAAACAAATGGAAATGAATCAACGACAAAATTTAATTTCCTGGTGCAAACTAGCATTAACGGCACGTGACAACGCAGACGGAATGTTAAAAAGTACTCTCAGAATATCAGTTATTTATTTAATACTGATATTCTTGTAGATGAATCAATGTCATCTGAAAGCAAGCCACTTACTATTGTATATACTTTCTTCCGTGCTCTCTTTGAACTTCAGATGAGTTAAGACACTTTTCATGTTGATATGAAAATTGCTTAACTCTCATGGACTCTTTTGGCTCACTCTCAGCTGAATGAAATCGTCTGGTGTTAGCTAGGCCTGAATACTATAGTTATTCCAACCGTGAGAGGTTTAACGATGACAGTATTACCTCTAAAGCTCCTCAATCTAAGCTGAATACAATCTACTTGCGTGACCTTGCATAGATTTCTTGAGATGTCCCTGCCATGATTTTAGAGTTATCCCGACCATGAGAGGCAGAGTTAATCCCGCTAAACCCTCATACCTCCTGTAACTGGGTCACTTATCGTCAGTGCAGGTCATAAATTCAGCTATTAGTGTGGTCATTCAGCAACAGCGCCAGCCAAAGAATTAACCTTTTTCATGACAGCGGCATGTAAACGCGGAATGGGTGGCATTAACCTCGAAGACAATTTTTTCTCTTGCTACCAACGAGTGATTTTGTTCAGCTCAGGAGAGACTTATCGAACTGCGAGAGTTGGATATAGCCATCGGTAACCCCTTCACTACTAAGCAGGTCTTCTATGGCGTGTAAAATTTTCTGGGAGAAGCGGTAGTACAATACAATATACGTACTTCAGTAACAAGTGCTTATAACAGGGAAATCTGTGGTAGCATAGGAAAAGAAGAAAAGAATGACAGAGGCGAGAGATGGCATTGCTGAATGGTAGGGACAACTCCAGATTACTGTATTTTCCTTCTAATGCCAGGTGGTTATATTCAACTCAGAGTGTCATGGAAAGCTAAGTATCGTATCAGTGTTAATATATACCCTTTCATCAATGTATTCCAGCAAAAAACAAAGGATTTCAGTTAGCTGGGGTTGAGTAATCGAAAACTAAAGGCCATGACGAAATAGCTCAAATATTTTTTTTCCAGTCGTTTCTATTCAGACAAGCGTGAGTCACAGGAGTATGAGCATGATACAATACTGAAATAGGGCACAAGAGAGAGTTTTCAGAAAGTGAAGATGGAAATTAAAAGAAATCAGTTAGAATGATGACTGATTTTGAAAAAGATTGTGACAATGACGGTAAAGAATACCGCGAAGAAGTTGAAGAATTTTTTTTTTTTTTTTTTTTTTTTTTTTTTTTTTTTTATGCGAGGAAGAAGGAACCAAAGGCCATGAGCCCGCAGTAACAGTTCCCTCCAAGAGAAAAACAAAATACAATAGAGAGCCAAATTCAAGATCCGATCATTTTGAGATGCCTGGACACACTGCGTTTGAAAGACTGGAGATCATAGGCAGGAGGAAATACAGACAGAGGGAGACAGTTCCAGAGCTGACCTGTTGCATGAATGAAAGACTGGGAGTAACGGTTAACTCTTGCATTAGAGAGTTGGACAGAAAAGGGATGAGAGTTTGCTGCCAGACGGGTGCTACGCGCCCGTCGTAGAGGTGGAGGAATGCAAGCAGACAGTTCAGAGGAGCAGTGACCATTAAAGTAGCGATAGAAAAGAGATAAAGATGCAACAGTGCGGCGAAGAGACAGAGGTTGAAGGGAGTCAGTAAGAGGAGGAGAGTTAATGAGGAGAGTCAGTAAGAGGAGGAGAGTTAATGAGGAGAGTCAGTAAGAGGAGGAGAGTTAATGAGGAGAGTTAATGAGACGAAAAGCCGGTTTATGTAGCGAAAATAAAATGTAAGGGAGAAAGGGGAAAGAAATAGTTATGAATAATATGCCACAAGACCTGGATAAATGGAGCCGTAACTGGAGAATGAAAAAAAAAAAAAAGAAAGAAAGCGGCCGGGGATATTTTTGTACAAAAGTAAAGGTGATAGGAAAGCAAAAGTCATCGCGAGTTAGGCCTGTTTATTAGTGTAGGAAAGGTATATGGGAAAATAATAACAGAGAAGGTAAGGATGATATCAGCTGTCTAGGTGAACTTAACCCCTTCACTTAGATGATATTTTCTTTTTTTTAAGCTATCAAAGGACGATTCTGTTCAAGGATTTAATGCAGCTTTGTTTACAATGGGATTAATCAAGACGATACGTAAGTCCTCCTGGTTGGCACCCTTCTCCTGAGATGAATAATACAGCCAGGAGACAGTAAAAGGTGAGAGATAAAGAAAGAAAATAAAGAATAAAGGGAAGAGAAAATCATTGTAGCTAATCAATAAGCTCTAATATTCAATACTCAAAATGTTCGACAGACAGTTAAGTCAGCAGATGAAGTGGAGGTACTGAGAGAGAGAGAGAGAGAGAGAGAGAGAGAGAGAGTGTTAACAAATAACCTCTCTATTATCACTTCCCAGGACCGCCACTGTTAACGCTATCAGGTCGACGATAGGTTTTTCACTTCAATCTTGGAATCTCCAGACGAAAGAATTTTGCTCAAGCTAGACTTTTCAAACTAATGGAGCTGGATTAAGCCTTCATCAATCCAGTCATTACTTAAGTGCACTCCAGAGATGAGTAACATCGTCAGGAGAATGCATGGATGAAGGAATAATGTATTCCATTTTGTCATGGTTAACGTCACATTATTTCATTCAGATTAGGAGGCAGCGCCGTCTGTGGTAAAGGGATTAATGAAGGTTATGTGTAACCCCTCCGACTGAAAAAGTCTCACCAGAGAAATGTAAATCATCCGAATGCTTGAAAAAAATG
This sequence comes from Coenobita brevimanus, assembly GCF_032717465.1. Lineage (NCBI taxonomy): Eukaryota > Metazoa > Arthropoda > Malacostraca > Decapoda > Coenobitidae > Coenobita > Coenobita brevimanus. Next base: position 10,973,211 of record NC_137025.1, read on the forward strand.
CAAAAATAACGTCCTCTGGCTTCCCAGGTTAATACTAGGGATCAAATGACGTAAAGGAATGCATTTGCTCTTGGCGGTGTGAATTATGGCTCAGGCATCACACTAAGACTCCCTGCTATTATTTTCTTCTTGGTAATCTCTTAAAACATGCTGGGCATGGAGGCATTTTGCCCCTCTCCTGTCCAATCTTACTTGTGGACGCGGGTGAGATATGGCTAGATCAACGGAGTTATTTCTATGTAGCAAGTTTCAGACACAAGACCCAGAGACATCCTTAGATTTTGGTAGTGCTTTGTGATTGGTCCACCATTTATTTTAATACATCCATACAAAAAGTCCTCGTCCTTTAACTTTAAAGACGAAGGAACCCTTGAGTGATCTGTCCCCCGAGTAGCCTAATACGATCTAGTGCATGGGAGCATGTCTGATTCTTTGGGTGATTCCTTACGCTAGTCTCTGACTGTATGGCATTGTCGATACAGCTATTGCCTCAAATGGGGAAATTTACATAAAATTTTTAACTCACACAGTCCTGCAGGTTGTCTTTCTTTGTTTTTTATTGGTCGTTTGAAGTATGATGCTGGTGTCTTTCTCTCCTATTCTCACGAGCAAGTTCCCATGACTCCCAGATGATAGAGCATGTCACACTCAGAAAATTATAGTTCTTACAGTTACAAAGTGATTTTGATATTTCATTTCCATGGACAAATTAACCGCTTCAATTCGATGAAATAAATTAGTTTACCCTTCCTACCTACAGACGATTTTGTTAATCTTAAGAGTAACCTTTTGTACTGAAAGGTAAATGAAGGTACTTTTTAACTTTTTTTGTGTGCAAAACTCTAAGTTTATTAAAATCTTGTGGACAGCAAAAATAAGACTCGATTACGCATCATGAGACTGAAGGGGTTAATGATAAGATTTGTAGTTCAAACAACGTGTTATAAATAGTATTGACAGCCTAACACGTAATTATTGAAGATTAAGGTACCAAACAACCACTCACTAAAACAAAATAATGAATGTATCTCCTATCACCATTTTCATTCAATAGGTGTCCATAAGTTATATGATTAATGTGGCAAATCAATGAAGAAAGTTAATTATTTCACATACATGTCTTTCTTTTCCTGGCATTGTACAATATCTTCAGTAATATTTGTGATTCTACTTTCGAATCAATGATGACTTTTCATTATGTGATTTGGCTTGCCGGATCCATTGCTGGTAACGGTCACCGTTTGTTGTCTGTTGGAATGCTGTGACTCTGTGTTGCACCAAGACGTTGGCCACGGGTATGAGGAGACCATGTACGCCACACAACAGGAAACCGACGACACAGAAGTGCAAACTCGCCACATAGCTGCCGCTCAGGTCACGTATCACACCTACGTAAGGGTGAAATATTAATCTGACATATCTTCTTTAATAACTAACTGTAATACACACAAAATATAAAAGGAGCAGAAAAAAGCTCTTTCAGATAAAATTACTCCTAGGTGAAAAAATAGCCCCAACAGTTAAAAAAAGGTTAATATATAACATACGATATCAAAGAAATCACTGAAACGGATATTTCCCCCAAATATAATGAATTTGCTATATAGCCATAACTACCCATGGAGTTGATCCATTTAAATAATTAGCATTTGGTGACATGATGAGAACATGTTCCTGTAGAAGAAATCATTAATGGCATTTGAAGGCAACAATGGGCATGGCTCTCTACAAGAAAGATCGCTCTTTGCGGGTCAACGTTTTTCTGAAATATCGGTTTACTTTACACCTTTGTAACGATGAACATGCAACACCTCATCAATACTGACACTCTCAGTCCTTTTTTGTCCAAATTTATAATGCAAAAGTGGACTGGAATTCTCAGTCCCTCATAATGACAAAACTGATTAATCCAGCAATGTCTTCGTAAATCTACATTTATTTCTGGCTAAGATCTCAAGAATGTAAAAACAATGTTCAGGCATATATCTTTAGTTCTGGCTTTCCTTTGTTCAAATTAATCATTGTTGGACAAAGAACCACTACGTAATGACGGTATGCATTTCTTACGTAAAGATGATAAAGTACATACTATGGAAAAAAGTCAAGGCGTGCTGAAAACACTGATTTCTTCTTAGAACTGGACGTAGAGCTGCAATAACTACTCTTGAGGAAGTGACAGCGTTTAAGGTAAAGAAAATATGAATGTAAAGAAAGAGAAATTTCTTTCCTGTAGTTCCTACACTCCTTAATTTGGTATGTAAATCTTATTTCCACTTTTTTTTTTCTTCCAAACACTTTCCAACTCGGTGGTAATCCTTTGTTTATTTACCTATTCACCCGCTTCACTCTTGGCATCATTGTTCCCCTATGCCTTTTCATTTTCTTTCAAACCATTAGTGTCTAGGGTCCATTAAAAGGGATGGAACTGTGTGATGGAATTCCATATACTCGAAAGTTAATCAGGGAAGGTACTCTGTAACAATGATCCGATAGGCAGTGGACAGTGCGTTAAATGTCCATTCAGTAAATCTCACATGGAGGAACGCTGGGGGACTAATAAGTTTAGGGTAGTTATGGGATGAAGTGTCAAACCATACAAACACCAAATTCTGAATACCATCTGTTCTTGTATGCCAGTTACTCATCATATCAACTTGCACAGAAGTACGTCAGTGTGTTGTAACTGTGCTGAGGCCATCCTGCATGCCACTGAGAATTATGTCACACTTTAATTTTCATCAAAATACTGGATAGTGCTGAGTACTTTCATTCAGTTAAAAAGTCTGTGTGTGTGTGTGTGTGTGTGTGTGTGTGTGTGTGTGTGTGTGTGTGTGTGTGTGTGTGTGTGTGTGTGTGTGTGTGTGTGTGTGTGTGTGTGTGTGTGTGCATTATCTTTTACGAAGAAAAACGAAATTGTTCAGAAAGGTGAACCTCTGTTCGAACGAGATTTGAATAGGGTGAAACCTCCGATGGCTGACTACCCCAAAATGGCGATGGACTGGTGTATGTGTGTGTGTGGGGGGGGGGGGCGGTTTCGGTATTTTAGATTTGCTATGAACTTATACATCTTTCTTGGTTGCGTTTCAATAATGAGACCATATTTCACTACCGCTGTATGTGTGCATTACAACAGGGTTTTGTGGAGTCATAGCCCCTTGCTGTCTTAAAAACATCATAGAGCATCAATGATTTTTTCGATATGTTGTTACACTCATACCTTACCTACTAATGGGCCTATAATTAAGAGGTATATCCCCTTTAGCAAACCATCTATGCTTAGGGTTGAAGACAGCAATTCTAGGCCCAGTTCGTCGATAATAAGGAGGCTGTACATGGACAGCGCCATGCCGTAACTGACACCAATCAATCCCATTGTTGTACATTTTCCAGTCAGGTTTTCAGCCATGTTGAATCCTGCAATAGAACACAGGGTTTACTACACGTTTTCTTTATTGTTGTCATCATTATCTGTTATTTTAGTACTCACTGGTTTCTTTCTCTATTCCATGATACTGGTACTTGGTAATGCATCATATAATAGTGATGGAGATCTTGGCAACACCAAAGATGCATGAAGTGTTCCCTTTCGCAAAGTAAGATGCAAGAAAAATGGCTGCTTTCGTAACATTTTGCAAAACCTGAAATAGTGAGGTAAATGTTACATTAAAGATGAAATTTCAGTTCATTCAGTCGTTATTTCCAGGTGCCCCTGTCTTGCTAAAGTTTTAAAAAAGTAGAAAATATGAAACATTTCAATTTTCCTCTCCAATTTCTGTATTTTCTTTAGAAAATCTATTGGGTAGCATCAGAAATATATCAAAAGATACTGCAATAATGTTCGTAAAATCTCAGCTCATAGTTGCACTTTTAGGTGCCTGCAGCATTTTAAGTTGAAATATGTGGAAACTATCAAATATATTTTTATTTTCACTCTGACTTCAGTACCCTCTCTCTCTAGAGAATTTATTGAGTTGTGTTAGAAATAAATCGAAAACAATTGCAGTTATGTATTTAGAATAACAGCTCATTTCGAAACTTCTTTCGGGTGCCCCCAAAACATAAAAAATAAATTTTAAAATATCAGTAAGTTGGTAAACGCTCAGTGAGGCAGAAGATATTTCTTCCTGAAGCCGATATTGTGCTTTTCAGGCTGCAGCTCTTATCAGTTTTTCTGTTGCCCTTCTGTCTACTACTCCTATGATCACTGTTCAGTTTTTCCATTGAGCTATTAGGAAAACTGTTTCTATGACGGGAACATTCGCGTCTCTAGAGCAGTTGCTACTCTCATATGACATTTGCACAATGTGAGGTCAAATGATATGTATGCATTAGCATAAAAGATGTTTGCCTTATTCTGAAAGCTTGCATTTTTTTCTCGGACTTTATAACCTTTCAGCAAGTTTATGTATCTGTACATATATAAAAGAGCCAGGTTCTATGTTTGTCCTTCAGTCACGCCCAAACTATTGGCCAGAAACCCCCAGATCCATATATATTCTGAATCAGGATTACCCAAGGATGGTTTTAGGGGAAATTCAGTTCTGGGTCATTTGAGGTCGCCTGATGAGTGTTCGCCTTTTGGCCCGGGCAACACCGGATACCCCAGCAGTTCCATTTTTGGCATGGAGACTCTCATGACCTCCATTTCGAACATAGGCTATGGGAGGTTGACCTCCGAGGTCATTTGAGGTCACTGGTCAGAGATCATTTGAGGTCACTGGTAATACACGAGGGAACTATTGAACCTAGCAGCCCAATTTTTGGCGTGGAGACTCACATGTCCTCCAGTTTGGAAATAGGCTATAAGAGGTTGAAATCCGAGGTCATTTGAGGCCACCGGTCGGAGGTCATCTTAGGTCGCCGGTAATACACGCTTGAACGACTGGACCCAGCAGCCCAATTTTTGGCATGGAGACTCACATGACCTCCATTTCGGAAATGGGCTGTGTGAGGTTGACCTCTCAGGTCGTCTGAGGTCATCGGTAATAGTAAATAAGTGCTCACAAATACTGTACAGTATGTTGGTCCGCAGAAGCTGAAATATTATGTACTTGGACTCTTATAATCCCTCTTCAAAAGCATACGAGGTACATGGTCTTTCTGGAGTTGAAAGAAAGACTGAACTAGAAAAAATAGGATTAGAGTGTTTGCCTTTTTGGCCTTCACAACGCCGGGAACTCCTGCTAGTTTCTTATGATATTCTTTTAGCATATCCAGTCTACGCTTATCTGATGGTGTTGGAACTGATGCTATGAAACAAAAATGAAACTAGAACTCTTCAACTGTTCTGTGGACGATTACTGGTCTCCACTCACTGTTTCTTTCTATGACCTTGACAGCATTGGGGAGATTTAGATTTTTTTTTTCTATCAGCAATGGTCCATGCCAGGAGACATAACCTCAGCCATGCAGATTCCTTGCGCAGGTCGTACTTAAATTTCCAGTAGACACGACCAACTTATCTCGTTCACAACATACTGCTGATATGACGCTTTACGACATGCCCTTCCAGTGCGTGTAAGGGATTTGAATTTTTTTTTTTTTCTATCAGCAATGGCCCATGCCCGGTCACAAAACCTGAGCCCTTCAGATTCCTGCGCAGTCTCCGGTTCTCCTGGAATCGTTGCGAGACTCTGAGTCGGGAATAATAATAATAATAATAATAATAATAATAATAGCGAAAACAATAACCTCCATCTATGTAAGTTCTGTAAGTTTCTTTGCAAGTACATCAGCAGCAGGATCTTTCTTAGACTTTTACTTTAACCCATATCTTCCCATATAAAATTTGTCATCCCATCTTTACACGTTGAAAGCTGACGCCCATCAAAGTCACAGGCACCGCCAAAAAACTGAGCAAGAATTGACATATCTCGTACATGACGTAACTGGCTTGGTAGATTCAGCCATGGTGAAAACTGAAGGCCGAACTCTCTCCTTCACATTACCAGGTATACACTGAGTCATGACTAACAAATACGGCAAACGACTGCAGTGCAGTTAGAACGATAAAATGGAGTCCGGGAAGATGGGGAAGGGGGGCGGAAAGTAAGGCGGAGTGGATGGTGAGAGGCTAATGAGGTTGTAGTGTTACATCTTTCTCAGTCCCACACAAGACATATTGTTTCAGACGTTATTGTCCTGACAGTATCCTGCATAATCACAAAGCAATTATACTTGTATTTTCTAACAAACGTAAAAGTCTTGGCTATTTTTGAAATAAGTAAGCACAGCAGTTACGGGAGCAAATATTAATAAAGTCGCCTAATTTTTTTTACCTCTAATTTGTTTATCATTAAAATTCACGCCAAAAGAAATTGAGATTTGCATTATAAGTTTACAGTAAAAATAATGGTTTGTGGGTTAAAATGACACTTTTTCATAACTTTAACACATCTGGGGCACCTGTTATAAAGTCTCAATTGTACTAAGATTTTACATGTAGTAGTTTTGCACCAAACTGCATTTTTTCACACAAATTCGTTTCGTTTCTGTTTTAAAGGCTCTAACATGCCCTCATGCGTCGGCCTTGGTCACCTAATGGCGGCTTTCCATGCTGCTCGATCTCTGGCATCTTCCCTATTCACTCACTTATCCCTAAGGTCACACTCAACGACCCCTTCCCAGGTCTTTTTAGGTCTATCTCTCGCAACCCTTCCCCCAACATTAACACTTCTCACTTTCTGCACCCAGTTATCATCCCTCATCCTCTCCACATGCCTCTCTTCTTCACAAAACCAACGCACTCCAGCCCCATCCTAACCTCAGTTCTTCCATCGTAAACCTAGTTCCCCCTGCCCTCACACTCAGGGACGCACTGCACATCCACCTAACCATTGTCATTTCTGTTCTTTTGAGCCTGCCAATAACCTCTTCCTTTACTGCCTAGGTCTCGCTACCATAGATCATAACTCTCCTAACACATGATGCATACAAAGATCCCTTAGCACGGAGGGAGAGCCCTCTCAGTGTTAGGAGACGCAACAGTTCCCTGAACTTCTTCCAACCGCTCCTCACTCTAGCCACACCTCCAGAACATAACATGTCTCCCAAATACCAAAACTCTTCCACACACTCAAGAGACTCACCAGCAAGTTCAATCATTTCACGCCTGACAATCTCCACCTGCTCTTCCTGACACACCAGACACATGAAAGCAGCATTATCTCGCAGTCTACCTCCAATACCAAAAGTCAGTTAAAAGAAAAAAACAATTTGCTCTACCTTACTGTAGAGTCTTTAAATGCATTCCTCTAATACTTTTGGTTAAGAGGATATGGAATCATCATTAATCCTTTCTGCCACTCTCTTCCTCAGTCATTTAACAACCTTGAGATTCCCACTGATACTTTAGCTCCTTTCATGATTCACTTAAAATAAGTATATAAATCCTTACTATATCTCCATGATAATTTTCTGTGCATCAATGAAAATTCATTAGTTTACAAAAAATGCTAACGATTCAGAAGATTACTTTTGTCCAAACGAGACGAACAAATGTAATGCTAAAGGCTACTTTTTCTACATGTCAGCGATGTTACTGTACGTTACCGTTTAAAACTAGGCTTTTAAAGAAGGAGTCTATCTACACATCTATTTCCAGACGCCTTTATCCCGTAAAGGATGACCACAAACAAATCGTCTCACGTTTTCCTGTCCTCTATCATTTGGCTGCCTTGCCTCCAACTCACAACCCCTTCTCATCTCTCTATTCCATCCCTTCATCTCATCCTTTGTCCTCTTCTAAACCTCCTCTCCCCTAAGCCTCACTCACATACGCTCATTTAGTCAGTCTCACACTTCTACATAGAATTCCAAATTTCAGTGTCATATACAGCTGATACAAATCTTACCTATGAGAGCAAGAGCCGCGAGAGAGACGGCACAAGTAAACAGGATCCGCACTCGTAATTCGGGACAAACACAGAGGAAAGCAATTAGCACTCTTGCACCAAGGTTGCATCCGCCAGCAACTGACAGGCAGAAAGTCGACTCCAGGAGGCTAAATCCCTCTTCCTGCATTGCAAATGGCACAGTGCTGAACACACTAAAAAACACAGATGCAGTTAAGGCCAATTTAGAGGCAATGATGGCAACACGTGGTGATTTTAACATCTTCATATTGGTGAGAGCGATGCGCAGTATCCTCCTTAAACAACCTTCTTCACCTCGTGTAGTTGTAATCACAGTTGTTTCCTCCTTTTTACTGTCTCCAGTAATTATGGTGTATGAGTTTTTTCTATGCCACTCAACAGGGTGGAAGACCATTGCGGCAACACAGCAGTTTAGGGCAATGGCTCCCAGTATGAGTGTGGCCCCCTTGAAGCCATACTCCTCCAGTAGGATGGTGATGACTGGCGCCATCACCATTTGGCCGACGCCGGTGCCAGACGAGATGATGGAGATGGCCAGAGGCCGCCAGCGGGTGAAGTAATGTGAGATCACAAGTAAGGAAGAAGATGCTAGAATCTTAATACTGCTGCCTGAAAGAAAAATCAGAATCATTATCAGTATCTCAGTAACAGTTATGGCACAATATCACGTTGTATAGTACCCAACCTGAAGTTAACATTCGAAATTGGATAGGAGTACATAAAGATGACATATCAGTGTTGCTCTGGAATGCTGGGTTTGGTATTGAACAGTTTATAATTTTTTTCTTTCACTGAATCCTCTGTTGCCGAATCACATACTGTATAAGGTAATCAGGGCAAGACTACCTAGTCCTGACTTAAGGGGAGAAATTATCTGTTGCTTGGCCTTGAGTGACTGTGAGCAATAAGCCTTAACCTTCCTTCGGATGTAAATCGTTATGGACTACACACAGATGCAGAGCCTGTGCGCACTGGGTCATCAGGTATGCATGCGCTTGTAGGGTTACAACCCAACGTACAAAATAGTTACCTAGCTTCTATGTACTGTATGCACTGTATATATATATATATATATATATATATATATATATATATATATATATATATATATATATATATATATATATATATATATATATATACCCCTTTCATACACAGGGGCCCGGTGAAGAATCCAACCGCTTGCACTCTTTTGACTCAGGATTCGTCCAAGTGAAATCAACCGCTCACACTCTTTCGACGTAGGCTGAGTCCAACCATATAACTTGCTGCATTTTTTTTCACAGCAATTTGTTGTGTGATCTTCCTAATGAACGAAAAAATCTGAAAAAAGAAAGAATTACCATATTGTATCATTAACTTATTCAGTGCTCATTTACTCACAGAGATATAAACATTTCGGCAATGATTATGGAATAGTGTAGAGCATTTATCTGCGATACAATTTCTTAAGAAAATGACACTTCTAGCTATACTAGAAAATTTTCTTATGGCATACGGAATAACAATAGTCGTTCTTCACGCCTGGCCGCTCTGAGTGAACCGTTTCCTATCATTTCATTCTCGCCTGCCCAGACCTCACGCTCCCCATATTCCTCACTCAGTGATTTGTGCGGCATCGAAAAATGATTACAATCATTTCATTCCCCTGCCCTAATTTTTAACTGTATTGTTATAAAACTGATCATGTTACAAATAAAGAAATGATCTTCCTAATGAATGGAAAAAAAAAATAAAGGATATAAAACACCAGACTTTATCGTTCAGTAATGCATTCATTTAATCACTGACACATATACAGAACTCACACACTGTATTTTCTTCACAACATAAATTGTATATTTTTCACAACAATTTCTTGTTGTGAAAAAAAAAAATTAGTGTGTGAATACTGTATATGTCAGTGAGTAAATGAATACATTACTGAAAGAAAAGGTATGGTGTTTTATATCTTTTATTCATTTATTTTTATAATTCCTTAGGAAGATCATTTATTCATTTGTAACATGAATAAGTTTCATAAAAATTAAGGCAGGGGAATGAAATGATTGTAATCATTTTTCGATGCCGCACAAATCACTGAGTGAGGAATGAGGGGGGCGTGAGGTCTTGGCGGACGAGAATGAAATGATAGAAAAATTTTTCTAGTATAGCTAGAAGTGTCATTTTTTAACGAAATTGATCGCAGATAAATACCGGTACTCTACAATATTCTATAATCATTGCCGAAATGTTTATATGTCTATGAGTAAATGAGCATTGAATAAGTGAATGACACAATATGGTAATTCCTTTTTTTTTTTTTTTAGTTTTTTCGTTCATTAGGAAGATCATTCATTAATTATAACATGAACCAGTTTCAAAACAATACAGTTATAATAAGGACGGGGGAATGAAATGATTGAAATCAGTTTCTGATACAAAACGAATCGCTGAGTAAGGAGTGTGGGAAGCGTGAGGTATGGGGTGGCGAGACTCACTCAGTACTTGGAAGTGGTTGGACTCAGGTTGCGTCAAAAGAGTGCGAGAGGGATATATATAATTTAGAGAGAGAGAGAGAGAGGAGAAATACTAAGCCGAATCATCAACGAAGGTCCCAGAATAATAAAAATTTGAATTATTTTGGTCATTTTTCAGGTCTTCAAAATTCTCAGGTGTTCTCACAGGCCTAATATCTCCGCCCTCATACGCTATTGTGCCACTAACACACTTTATAACAGTTCTTTTGCAGCCTCTGTACTTAGACCAATGTTTGGTAACAAAAGCTTAAGATCATCAGTTACATTATTTCCTTGAACTATATTGCCATCCGCTTCATTTAATTAGTCATGTCATGCCAGCAGAATACATAGATATATACTCCATCACTATTGTATGCGAGTCCGAATGAACAATTAAGAACATACTCACCTGTTACAAAGGAGAACGAAAACATAAGAAACCATGCCGTTGTACTGAAGGCTGACATGATGAACCCAGCTCCATACAAGAGACCAGACACGAAGGCCACGGTCCTCCAGCCGAGTTCTTCCACCAGAGGACCAAACATGTAGCCAACAATGTTAGCATTAACCATGGCTATGGTGTAGATCCATGCTGATAAGGTACCAGATGTTCTTATGTCTTGTAGGAAAGTAGAGTAGACAACTCCAAAACTGACCGTTGCTACTGATATTATCCACTGAAAATCAATATTAAGCAATTAATAGACAGACTTGATCATTTATAATTTAATCAGGGACCCCTTGTGGTCATTATAAGCTAGTACCACTTTAACACTTTACTCAAAGACCATCTCATGGTGAGGGACATATTAGGAGGTTTTAAGACTATATTTTGTTTACTGCTAACTAAAAGTATTCTGAATAAGGCGTCATATAGTCATCATGAGGAAAATATTTAATCAATTAAATTGTTCTCTTTTGTCTTTGGTCATCTATTGTTTATATTCTCCAAAACTGTGTTATACATCATCCCATCAAATTTAGGCCGGGGTGATCGAGACTCCGTTTTATTTGTTAATCTTGTTATCGCCCACCTTTACCAAGGCCGAGAGGTAATTTTTTTGCCCGCGTCTGTGTGTCTGTCTGTTAGTGTGTGTGTGTGTGTGTGTGTGTGTGTGTGTGTGTGTGTGTGTGTTACCATTATATCTCTTGCGCTATCAACATGAGATCTTCAGGGTATAAAGATATGACAATTATCTTGGACGGCTTCGAAAATTAGCCCTCGGGGTCAAGGTCAATGTCACCTAAATAGCTGTCAAAGGACAACTAGTTCAATATGGATTATCTGTTACCATTATATCCCATGAACGGTTAGAGTTATGAACATGAAACCCAAAGGGTAACAAGATATGGTCAAAATCTTGGACGAATTCGAAAATTTGCACTCGGGGTCAAGGTCAAGACCACGAAAATGACTGCCAAAAGTAAACTAGTTTTATTATGGCTTATCTGTTATCATTATGTCTCATAAACTGCTTGAACTACCAACATGAAACCTTCAGGGTAACAAGATATGGCCAAAATCTTGGACGAGCTCAAAAATGGGTACTCGGGGTCAAGGTCAAGGTCACCAAAATGGCTGCCAAAGGGCAACTAGGTTGTTTTTAATATGGATTGGCTTTTTCTGAAACGCGGTGACTGAATTTCGTAGAGTTATGCAAGTTTTCTTCACACACGGTTTGTAAGTAGCTTGAACCTTGGCCAACAACATATTCTGGCGGGCGATTAGCATTCGACATCCGATTGCTATCCCTTCATTTCCTCATGCTTTCGCTTACTATATCCAAACTGCCTAAATACATTTATTTTAATATCTATCAACACTTTTTCTACCCGTTCATTCATTTTTTAATATGTTAGCTTCAGTGATTCGATAAGCAGTACTCATTTCTCCTGTTGTCACTCGTCAGCTCAGACCTCGTCCTGTTGTTCGTATTTCATTATCACGAGTCACACTTGATGCCAACAAACAGTAATGTTACAACGTATTGGCTCACAGTGTTCCCCTAAATATCTTCATTCAGTTTTTATTATAAGCTGGATTAATCATGAGTCAAAGATATAAGAATGCGACCGCTGTGCTCCTGCTTCTCTTGGCTGTAGCTTAAAGGCTGGTGTTTTTAGTGACGTAAAAGGTAAAACAGGTAAACATGAATGAGGATAACATGACTGACCTAAAAATGCAGCCTTTATTTTGTTTCTTAAAGCTTCAGTGCACATAATAAATCTGAGCTGGAGCATCTCAGTGAAATCTTAGATGAAATTTCCTTGTGTTTTAACATGTAATTACATATGCCATTCACTTTATATCCGAAGTAAGCACTAAAGAACGTTTCAGTGTCTAATAGGAGTGTGTCTGTTTTATGTTACGGTACATTATCTATATTTCAAGTAAAACTAGTCTGAACACCAAAAACCTACATGGTTAAAAAAAAAAAATGGTACCATATGTATACAAAGCCTTGGAAACATTGCACCTCTTAGAAATTGTTGCCACATGGGAATATTAAATTTATTCTACTATCACCAATCACTGCAGAATGAAAATAGTCATATAAGATACATATAGAAAGCTAGTACGAAATGGCAAGTTATGCACCAGACACGTGGCTTGACCAGCTGGGAGTGATGATGTCAGGGCAGGAAATACCCCTGTACACTGAAATATATGCCAGTATATATATATATATATATATATATATATATATATATATATATATATATATATATATATTAGCCTATTTCTAATTTCGTAATGGATGACGATAACCGTCGTGCCATGCATCAAACTCTAGACTCTCGGACAAAAGCTAGGCAGTTCTTCACTATACAATGATTATGTGTGAGTCTGGGAGTCCGGGTTCGATTCCTGGGACGGTATTAGCAATATGCTGGTTGATTTTTCTGTTTTAGTACAGGTATCTTTTACTGTATCATACTGGCTTGCTTTAAGTATTTATATTTCTGCTTGCCCGATTTTCACGGGGACTGTATCTTACATCTCAGGCCCAAAGCAGAGGAAAGGGCACCTTGGTTTCAAATATGTGACAAAATGGGAAATAATATTTACAAAGTTGTGAAACAGAGGAAAACTGCCGGGTTCTTGGGTTCGATTCCCGATCTAGTGTTGTTAATATGTTGATTTTGTTTTCTTGTATTGATAAAGGTTTCTATTATCATTCTCCTTTTGGGATGTCGACGAAATTATTGCCAATGCATCTGACATCTCTTAAGATTTTCGACCGGTGTGGCAGAAATATTAATTTCCAAACTTCCCATTAATTGATTCCGTTCTTCCATCTGCGCCTCTATCTCTAATCGCTCAACAGCTCGACAGCTGCTACTGCAGACGGGGATTGTTCCTTTTCTAAAGCTATTAATAGTAATGTTCTGGATTCAGTCCTGCCACCAACTCTTCTTTTATTCGGCAGTGTTCTGAACTGCACATCCAGCCCTGTCCTCTCCTATGTTGATGAATCAACCCTTTACATTTTTTCCCGTTTCTCTCAGCGTTCAACACTGCCTTTGCCTTAGCAATCACGGGATTTAGGCTATGGTACACGTAATGTCTGACTTGCCTGCCATTTCTGATTAGAGTAAAAAATTTTGATTTTTATACATCATAAAATCACTTCCAACATTTTCCAACCCGTCAACATCTTCAAGAGGAATATTATGTAATACTTAACAATACAGCTCAATTCTTAACCATCTCTTAATATCGTCATTTCTTTTTCTAGGAATTCAGTGGATCATGAAAGGTAATTGCAAAACCGGTTCCAAGAGATTTAGTGTTCTATGCCGAATCAGTGCTTTCTTTACCCCTTCACAGGTGTAGACTCTACACAATGGTTTTATTCGCCCCTGTGTGAAGTACAACTTGCATGTATGGAGGTTTTCCATATATAGCTTTTCTAAACAGAGTGGAGTTTACGGCTTCTTTCGTCAGCTCACCCTCTCACTGACTCCTCTTTCTTCACCGCATTGTTGAATCTATGTATCTGTACTATTGTTACTTCAATGGCCACTGATCTACATTGTCTTCTTGCGTTCCTCCTCTACTGAGGAGGGCACGTAGCACCCACCTGGCGAACCACTCTCACTCCTATTGTGCCCAACTGTCTAATGCAAGATGTAACCGATATTCTGAGGTTGCATGTATGCAAAAAGTCAACTATGAAACTGCATTTCTCAGTCTGCATTTCCCTCTGCATATAAGGAGTCTTAAATACAACGTGCTCCGACGTTTCGAAATGAGTGAATGGCTGCAAAAAAAAAATTGACATTTGGCGGAAAAAAAAAAAAAAATGTTTACATGACGTTTTGTGTAATGATTTTACTTGCACTGTCCGGCAACACTCAGTGGGAGCAGCTTGGTATTACGTGAACCCCTGTGCCGATTGCCGAGCTTCTGGTCACCAGCCAGCAACTCGGTTAGCGCCAGTGAGCTATGGGCTGTGATTGAGAGAGGTTGTCCTGTATGTCTCTAATCCAGCAGCATTTTTTTTTTTTTTTGTCCACTCATGGGCCCAGTTTGAAAGCTTGTAACTCCACTTTGATTGAACTGAATGGGTCGAAACAATCTGACAGTACAGGAGAAGACCCGTTGTTTAAACTTATTAGAACAGGGAATGTCTGTGATACATGTAGCTGCAAATGTGAAGGTATCCAGACAGGCAGTTTACAACCTGATATGTGCAGCAGCTGCACTACCATCCGGCGCAATACCACAGAGGAAACATGGGTCTGGTGCACCACAGAAGACTTTGCCAAGGACAGACAAGATTCTCAAGTGTGAAGTGTTGCCTGACCCTGCTGTAACAGCTTCTACTCTGAAGAAGAAGCACCCAGACCTCCTCAAGGACATGTCAATCAGGACCATACAGCATCGTCTCCAGCAGGACCTCGATTTACCAGCTCGGCGCGCTGCTAGGAAGCCTTTACACTCCGAGGCTATGAAGAAGAAAAGGATTAATTTCTGCAAGAAATATCAGCACTGGACATCAGAGGACTGGAAAAAAGTGATGTTCAGTGATGAAAGCACCTTCAGGCTGGTAAGGGCAACCTCGAAGATAGTGCGTCGGCCCTGTACTGTGTCATGCTAATGACCCAACATACACTGTGAAAACAGTGAAACATCCAGACAGTGTGATTGTTTGGGGTGCATTTAGTGGAAATACGGGCAGGGGAGGTCTGTACTTTCTTCCAAAGAATGTGACGATAAAGGGAAGTAATTACATTGATGTGTTGAGGCAACATTTGTTATTACATTGGTAAATCCATGAGTGTAATAATTTTATGCTTGATGGTGCCCCTTGCCACAGTACAAAAGTTCCTCAGTGACAATGGAATAGCTGTGTCTGAGTGGCCAGGTAACTCCCCTGACCCAGACCCAATTGAAAACGCTTGGAACATCATGAAAACCAAGGTGCAAGAGGCCAGACCCAGCAACATCAAGGACCTAGGGGAGGAACTGAAGAAGCTTTGGGTTAACATGGATGTCTCCTACTTTGCCGAATCAATGCCAAAACGACTGAAGAAGGTATTGAAACAGAAAGGCAATATGACCAAATACTAGATTTAAAGAGTACCGTCAATAAAAGTTAAGTCAAGTTATCATGTTTAATTCTCCCTCAAATGTTAATGTAAACTTTTTTTTGCGGCTACTGTAGATGTACTCTTATATTTGGCTTTCATTTTTTAAGATGAGAAGAACAGCTTTCTTCGTTTTGTGCTAGTGGTTCTGTTCTTTCTTTGCATAAATAAATAATTTTACTGATTTACAAATAACAACTCACGTCACAGTTTCTGTTTCGTTAATCGTATCGGAGACAAGAAAATTTCTCTAAAGTGAAGTATTAAGTGTTAAGTATAAATGGAATGGTAACTAAGTTCTTTTCCTAAACTCTGCCACATTGGACAAGGAGCCTACAGTTTATACAGTAAACCTATTTATTATGAATGTTAAAATATTTGCAAGATATTTGCAAAAAACCTGTGATATTCACCTGCATTACCCCCCCAGCACACTTTTTTTTTTTTTTTTTTTTTTACTATGATATTGTTACGTCTGCGTCCCCACACTGCCACAGGCTCCAACAGCAGTACTCCAGTATAGGAAGGACGTTGCCCAGTGAGTTGTTCTTCCTATGGTCAGCCTTTAGGTGTACAGCACACAAGATTAGCTCAGGCAAGTAAATAAACACTGGCTTCTTAAGTTCACTGTGTTTATTTTCCAAATGATTACACTTAATGTTTTCCAACTTTACTATTCTCACAAGCACTGGAGCTATACAAATTTTACTAACTGCAATTACACTCAATGCTAGACAACACTTCACTATTTTCACGAGTATCAATGATATACGAACACCAATAACACTTCACTGTTTGCCAACACTTCACTGTTTTCACAAGTACCGAAAATATACAAACCACTGCACTGACACTACACAACACTCAAACTGAACTGAAAACTGACTAAACTCGCTCTAGTCTCCTCCCCATCCTTATTCAAGCTTGCATTGTACTAGAATTATCTACATTTTTCCACAGTTCTGGTGTATTCCAGAGAGAGAGAGAGAGCACAGTTCCCAACTTGGAGACAACCAAAACACGCAGGAGTTTTCTTATAGTACATGACACTGTAAATTACTTACCATGCAAACTTAATTTCAATTACACAGTTTAACAAACAGTCACTTATCGGTAAATAAACCATTACAAAGAAAATGAGCACAAAATGTAATGTACAACTTACGAAATAACTACGCTCACAAATAGCAGGCAGAGTGGCAATTCTGACTCATACCGGTACCGGAACTACTGTATGGGAAACACCGAAAAGCTTCTCGAGCACCTAACTGGCAAATCCCGCTTCTTAGCACTATCCCCTCTCTAGTTCTCTGTCGTCCCGACAAAACTACATAGTATATACAAGCATAATTAATCCTAATGAAACATCTAACTAAACATGAAATAGTCCTTCAACTTATCCCAGGTCTTCTTCTATGCTGCTTCCGACGATGTCCTTTTTTCCACACAGTCCACTCCTCCTGGAAGGTCTTGGTCCTCTTCCTGATTCACTTCTTCCTTAGGGAAACTGTCACTATCTTCTTGCAGCTCCGTGGTCCTCCTCAATATCCTCGGCTGCAGGAGAGCATGATTCCTCAGAGACGTCCAAGCTATACTGTCCTGGCCCAAGGTACTGTCACAGATGATTCACACGTACCACCTTTGGGCGAGACTTCCTGCCTCCCTTAATCTGATATGTTACGTCTGATAGGCGGCCCAACACAGTGTAAAGCCCGTCCCATGGGCTCTGCAGCTTCGGTGACTGTCCCTTCTTTCGCTGAGGATTGTATAACCAAACTTGGTCACCATCCTTGAAGCTCACCTCACTTGCCTTGGCATCATACTTGCACTTCAACACCTCTCTTGAAAACTTGAGGGCTCCTTGCACTTGATAATGTACCTCAGCCAGCCTTTCCTGAAGGTGCTTCACATAACTGGTTGTGTCTGTAGGCAGCTCTTCACAAGGTGGTCTTCCCGTTAACAAGTCAACAGGTAAGCATAACTCATGGCCCAACATCAGCTTTGCAGGGGTGTAGCCAGTGGACTCATGGGATGCAGACCAATGCGCCATCAACAATGCATGTAATTTCTGGCCCCATTCTGTCTGTTCTTCTACACAGTACTTGGCCAGTTTTTGTCCTAGGGTCCATGTGAATTTCTCCAACATCCCATCTGACTGTGGCCTTAGTGGGGTCGTTCTGGTCTTCTTGATCCTCAATAACTTGCAGCACTCACGGAACACAGCAGATTCGAAGTTTCTACCCTGGTCTGAATGTAGCTCTTGTGGCATCCCAAAATGACAGAAAAACTGTTCAACCAACACCTGAGCAACAGTTGCAGCCTCTTGATCGGGGATGGCATAGGCTTCTGGCCACTTTGTGAAGTAGTCCATGGCAACACATATATACCGGTTTCCTTTTTCAGTCAGTGGCAGAGGTCCAGCAATATCCAATGCAACTCTTTCCATCGGCGCACCCACTTGGTACAGCTGGAGAGGTGCGCAACCATGATTCTTGGATCCCTTCTTGGCACACCATACATTGCAGGCCCAGCACCACTCTTCAATATCCGGGCGCATGCCAATCCAGTAGAACCTTTGTTGTAGCGGGCTTAGAGTTTTCGTCACTCCCAGGTGCCCACTAGTGATCTGGTTATGGGACTCGTCCAAGATCTCAGACGTCATCTTCTTCAGAACCACCTGTTGCCAGTACTTACTGAGGCCATCGGGTGTCTCCCACTGATGCTCCAGTAGTCCGTTGTTCAAACAAAGAAGGTCCCACTGACTCCAGTAGCTCTTGGTCGCAGGGCTTAACCTGGAAACTTCTTCCCAAGATGGTTGCACTATACTCCGCTGCAGCCACTCTAGCACTGGCTGTAAATTTGCATTCTCCATCTGCATCCTCTTCAGGTCTTCTTCATCTGACGTTGGCCCTGTCACAATTGTAGTGCGGCATTTCTTGCCAAGATTCCCATTCCCACTACACTCCTTGCCATCTATTCTTCCGTCTTCTCGCACACTATTCATCAAGGTTCTCCTGTATTTCTTCAGTGGTGGGGTTTCTTGGGAAAAATTGGCTGGTTGTTGCCTCTTGTCACCAGTCTTCACTAATTTACCTTCATCTTTCTCATTTGGACACTCATGGTTGAAGTGTCCCACCTCACCACATGTCCAACACCCTTTGTTGCAATCATGGAATCCCTTGCACTGCTCTGTTCCTGCTCCTCCTTCCATATATAGCAATCCACCTTCTTGTGTCCCAGCTTCCTGCAGAACCAGCAACTTCCTCTTAATCTTCTGTTCTCTCTTCCACTTGTTGCAGTTCACTTTCCAATACCTTGGCTTTTCACAGTACCAGCACCATCCTTCAAAATTTTCTACTTCCCGTACCTGCGCCTTTCTTGCCCTGAATCCTGCACTACGACCTGTCTATAAAGTGGATGTACTGGACCTGACATAGGACTCAAACTCTAGAGCCCTGGCTAGTGCTTCTTGCATGCTTCTGGGTTGTGCTTGCATCACTTGCACTTTCAACTCTGCACTGTCAAGAGCATTGATGAACTGGTCCTTCAGAAGAATAGCCAACAAGTCAGGTGCCGCTCCAGGGCACGCCTTATATGCCATACTCTCCAGGTCATGAGCAAGCTGCTGTAGGGATTCTCCTCGAGCCCGTACACGGCTCCGGAATCTTGCTTCGTAAACCTCAGTCTCGTACATGGTTCCATATCTGCGTTCCAGCACTTCTACTGGGGACTGATGACTGTTCCTCTCCATCACTGACATTTGACCCAGGATTTCCACTGTGGCACCCTTAAGGCTAGTTGCTAGTTGCATTGCCCTCTGCCTATTATCTCAACCATTCTGAGCCACAAGCAAATCAGACTGTGGACGGTAAGCTTCCCAAGATACTCTACCATCATACTGGACCCCCACTATAGCTATGCATTTCACTGGTTTGGGGCCTAAAAACTGGAACATAATAATTAAGTCCAGGACTTAAAACTTCTGCATTCTGATTGCTCAACCCTATGATGCTACCTTCAGATGCTTGAGATCCATCAAGATTCACCATGCACTGTCCATTCCTTTCATATGCTCCTTGTACACTAACCTGAGGCTCAGCAGTGCAATATTTCTCTACAGCCTCAATTTTGCTCCCTAATTATCTTCACATGGTCAACTACATGCTTCAGCTGGTTATCTACATGCTGTCTGCACTCCTTCACAATTCCCTCACTAATTGTCTTCAACCGGTCATCTATATGCTTCAGCTGGTCGTCTACGTGCTGTCTGCACTCGGTCACAGAATTGCTTACCTCATACTTCTGCTGCCGCAGCTCAGCGTATACCTCCTCCTTCAACTGCTCCTGTTCTTCCTTCATTTCCCCCATGAAAGCATCTGGCTGTCCTTGCATGTTTTCAGTTGCATTTCCCTCTGTTGCTCCCGTAATGCCTCTTGAAGTTGTTCATATCGTTATTTTTGTTCTTCACGTTGTGCCTCTAGTTGTTCACTCTGTGCTTTCAATATTTCTTTGAGTTCTTCCTGTCCTTCATTCTGTGCATGTAATTGTTCCTTGAGTTGGTTCCTGAGCTCTTTCTGTTCTTCACTCTGTGCCTGTAGTTGGGCACTTCGTGCTTTTAATATTATTGTTCTTTTAGTTCTTTCTTCTGTGCCTGTAATAGTTTCATAATTGTTACCAGTGACATTTCCTTCTGCCCAGCTCGTGACCTTGTCTTCACACCTCTTGCTTCCATGTCGAAGATTTGTCTCACTGCAGCCCTGAATAATCCAGACCCGTGACACCAGTGTTACATCCGCATCCCCGCACTCCCACAGGCTCCAACAGCAGTAGTCCAGTATAGGAAGGACATTGTCCAGTGAGTTGTTGTTCTTCTGGTCAGCCTTTAGATGTACGGCACACAAGATCAGCTCAGTCATTGTAAGTAAACACTGGCTTCTTAAGTTCACTGTCTTTATTTTCCAATTAATTACATTTAATGCTTTCCAACTTCAATATTCTCACAAGCACTGGAGCTATACTAACTTTATTAAAAGCAACTACACTTAATGCTCGACAACACTTCACTGTTTTTGCGAGCACCGTTGATATACTAACTTCAGCTACACTTCAGTTTGCCAACACTTCACTGTTTTCACAAGTACCGAAAATATACAAACTTCACTGTACTGACACTGCGCTACACTCAAACTGAACTGAAAACCAACTAAACTCGCTCCAGTCTCCTCCCTATCCTTATATAAGCTTGCATTGTACTAGAATTATCTATATTTTTCCACAGTTCTGGTGTACTGCGGAGAGAGAGCACAGATCCTAACTCGGAGACGACCAAAACATGCAAGAGTTTTCTTACATTACATAACACTGTAAAATATTTCCCATACGAACTTAATTTGAATTACATAATTTAACAGTCACATACCAGTAAATAAAAAATACAGATAATGAGCACAAAATTCAATGTACAACTTACGAAATAACTATGCTCACAAACAGCAGGCGAACTGGCAACTCTGACTCGTACCAGTACCGGACCTACCGTAGGGGAAACGCCGAAAAGCCTCTCAAGCACCTAACTGGCAAATCCCATTTCTTAACAATATTAACTACGATTTTACCAAATACTTTACTTTTTTTTTTTTTTTCAAAACTTTACGGTTCTTGAGATTTTAGTGTGTTTTCTAGCAATTTCCTGTATTTTTATTATTAAAATACCCAGCAATATTCCAGGGACTTTTCAGTGCAATTATAGTGATATTTGTGAATATGGATTTGGCAACTCTGATATGCCTCATCCCAGAACCTACCATGATCGCAAAGCCTCCAAAGGTGACGACCCAGCCCCATCCTCCATCAGGGTTATTGCTTTTTGTCTTGCCTTCTGACTCGAGAGCATTCTGAGGGTTGGTGTTCACCTCAGACACTCCAGTAACTGGTTCTGTCATGGCGACATCAGTCTATTCCATCTGTTATTCTAACAAAATCTGGTAAAGGTAAAGGGTGTAGATTAATTGGGTCTGAATAAAAATTATGGTTATAGTTAAAAAAAAGTTATATTCAATATATTTTATACTTCTTTGGTACCGTAAAGTTATAGAATGATGGAATGTTTAGAGCATAAAGGTTCCAATTATCTACTCATTATCTGAAAAAAAGAAAAAAAAGTAAAGGATTAATATGTTTGGCATGTGTCCCCATGTCTAGCGGACACTAGAGAACATTTCACCGTAGCTGACCGCTGCGATTGTCACCTGCCACTCGAAGACTGTATTGAGCTGCCAGTAAACTTTGAGAGAGAAAAAAAATATATATGTGCAGATTAATTCATGGATTAAATTTTCATGGGCACCACCAGACAATTGTTTTCTGTTAAGACACATTCTTAAAGGACTTATAGCATCCTAGATAAAACCATCATCTACCTATCTGTCTGTCTGTCTGCATGGTGACTCTTAACCCTGGAACACAAATCCTATACTTGAACTAATAAGTACAAGTGTACATAGGAGAGTACAGTGTATGTATTGGTGTACAGATGTACTGATCTCAAAATAATTATGTTCCTGTCAATTATTTCCCCCTAAAAAAACAAACACCTATAAACACTAATATGCGGTTGAGCCAACCCCAAGCATACATTTCAGCATACGAAATACAAGCGAGCTGCACCACACTTCCTCCTTTCAAGAGCAATTGTAGTGGCATGAAGGTACTGGGAGACCCAGCACCCTGGGCCCCTTATCTCCCCATGATCGCATTATCACCTCCTTTGGGGGGTGGTCACCTCAACCCCACGATAGTGTTCTATGGTTAATCAGACCACTTCTGGCTTGGAACTTCAAGCCAATGTCAGATGGAAAGCCAGCAAGTAACTCTCTGCCCTAGCCCTGAGCAACGTTTTATCACAAATATGGAAATTATATAAAATTACAATCATTTGCGGAGTTCACATTGGAAGTATGAAGGCGAAGGAACTGTCACTTATAATGAGGATATCAGTGATGTAATGGAATATGGAATTTAGACCAAAACTCCTTGTACTAATATCCGGAAGGTTATTCCCCATTGAGAGGCTGACCAACTCATGTGGGATATTGTCTCATTTAATACCAAGAGTTTCCAGCTGTCACCACATGTAGCCTCTTTGTTCTGACTGAACGTCCCATGAGATATATATATTATACAAATTATATCAGCATTAAAGCTGAAAACTGTTTACCAGGTAAATATAACTTTGATGTGACCAACTTTGGTAGGGGAGGATGCCAATCATCCGCATAATGTAGTGCTGCTTATGGATCGGAGGGTCTTTTTCTTTTCTTTTCTTTTTTCTTTTTTGGGGGGCGATACCCTCAAGTTCCAATCCAGGTCAGCCTGATATCCCTTCTCTAATATTATTATCCTTTCACTTTCAATTTCCTGCAAGTAAGAACAGACTAGAGAATGCCCATGAGCAAACAAATTAATTCTATGACTTCCTTTTTTAGCAAAATAACATTTTTACACAAATTATTATTTGTATACAATTAAAAACAATAGCCGTGCTGCGGTTTTGTTAGAAGATTTAGTGCAACATGTAAAACATTATGAGAGTTCTACCACATATTCGTGGTTGGCTAGCCTGACTTTCCTCAAGCTTCATATCTGCTACTGATGGGTTGACGGTTTGAATGAACCCAGGAAATTCCGAAGTTTTAATATCCATTCTCGAGAATCTCTGTGTCCGAGAGACGAAGTGTGAACCATAATTCAATCAGGCCATGACTGCCAGGACACTATATTACATATATACGTTACTAGCTATTAGGTAGTGTGTGATGATATTTAGTGTTCTTACAGACTGCCTGGCGTTTTTTTTTTTTTTTTTTTTTTTTATGTGACCGACTCTGGGCATAGGCTTCACAGCCTGCTTTCAAGGCCCAGTAGTCCTCCTACGTACCGCACACCTCTACATGTCACCACTTCGGCGCTAACACCCACCGTCCATACTGAATACATGCTAGGGCTGTCTCATACAGGACTGGTGTATTGGTATTAGCAGGGGTATTTATACGACATGTCGGCGGGCCTTCTGGTACATCTTATAATCTGATCACAAAACGTCAATTATATACCTTGGTTTGGAGAGGGCAAACAACAGCATCCAAGTAATACGAAGATGAGAGAGGGCATGATATACCTTCATTTAGGGGGAGAGAATCCTGGATAGATGGTGCAAAATTTCGATGGAAGCAGAACTGTACTACGGTGGATTAAACGATTTTGGGAGCAAGGCACAGAGGAGAGTGATCATCGCTCAGGTCGCCCTCGTTTCACCACACCAATACAGGACCAGGATATTATCACAATGTTGGAAGAAGACAACACCTGAAAGCAGTGTGTATACCGCAAGAGACAAATTGCATCAAGAATGAAGCACACGAATAGTTATGCGTGGACTCCGGTTATGTGTTCGAACTACAGTCTAAGCGATTCATTTCGTCACTCATACCAAAACATTTGATTATCATTATGCAGTACCTTTCTCTTCATAAGTAGAAGAGTTTGAACAACATAATTTGATGACATTTAGAGATAATGAGAGTCACAGCTTATAATTACTAACTTTTCTTAAGCAGAAGTTGAATTAACAAAGTAGAACTGATTTCTGAACACTTCTTTCACTAAATGAATTGCAGTGTTGCTGACAGCATAAAAAATAAAGCAGATGAGGATTGGTTCATATATGTGTGTATATAAATAGATACATAGATAGATAGAGACATAAAGTAAAAGTACCACTCGGAAAAAAATACAGCATATTAATATGTTCCTCTTAGTTATTAAGAATGTGCTTGCATCCACAGGCTGGCCACCTGGAGCAAATGGCAACTCACGTCAATGCTACCAACCGTCCGTACATACAAAGCAGCGCGCACGAAACTTGTGCCATTCAGCATATGTTTTCATCAAATTTCACGACGCGATTTGTTTTCATTGTATGAATGTATTGCCATACACGAAGTTCATTTTTTTTTTCAGGATGCCTTTCTGGATACCCGATGATCCCATTTCGATAATCCCTGGGGATGTCGAGGCACTACTTTTAGAACACCTAATACACACAGTAACAAGCCAAGAGGCTTGAAAAAAGAGAAAAACGATGTAAATGATATTTTCGAGGTGACTAGATCTTGATTTAAAAAGTGGAGGTAAAAAATTATCTTCGGGAATATAGATCGGGATGATAGGCTGATGATGATGATGATTAGCAGCCCACCCGTATCCATTAGGAATGCTGACAAGTAGCATGATTTTGTAGCTTTAGAATTACCGTGTATTTTTTATTATATACTTCTTTTACTACAAATTTATAATCTAAGGAATTAAACTGTCCTTTTTAATATAACACCTGGCTTATAAAATACCTTCTTATCAAAAGTACGACATAGATGTCCATATCCGATTTGGATGAACTGAATAGTAGTGATAATATGGCCGATCTTCGTTTCCATAAATCACCATGCAAGCAACTAAACTTGTTTACAGTTCATGAATCTATTTCGTTTACAGTTAACTAGAGGCATTCGTTAATAGCATCAGTCATACATTTCCAACGAAATAACATTAATAAATGCCTTCAGAGGAACAGGACATTCTCGAGGTAGTGTATCATTCCAGACGCTTACAATGATGATACAGGAAGCAAAGGTAACGAGCCAACCCAATCTACCACCAGGAGTTATGCTCTCAGTCTCCACCTCTGACTCCATAGCGTCAAAACACTCAGAGTTCTGGTTTTGTCAGAGCGGCGTCAGTTTTTTATTTTTCACTAGTTCCAGTTTATTTGCTGTCAGAATTCATTGTGAGTAATTAGAATCATCATCATTAATAGTATTTTCATCCTACTACCATCTTTTTTTCTTTAATCGTTAGATGTCCTCATCACGCTACTATTATACCACGATTGACTTGAGAACGCCTCTTTCGTTCTCCTTGAAGCCGTTACGTTATTGAATTAAAGAAAAGCATTCGGGAACCGAATGCAAATCCCCTGCCAGAAAATGCTGTTGGCCAAGTCCAAGATGTAGGCCATATCTTGATACCCTGAAGGTTTCACGTTGATAGCGCAAGCCGTTCATGAAATATAATGGTGCTAAAGGCGGGGAATAGAAACTAGTCTGCATTTGACAACCATTTTGGTGGCCTTGTCCTTGACCTCGAGTGCCCATTTTCGAACTCGTCCAATATTTTTGCCATATATTGATACCCTGAAGGTTTCATGTTGATAGCTCAAACCGTTCGTCAGATATAATGGTCCTAAAGGCGGGCGATAAGAACTAGTTGACCTTTGGCAGCCGTTATAGTGGCCTTTACCTGGACCCCGAGTGCCCATTCTCGAACTCGGCCAAGATTTTGGCCATCTCTTGATTCCCTGAAGGTTTCATGTTGATAGCTCAAGCCGTTCATGAGATGTAGTGGGAACACACACACACACACACACACACACACACTCACACACACACACACACAGAGGCAGGAAAAAACATTATCGCTCTGCCTTCTAAAGGCGGGCGATAATTATGTGACACACACACACACACACACACACACACACACACACACACACACACACACACACTTCTGCACTGTCCTTGCTTCAGATTACTTGCAAAGGTTTATTTATTTATTTTTTTTGAAGATGTATTTACTCATAATCATTTTACCTAGATGAAAATACTTAGCCATATAGTGTATCAGTAATACAGATTTTATCATTATTGCCTTTTAGCAAGGCGGAGCGATAATGTTTTTGTCCGCTTGTGTGTGTGTGTGTGTGTGTGTGTGTGTGTGTGTGTGTGTGTGTGTTCCCATTATATCTCATGAACGGCTTGAGCTATCAACATGAAACCTTCAGGGTATCAAGATATAGCCAAAATCTTTGACGAGTTCGAAAATGGGCGCTCGGTGTTAAGGTCAAGGTCGGCAAAATGGTTGTCAAAGGTCAACTCGTTTTTATTGCCCGCCATTACCACCATTATATATCATGAACGGCATGAGTTTTTAACATGAAACCTTCTTACCCAATTATGCCCAAAAGTTTGGAACTGGCCAAGAGCATACAGTGATTCGCATTCGGCTCCCGAATGCTTTTCTTTCATTTTTTGTTAATATTCTTATTTTTGTAATTAGCAGTTATCTCAGTTGAATTGCTAAATATCCGTATTATAATTATGCTATTTCTGTATGTTTGTTGATTTAATTATTATCGAAACAGCAGAAACGGCGCAACATTGTGCAATTTCTGTTAGAGCAAGGTACCATTAAAACGGTCTAACTTGAAGAATAAAACAATTTCCAATCCAGCCGGGCCACCGGTTCGCGAGTTATGACTCATTTCTTGACATCGAGTGGAAGCCGCCAAAGGCAGCCATTAAGCGAGTTTATATATATACAGTATATATCATCATCATCATCATCAGCCGTTTGAGTATCCACTGCAGGACCGGCCTATCCCGACCGAAGTCGGGACGATACAGCCAATGTATCTCTACCAAGTGGCTTAGGCTGTCTAGTAGAGATTGTATGTAGGGTGAGAAGTGCTTGTTAGTGTAATTGTCGTGTTGGAGTGGCTTTGGATGTGTGTGTAGTCTGTGAACCAAGTGTAATCGGCCCGTGCAAGCCGACTGGGTGCAAGCATACTTTATAGTAAGCGACACTGGTTCAACCACAGCACCCCTGGTGTCCGCCAACGTAGTACGTGGCCGGGTGAACACTCCCAAAGTTTATGACCCTGGCGGGGCGCGAATCCTGGTTCACCCGTGTACGAAACGCACACTCTACCACTGTACCACAGAGGCTCCACAGTATATATATATATCTATGTTTGGAAGTGTGAATGGAAGATTGTCAGGTGTTGATAGAGGAAGGGCAAGAGAAGGTGTGGCCTTGTTAGTGAGTCCGGAAGTACAGCAATGTGTGATTGAATGGAAGGAGGTGTCATCGAGACTGATGTGGGTGAAAGCGAAATTTGAACGTGAGTTGTGGGTGTTTGTGAGTGCATATGGGCCTGGTAGTGAAAGGGATGAACAAGAGAGGGAGTCTTTCTGGAATGATGTTGATGAGTGTCTGCAGAGTTTTGGAGCGAATGTGAATGTGGTAATGATGGGAGTTCTGAATGCTAGAGTGGGAAATGTAGCAGTTGAAGGTGTAGTTGGTATGCATGGTGTGCCTGGAAGAAATGAAAATGGGGAACGAATGATAGCGATGTGTGTTGAGCGAGAGATGGTGATTGGGAATACGCTGTTTGAGAAGAAAGATATTTATAAGTATACATGGGTGAGACAGGAGGGTGGAAGGGTTGTTGATAGAGCCTTGATGGACTGTGTGGTTGTGTCTAGGAATGTAATAGGAAGATTGTTGGATGTGAGAGTTCTGAGAGGGGAGGGTGGAGGTATGTCTGACCACTACCTGGTGGAGGGAAAGTTAAGAGTAGGTAAGAGATGGATGAGAGCTAGGAGGGTTAGGTGTGGCAGGGAGGTTTTGAAAGTGAGTGAGTTGGATAAAAGAGACAAAAAGATAGAGTATCAGGAGAAATTGAAAGATGAGTGGAACGCAGTGAAAGATCGGGAAAATGGTAGCGTGGAGGAGGAATGGCAGTTGTTTAAGAGTGCTGTGGTGGGGCATGCAGAAGAGGTGTGTGGTGTGAGACGTGTGGGTGGTGGTGTAAGAAAGGAAGTGAATGGTGGTGCGAGGAAGTAAGTATGGCTGTGGCTGAGAAGAGACGTGCATATGAAGTGTGGCTGCAGAGGAAGGATGAGATGTCATATGAAAGGTATAAGGAAAAGAGGAATAGAGCGAGAAGGGCTGTGCGTGATGCTAAAGTGGCAGCAGATGAGAGGTGGGGTAGGCGGCTGACAGAGAATTTTCAACAGAATAAGAAAATGTTTTGGAAGGAGGTGAAAAGGGTGCAAAAGGGAGAGTCTGGGAAGGAAGAACGAGTAAAAGCAGAGGATGGAAGGATGTTAATCGAGATGGATGCAGTAAGGAAGAGATGGGCAGAGTATTTTGAAAGATTGTTAAATGTAGAGGAGGAAAGGGTGGCTGAGATTGTGGCGGATGGAAGGGTGCAAGGAATAAATGTGTTGGGAGAGTTGAATGATTCTTTGAATTACGAAGGAGGAAGTGGAGAAGGCAGTAAAGGAGATGAAAACAGGGAAAGCTGCAGGTATGGATGGGTGTGCTGTGGAATGCCTGAAGGGTGGTGGAGTGACTATTGTTGACTGGTTAGTAAGATTGTTGAATGTGTGCTTTGAGAAAGGTATGGTGCCAATTGACTGGGCAAGTGCTTGTGTGGTCCCGTTGTATAAAGGCAAGGGTGATAAGTATGAATGTACTAGCTTTAGGGGTATAAGTCTGTTGAGTGTTGTAGGTAAGGTGTATGGTAGAGTGTTAATTATGAGAGTTAGAGAGGGTACAGAGGGAGTGATTAGTGATGAGCAGTGTGGCTTTAAGAGAGGGAGGGGATGCGTTGATCAGGTGTTTGCTGTGAGACAAGTGTGTGAAAAGTATTTAGCGAAAGGCAAGGATGTGTTTTTGGGCATTTATGGATTTAGAGAAAGCGTATGATAGAATTGATAGGGAGGCTTTGTGGACTGTTTTAAGATTGTATGGACTTGATGGTAGGTTACTAAAAGGGGTGAAAAATTTTTATGTAAATAGTAGAGCGTGTGTAAGAGTGGGAAATGCTGTGAGTGATTGGTTTCCCGTGAGAGTGGGGCTGCGACAGGGATGTGCGATGTCGCCTTGGTTGTTTAATATTTACATGGATGGTGTTGTAAGGGAGGTGAATGCAAGAGTTTTAGGTGGTCTGAGTCTGGTAAATGTTGATGGAGGAGAGTGGAATCTGAAGCAGCTGCTGTTTGCAGATGATACTACAATGGTGACTGATTCAGAGGAGAGATTGAGACAGTTGGTAGAGAAGTTTGGAAGGGTGTGTGAAAGGAGGAAATTGAAAGTAAATGAGAATAAGAGTAAAGTGATGAAGTGTACGAGGTTGATAGATGGTAGGGGGATGAATATAGTTTTGAATGGTGAGTTGCTTGAGGAGGTAGATTGTTTTAAATATCTAGGGTCACATGTTGCTGTGGATGGAAGAATAGATGCAGAAGTGAAGTTTAGAATAAATGAAGTAGGAATGGTGCTGGGAGAAATGAAAAAAGTGTTTAAATGTCGTTCGCTTAGAATGGATGTAAAGAGAAGGCTGTATGAGGGTGTTGTGGTACCGACTGCATTATATGGGGCTGAAACATGGAATATGGGTGTAGCAGAGAGGAAAAGTTTGAATGTAATGGAGATGAGATGTCTGAGGAGTATGTGTGGAGTGACGCGTATGGATCGAGTGCGAAATGATGAAGTGCGAAGGAGAACTGGAGTTGTTCGGGAGATGGCTGGTAGAGTTGAGCAGAGGGTGTTGCAATGGTTTGGGCATATGGAGAGAATGGATAATGAGCGATTGGTGAAAAAGATAACTAGATCTGATGTGAGAGGTGTAAGGCTGAGAGGAAGACCACGAATAGGATGGATGGACAGTGTGAAGAGAGCGCTGGATGCGAGAGGGATGTCTGTTGAGCAAGGAAGAGTGGCTGTGCGTGACAGAAATAAATAAAGAGAAATTGTGAATGAATAAGTGATGACGCAGCCCTGAGGGGATATTCTCCCGCATTTGGTCTGATCAGCTATTCAGGTCAGGTGCGGGTAAGGGGATGGGTCTGTTATGATGTGGCAGGGGTAAACCAGTTATGCTGTCGGGCCCTGCTGCGGATGTCACTGATTGCATTGCGCAGTTGACCCTTGTGCGGTGTGGTGCGGTGAGGATCTGTCCGTTCTCCCCTTTGGGGCTAAGATGCGAATGAATGTGTTTGAATGGATGAGTAAATGGAGAGTGAGTCGTCCTGTCTCGGCTACATCCCTTTCCTTGGGGGAAGCAGCCTAGATATATATATATATATATATATATATATATATATATATGGAGCCTCTATGGAAGAGTGTGCGTTTCGCACGCTGGTGGACGAGGGTTCGCCCCCCACCAGAATTGTAAAAACTTTGGGAGTCGTTCACCGAGCCTCTTGTTACTTTCTCGGACATAAGGGGTGCTGTGGTTGAACCAGTGTCGCATACTAGTATGCTTGCTACAGTGAAAGAGTGTGCGTTTCGCACGCTGGTGGACGAGGGTTCGCCTCCCACCAGAGTTGTAAAAACTTTGGGAGTCGTTCACCGAGCCACTTGCTACTTTCGCGGACAAAATGGGTGCTGTGGTTGAACCAGTGTCGCATCCTAGTATGCTTGCACCCAATCGGCTAAGGTTTGCCGATTACACTTGGTTCACAGACTACACACACATCCAAAGCCATTACAGCACTACAATTACACTTACAAGCACTTCTCACCCTACATACAGTCTCTGCCAGATACATTAGCTGTATCGTCCCTGCTTCGGTAGGGATAGGCCGGTCCTGCAGTGGACCTCAATGGCTGATGATAATGATGATGATGATATATATATCATGTGCCTAAGCAATAACAACTATTAGTAATGACTTGGAAAATGCTCACGGAACTGGGTATCTCAACGAATGGCTCTGAAACTTGCCTGACTCTTAACCATTATGGAAATTACAATAACATCTCTACGGCGTTAGGTTTAGACATTAATACCTTAACTGCACTGCTTCGTAAAGCTCAATGGATCAATTACTGTTTACTTGTTTTTCTTTCATGTTAAAATAAGGGGGAAAAAAGTTCGTCTGCCAATAAATTTTCATTTCACAGTACCGTTAACAGTGTCATGCCCCACAACAATAATGTTACATGGAAGTTAAAAATATAGATATTGGTAATAACCGAAGAATCAGCATATATATCTTTAAAAAGGAATAAATATCATGTGAAAATAGCTTTGATATATTTTCGAATACTTCCTGACCAATGTCATACGTCGATATTACCTTAAATAAGGAAAATAATATGCAATTTCTCAAATATTGTGAAAAGATGGTTGGTCTTCGAAACTGCGTTACATTGTTCAGTAAGTGCCTGAAATTATGTCAAAGCTATTTTCACACTTTTTTTTTTCAGTTTCAAACCTAATACTGGTACTATTATCAGTGTTTATATTTTTGTCATTCCTTGTAGCTCAAAACTCACAAGCAGCCAGTTGCCCGGAACCAGTCAGTTTATAAAAGATACCCTTTTTTGGGACACTACCTGCTTGATAACCACGGCCGCAGTATGTATGCACGTCTACTCTTTTTTCAACACTGATCGAGGCCAAATTGTATAAGGTAGCATTGTTATAATAAGCCTGCTTACCACAATGGAGCCCTTGAGCAGACTGGATGCGTCAGCTGCGGGAACATGTGGTAGAGTCTTGTAAATTATACATTTTAACGGGCTCAAATGGGTGTTTTCAGCGATTTACCATATGTGAGTACGATACAAATGTGTTCGGTATAATGTCATGTTAATGAAAATGGGATTGGAAAAATGTAATTGCCTGATGACTGTGATAATCAGGGGAATAAATAATCATCATCATTATCATCGTCATCATCTCACACTTATTTTCACATTAAATGGTGGGGTGAAAACGGATGTAAGAACACACGAAGATGAAGCATAAATGAGGGAGTGCTGTCGGCATCATACCCAGCGAAATGGGATACTCAGTTATTCACACATATCTTAGAATTCAAGCCTTCGGAATTTTGGCTGCTGCTGTATTTCACCAAGACATCTTTTTGCTAATTTCTTTTTATTTCTCTATCGACGGGCCTTAATTACACTTGTAGAGAGTCATCCCGTTAACTACTGAGTAATAAAATATTTGCCAACCCCTTGTCATGTCATTATGCTAACTGAGCATTGCAACGCTAGGGTGCCAAAGGTGAAGCCTCGAATGACCCTTGCCGTATTCAGAGGATTCTTTGCTATGTGCTGATATAAGGTTTTGCAACTTGTTTGTCAGACTTTGTGATCCTTTCACTGGGAGGTATTAAGTTGCATTTTACTCCATTGGTATATAAAGGATTACCTTGCAGCGTTTCTTGTTCTTTCCTTACTGACCTAACTCTAAAAATTCCTACCTGCTGTACTTCCCTCCTACCTCCCGTTCTTCCTGCTTTCCCTATCTACCTTTCCTCTCTGCCTACATACCTACCTTTCTACTTCCCTGCCTACTTTCTTACTTAACTCCCTGCTGCTTTCCTACCTGCCTACCTCCGTATCTACCTACTTTCGTGCCCACCTCCCTACCCATCCGACACCCCACATGCCTCCGTACTTCCCCGCCGACCTCCTTCCCTACCTACCTATCTATTTGCGTACCTTCCTACCTATATCCTTTCCTCCCAACCTACATCCCTGCCTGCCTAATTACCTGCGTCCCATCCTGTCTTCCACCCTGCCTCCACTACCTAATGAAATACCGATATAGGTGCTTATTAAATCCTTTTGTAACTTGTAAGTTTCCAGTAGGTTGTATCAAACTAGTGATGAGGGCATAAATTACTGCTTTTAATTGGCCAGTTCCAATGATAATCACGGTGTGCATATACTCGTGTAAGTAAAGACGTTTTTTTTCAATTGCCTTGACTTTTCTGTAACACTGGGATAGCTCTGAGCGTGTCTGTCACTCCGATGAGGGCACGAATCACTCTGATGAGGGCACGCCATCAAGTGAGAGTATTCATTTGACACCTCAGTCGTCAAAATCGGTCCATACTTGTGGCCTCTAAAGAGTGAACGAGCGGATGAATGTATGAATGAATGGACGGGAAATTCTCATTCTGGCTTAGCCGTGAAATGGCCCTTGGGCTTGGTCCTCGGTAATTCGTACAAAATTCTTTCATCGCTATTCATCCCTTGATAACTATTCAGCGTCATCAGTCTTCATATCACTCTTTCCCACAAATGATATTTCATCCTATCTGTCCTCATTTTTCTCTTGCTTTGCTATTTTCTTGCATTTTTTCCACTTCCTCATCTATAGCCATTCTCTGTGTTACAAAAATTTAAAGAGCACTTCAATCTACCTTTTTTGAGTCATGTGTTGCCTCATGGAATGTAGTGGTGCTTAATTTAATAATGTGCCTGTCAGTGTTGGTGATGGGTGTATTGTTTAGTATGCTGCAGTATTGCTCTGGTTCTTCGGCGAATTTTGTCCAGTTTATTTTCTTGTTTTTTGTGTAATTGTATGTGGTCGCATTGATTTGAAGTGTACTGTGGTAGTGATAAGAGCAGACCAGTGATCTGAAGGGAGTGAAATTTTATGGCAGCCAAATGCTGGTGAGTGAATGTGTGGGAGAACAGAACATGGCCAATGCATCATGCGTTTGTGAAAGTGAAACAACAGGCGAGTTCCGTTCCATCACTCTGCCTTGCAAGGAAGGTAAACATTGTGAACAAGGCTGTAATTTGATTATATTTCCTGGCAGAACTCAAATAATTAGTAGGAAATTCACGAAGAAGGCATCATCTCAGAACCTTACCATGATGATACAGGCAGCAAAGGTAAGAAGCCAACCTCAGTTACCAACATGAGTTTGGCTCCCAGTCTCCCCAGTTAGAATCCATGGCAGAAATAAATTCCGATTTCCAGTTTTGTAGCTGGGCCAACTGTCTCTAACTTCTCAGTGACTCTGGTTAATTCACTGTCAGAATCTGGTTAAAAAAGAAAAAGTTTCATAAAGAGGAAAAATACCTGTGTAGCTTATAGCCTTCCACTCATTTTTTAACTACAGTACTTTGTTGCATTTTTTCTAAATACTCATTCTAATCTGGCGAAACAAACCTAGCTATGTAAAACTGTACTGTAGACGCCAGCAACTGATGAATTTTGAAAATGACATAAAAGAGACAAATTTAAAAACACTCCTCACCTATTGTCATTATTACAAAATTACAGCTGTTGCTCAGTGCCTCCTCACACTCGTAAATGAAAAAAAAAAAAAAATCGGTCTAGTTTTCCATCATCCATTCTTTGACAATCTGTATACTGTACAGCAAACACTGTTCATACTTAGTGATGACTTTGGGTACCAGAATTAGTGATTTAATGTTCGTCTGTAAGTAGTTTGTCAATATTATATCCTATATATACAGGCTGGTTGGTCAAAAGTTATACATTTATTGTGAGTTATATCGACCTCTTTACACACACACACACACACACACACACACACTACATAGTGTTCCTTTCAAAGTTTTGATAGAAGCTCTAATTTCGATCTTCGATGATCAATAATAAAAGTAAATACGGATGTAATATTTATGTGCGTGCTGTTTC
This sequence comes from Coenobita brevimanus, assembly GCF_032717465.1. Lineage (NCBI taxonomy): Eukaryota > Metazoa > Arthropoda > Malacostraca > Decapoda > Coenobitidae > Coenobita > Coenobita brevimanus. The sequence goes on from NC_137025.1 coordinate 11,008,508, forward strand.
AGTTATAAGGAAAAAATAATCTCCAACTTAGCAATTAGATCTTTATTCACCATGGGATAGAGAGAGAGAGAGAGAGAGAGAGAGAGAGAGAGAGAGAGAGAGAGAGAGAGGCTACTTCCTTCTATTATAAAGTGCTTGTATCTATCAGAATCACCGGAATCTGTCAAATGTGTCTTTAGCAAAGGTTTGCAGAAAAGATGAATAGGCCTAAACAGTGTCCGGATTCACGCTTCAACATTCAGTCTTCTTCCACGATACAGACACAACTATAAAGCATTAATGGCTTTGAATCAGACTATATATTTCTTTCTATCAAAAGGACGGCCCTCAAACTACCGTTTTTTCTTCTACTACATACCGTAATTACAGTCAGAGCAATATGGTAGGTTTAATCATTACTACCACGTTTACACTGTTTCCCAGCACTCTTCAGATCTATCACGATTTGCTTCACCTTGCTTGTCTGTCAAGGTATAACTAAAAATAATGATAATAATAACACCCTTTGTTACAAAATCAACAAACGCGCGGTGTATATACGTCTAGAATTCTTGATACAGTTTTTCCAAAACCAAGTTACAAAACAGCGCTGCGAGATTCAGTCTAACCCAAAAAAAGAGCCCCAGAGAGATGTAGTTGGTTCAGCTGCGGGAATATGTGGCAAAGTGCCCTTTAGTATACACATTAAGGAAATTACAGGGTGTTAATAGTACACTTGTCAGATTTTTATACCGTTGCATCTACATTTAATTGAATTTTATGTAACCAAAAAATGAAATTTCAAAATGTAATCATACAACGACCTTGGTAAATAAGGGAACAGATAAATTTAGTCACATAACCACCACCAGTACAACACATGCATACTCCTAAACTGACAGGGTGAGTTGATGCAGGCTCCTAAAGTGGACTACATAATTATATCCCATTTAGTTAAAGTCCTTGGCATCATTTCTCTAACTCACAGACACTCCTCTCGGAACATTTATTACACCCGCGCACGTGGAAGGATGGCGGGGTTAGTGTGTGTGTGTGTGTGTGTGTGTGTGTGTGTGTGTGTGTGAACTGCATCTCAAACACTGTTCATCCTTGCTGGAGGACTTAATGAAAAGCCAAGTGGTCGATCCACCGTTTATGAGAGCAATATGCCAAAGGTCAAGGTCGCATGGCGCAGTATACTCAAAATAAATAAAAATGATCTGATTAAGACCAAACTTGATGGAAAACTTAAAGGCAATCAAAAGTCAAGATCACAGGGCAAGGTCAAAGTTCGACCCATATATGGTTGTGTGAACAGAAACGCTAAAACCAGTTTGTTCTGATTTGGATCACCTTGATGAATGGACTGAGGGTAGTCCAACGACTTAGCTTTATTCTTTTTTTTTTTTTTAGAAGAGTAGGTTAAAGAACAAAGTCACAAACAAAGATGCAGAAAAAAACGAAGGTCAAGGTCGCAGGACAAAGTCAAATGTTCGTCCCTATAACTCAAAAGCATTTAGTCCCTCTGGACAAAACATACTGAAAGGACTAAGAGTTAGCCACAGATGGAGGAAGAACAATAAATCAAAGGTCTGGATCAAAGGGTAAGATCAAATCAAACTGTCAGTCGAAAGCCGAGGTCTCATGAGAGAGTCAAGTGTTTAGAATTTTACCACTTTTAGGATCCGAATACTGAATTAAGTGAACGCTATTTTTTCGAGTCCACATACGTATGTTGGGTAGTTGTTCCGTTGACTACCAAGTTATACCAGCTGTGACAATACCCCTTCATATAAATTACTGATGCATGATTTGAAAAACGCAGTCTGTCTTCACTTGACAGTTCCTTACTTTCGTCTACTCCCTAAGTTTTCTCTTCTCATAAACAGTCATTTACTATCCTAGTCCAATTTTCTTCGTTTATCCCCATTTTCAAAGTCTCGTACACCCTTCTCACCAGACTGTCTATATCCTTAACCTCTGTGTGACTACCCCTGGCCGGTTACACATTTTGAACTGTATATCATGCAGGTCTTTGTTTGGTTATAGAGGCATTTTGCCCTTCTCCTGTCCAATCCTGCTTGTGGACGCGGGACAGATATGGCAAGCTCCACGGAGGCATTTCTATGTAGCAAGAGGTTGGCACAAGATCTAGGGACTTCCTGAGATTCTGACACAAACCTGTGGTTTTAGATTGGTCCATCGTTCATTTTAAAGCTTCCATACACAATGCCCACTTCCCTTCACTTTAAGGACCTAGGAAATCTTCAGCGATCTGTCCCCAGAGCTAATATGGTGTAGTGCCTGGGAACATATGTGGTTCCACCTTGGGTGTTACCTTTGGTCAGTCATTGCCGGTATGGCATTGTCAATACAGCTATTGCCTCAAATGTGGAAATTTGCATCAACTTTTTAGCTAATACGGTCCTGCATTTTGCGTCTTTCTCGTTTTTTATTGGTCATTTGAAGTATGATATTAGTGTTTTCTTCCCTATTCCCACGAACAAATTCCCTTGGTTCCCAGCTGATAGAGCATGTCACACTCAATAAATCTATAGTTCTTACTATTACAAGGTCATTATGTTATGTCATATTCATGGACCAATTAACCCCTTCAATTCGATTAAATATATTAGCATGCTCTCCCTATTTCCAGATGATCTGTTCATCTTAAGAGTAACCTTTTGTACTGAAGGGTAAAAGAAGGCAATATTTAACTTTTCTAATGTGCAACACTGTCTTAAGCTGAATAGAATCGTGTGGACATAGTTAAAATAAGACGATTATTGATCATGAGACTGAACGGGTAGTGATAATATTTGTATTTGAAATAACGTATTATAAATAATACCCTCTTTAGGCATAAAATGATCCACAGGTATACATGGCGAGTGATGAGAAGGGTGGGTGGTGAACTGAATGAAAGGAAGGCAATGATTGATTATGTGTGTGTGGATGAAAGGATGCGAAGATGTGTAAAGGATGCAAGAGTGTATAGAGGTTGGGGGAGTGGACTTTCTGACCACTACTTGGTGGTGGCCAGAATTAGGATGCAAGTAAGATGGAGGAATAGTAGAAGGGAAAGACGAGAGGAAGGAGTAGTTGCAAGGAGAGTGGAAAGGTTTCAAGAGGATGAGAAAAAGGCAGAGTATAAGAGAGAAGTGGAGGAACGATTGGGCAAATATGAATTGGAGCAGATGGGAGACGTGGAAGGTGTGTGTAAGATATTTACAGAAGAAATATGTGCAGCATGTGATGTGGTGTGTGGAAAGAAGAGAAGACGGAGGGGGGTGCAAGGAACAGCGTGGTGGACTGAAGAGGTGAAACAGGCTGTGGCACAAAAGAAGAAAGCATACAATGAATGGATGAGAAATAGGGGCGTGGAAGAAGTTGAGAGGCAGAAGAGAGAGTTATATGTGGAAAGAAAGAGAGAGGTGAAAAGATTAGTAAGAGAGAGTAAGAAGACAGTGGATGAGGAATTTGGAAGGAATTTGAGTGTAAAGTGGAGGGACTGTAAGAAAATGTTCTGGAGAGAAGTGAAAAGAGTAAGACAGGGTGGAAGTGAAGTTAGCAGGGGAGTGAAAGATAAAAATGGTAGATTACTAGTGGAGAAGGGAGAAAAAGTGAGCAGATGGAGAGAACACTTTAAGGAATTGTTGAACATACAGGATGGAAGTAGTGCGAGTATAAGTGGCTGGGGAATGGCTGGGAGAAGGAGGGAGGTGAGAAGACAGGAAGAAATCAGTAGGATAGAAGTTGTGGAAGCAATGAAGAAAGTTAAATCGGGGAAATCCCCAGGAATTGATGGAGTGTGTGGTGAAATGCTGAAGCATGGGGGAGAGATAGTAGTAGAATGGATGTGGAAGATGTGCAGATTGGCCTGGGAGGAAGGTAGAGTCCCGGAGGATTGGAAGTTAGGTATAATTATTACCCTGTACAAAGGAAAAGGGGAAAAAGAAGTGTGTGGTAATCATAGGGGCATTTGTCTTCTTAGTATAATAGGAAAAGTGTATGGTAGGATACTTATAGACAGAGTTAGAGAAAGAACAGAGAAATTAGTTGGAGAAGAACAGGGAGGCTTTAGGAAGGGAAGAGGTTGTGTAGATCAGATATTCATTCTTAGATCTTTAGTGGAAAAGTTTCTAGAGAAGGGAAAGAAGTTGTATGCAGCTTTCATGGATTTGGAGAAAGCATATGACAGGGTGGATAGACAAGGATTGTGGAAAGTGTTAAGAATATATGGAGTTGATGGGAAGTTGTTGAATGCTGTGAAGAGTATGTACGATGGTGCGAAGGCTGCAGTGCGTGTGGATGGTGAACTAAGTGAATTTTTCTCTTTGAAAGTTGGTTTGAAACAGGGATGTGTCATGTCTCCATGGTTGTTCAATCTGTACATGGATGGGGTAATAAAAGAGGTACAAGGTAGGGTAGTGGATGTTGGAGTGGCCCTGGTGAGAGAGGGTAGTGTTTGGAAACTCCCTGTACTGTTGTTTGCAGATGATACTGTGTTGTTGAGTGAAGACGAAGGGGAGCTGCAAGGCTTGGTGGATGAGTTTGAGAGTGTGTGTAAGAAACGGAACCTAAAGGTGAATGTAGGGAAGAGTAAAGTGATGGTCTTTGAGAGAGGTGAAGTTAGTGAATATACAGCGAGGTTGGACGGTGAGGAATTGGAAAATGTGATGTACGTTTAAGTATTTGGGTAGTGTGATGAGTAAGGATGGAGGTTTGGAGGGTGAAGTGCTTGAAAGGGTACAGCAGGGAAAAAAGGTTGCTGGTTCTTTGAAAGCAGTGATAAGAAACAGGGAAGTGAGCATGGAAGTGAAAAAGTTACTACATGACAGTATTGTGATACCAACTCTAACGTACGGAAGTGAAGCTTGGACATTGTTGGAAGGACACAAGTCAAGAGTGAGAGCAGTGGAAATGAGTTATTTAAGAGGAGCCTGTGGAGTCACGTGGAGAAACAGGCTGACGAATGAGGATATAAAGGAGCGTTGTGGTGTGGATGTGGATGTGATAGGAAGCATTATGAGGAACACACTGAGGTGGTTTGGCCATGTGGAGAGGATGGAGGGTGAAAGACTGACGAAGAGAGTGTATATGAGTGAGATGGAGGGGAGAAGAGGGAGGGGGAGGCCGAGGATGAGATGGAGGGATGGGGTGGAGAGGTATATGAGAGAGGGGGGTGTGAGTTGGGAGCAGGGCAGTGAAATGGTGGGGGACAGGGCGACTTGCAGGCGATTTGTTTGTGGCCACCCCAAACGGGATTGAGGCGTCTGGCAATAGATAGATAGACAGAAATAATACTGACAACCCAACACGTAACATTCAGTTATTGGATATAAAGGCACCAAAAAACTACACACTAAAACAACAAATGCACATATCTCCTCCACCATTTTCATTAAATAGGTATCCCTGCCACATGATTATGTCGCAAAACAATGAAGAAGATTAATTACTTCACATATAAGCCTTGCTTTTCATGGCCTTGTCTAATATCATTAAAAATAATGTGATTCTAATTTCCAGTCAATGAGGACTTTTCATTATGTTGTTTGGCTTGCCGAGTTATATGCTGGTAAGGGTCACTGTTTGTGGTCTGTTGTGGGTATTTGAGAATGTCCTGCACTGCCTTGTACTCAGTGTGTTGGTGGTGTGAGGCTTTCTGATGGAGTGCTGTGTCTCTATGTTGCTCCATGACGAAGGCAACGGGTATGAGGAGACCATGTACGCCACACAACAGGAAAACGACGACACAGAAGTACAAACTCGTCACATAACTGCCACTCAGGTCACGTATCACACCTAAGTAACAATGAAATATTAATCTGAAATATCTTCTCCATTAAATAGCTCTAATACAGAAAATATATAAACGGAGCAGACAAAAACTCATTCAGATCAAATTCCTCCTATGCTAGATGAAAACTAGCTGCTAGACTGAAAAAAAAAAAATGCTTACTATACAACATACCATATAAAAAAACCGATGATGTGGTCTAAGTCAATGAAATCGCTACATACCCACAACTACCTATGGAGATGATCCATTGAAATGATTAGAAATTGGTGGCATGATGAGGATAAGGTTCTTGTTTAAGAAATTATTAATGGTAGTTGAAGACAACAATTGGTATGGCTCTGTCCATTTAGGATCGCTCTTTCAAAGGTCAACGTTTTTTTCTGAAATATCGGCTTTGCGTTACATCTTTAACAAGCAACAGCCCATCAGTACTGATATTCTCAGCCTTTCTCTGTCCAAATTTATAATGTAAAAGTAGACTGGAATTTTTAGTCTTTCATAAAGACATAACTGATCAACAAAGAAATGTCATCGTAAATCTACATTTCTTTCTGGCTAAGATCTCATGAATGTAAAAATAATGTTCCGGCATATCTCAAGGGATATAGCTTTATTTCTGGCTTTCGTTTGTTCGGATATAAAGAAAAAATACATCAATGTTGCTCAAAGAACCACCATTTTAATATCAGTACGCGTGTCATAGCTAAAGATGATAACGTAGGCTACATACTATGGAAAAAAGGAGTCAAAGGCGTTATGAAGACACAGCTCTTTTCTTAGAATCGGACGTAGAGCTACAACATCTACTTGTCAGGAAAAGACAGCATTTTTGGTCAAATTAAATATGCATGTAATGAAAGCGAAATCTGTTTCTTTTAGTTCCTTAATTCCGTGATTAGGTGTGTAAACCTTCTTTATTTCCTAATTTTATATTCTTTCTTTCTTTTCTTTCTTCCAAACACTTTTCAACTCGGTGGCAATCCCTTGTTTCTTCATCGATTCACTTACTTCATTCTTGGCATAATTGTTACTTGGGCTAATTTCCCTTATGTCTTTCCATCTTTTTATTTCAACTTTTTAACCAACTGGTGTCCAAGGTCCTTTTAAAGGGAAAGGATGGTGTGATGGGGATATTTTCGAAAGTTAATAGGAGAAACCCATCTCTCCTGACGGGAGTGAAACCACGTCACACTGATCGGCTGGGGGAAGCGTTAACTACCACGTCACTCACAGTAGTTAGACATATTTAATATATATCAGCTCTTAAAATAATTGCCGTGTTTCCATTGCAAGCACAGTGATCCACGTAATGATTAAGTGATGAAATGCTTAGGTTTTCTACTGTTAACGAAAGGACTCATGATTATCTGACTCGAGGCAGTATTCTGCCTCAACGAATGAGTTTCAACCTCCCACATCTACAGCTCCTATCTCTCCTACTTAGTCTAAATTAATATCCACCCAGTGAGTAATCCTGTAACGATTAATGACCTAACTTATCTAATCATATCTTGGATCAAGAATGGTATTTCAGTAGGTTTAATCGAGACCGGACTAGGACTGGGGAAATGCAAAACGAACAGACACCAGTATAATTTTTTCTACCGTAAGGGCCGGTCACACGACGGTTCTTCCCCCCAGTATTCAGCAGACAATGTTTAGTCATGGGTTTATCATGTAATAATGAAAAAAAAAAGGTTTATAAATATGCAATATCTGTAAAAGATGCTGTCTTTTAGATTATTTTTACTTAATATTTTCAATACTCGCATTATCCAATACTTTCAAGAAGTTCCTTTGAATTTCTATCGGCTAAAAATTGTTGACTGAATATTGGGATGAACTTTGACGGAGGTTCACAACGGAAGACGAGAGATGATGATCCGAACTTTCGTCGTGCATGTATACACGAACAAACAGATACACTTTTGCCAGCACCCGTTACCCACCTCTCGCGGCTAGGTGGCCCAGGTGGAAAGTTTGGCGACTGTACATGTACACGTCATGTGCACCGAAGTAGTTAATACAAGGCATGTCGAGATGCAAGAAATTCGAAAAGAATGTCATGTTGATGGTATCACCGCTAATTTTATTAAGGGTAAAGATGATTTTGCAATAAATGAACTAGAAATACTGCTTTGAAAATGTTTGTAAGTCATAACTGTTCCCAGATCTTGAAAAAATGTGTCTGTTATTCTGCATTACAAAAACGATAACATCAACGACGTAAGGAACTACCGAACAGTTAGTCTTCTCTCTATTGTTTACAAACTTCTAACAAAAGGCCTAACAAATCGAATTAATCTTACTTTAGATGCAAACCAGCCAGAACACGTAGGACCCTTATGTGATAACCTGGCAATAAACCATATCCATGTTATTAATCAGGAGACTGAGTAACTTCAGAACAGAAGTGAACTTTGTGCATGGCATTTATTGATTATTAAAAAAGGATATTTGATTCAGTTGACACAGCTGCAATGTCGAGAGGACTTCGAGAACAAGGAACAGAAGAAACGTATACTATGATATTAGAAGAAAATTATAGAGGTACCATGGTCGCGATAAGCTCCATAAAGATAGCCAGAAAATATTAATAGAGTTTACATAAGGAGACACATTTTCAGCCAGATTATTCACTGCCTGCTTAAAAGATTTTTCGGAAATTCAGATTTGTATGCCCAAGGCATTAGCGTGCACGGTAAGCAGTTAAGAAATTTTAGGTTCAGACGATACAGACATTTTCAGAAACTCAGGGGAGGAGCTACATACAACAAATAATAGGTGACCTGAATAGTGAAATTTTGAGGCTTGGAAATAAATGTGAAGCAGACAAAATTATCTTTAAAAGGCATGTTCTTTTCCATCCAGAAATAATAGGAGATGAAGAACTTTAGTGTGCTGAAGAACACATACAGTACGCCTAGGACAGGCAATTTTGACACACCCAGTACATGATAACGAAATCAAGCGAAAAATAAGGAAGAGGATGGAGGGCTTTAAACAACTAAGATACTACCTAAAGAATAAGCATTTACCATTACGCACAAAAAGACAGTTGTACAACCAATATGTCTTTCTTCTTTTAACTAACACATCACAAATGTGGAGTTGAATAAAATCCTTGGAACTCAAACGTATGACAGGTCCGAGAGGAATGTAAAGGATTATGTTAAGAGGTTACATGGAGAGAGAAAAGAGGACTTCCTGGACATGGTAACAGGCGAAATTAGAAGATATATTCACTCTGAGCAAAAAGAATTAATTAATGTGGGCATGTTGCATCCTTCGTAGAGCAGAGAACAGATGAACAACTTGGGTAACTGAGTGGTGAATCGCTGGGATGGAACGGAACAGGCTAAAAGCCAATAAGTCAGAGTGGAAAAAGATGGAAGATGCCTTTGCCCTGCAGTAGACTCACTGAAGTTGATGAGCTTTGACTTAGGGTGATCTAGTGTTTGTTTATAATGTGGGCCATTATCATCCAGTAATTAGCTTTTTTTGAAGGATTCTGTACTTTTATATTATTGTTCGCATATATTACTCCCTTTTTTTGCATTTTTTAGCTAAAAATATTAATAAAAATTATTTGTCATTCAGAATTAAGGAACCCCCCCCCCCAAAAAAAAAAGAACAACAGTAAAGATCAACTGGAGGGCAATGGTAAACAGAGAATGGGTGCCCAGTACTGACAATTGTTAAAACGGAGATTCATATGCTGGAAGATCTTGTGCCGAAGGTGCCTGAATTATAGGTCAGTCATAGTCAAAGCATTTATGGAGAGTTTGGAACAAAAGATCGTCCTTTAGAGCACTGCGCCTACTTCACATTTCGAACGTGCCCGTGATCATTTCCTGAGACATCATATCAAACAGAATTATCTATGAGCAGAACATACCAGTCCTGTCTCAGTTCAGGAATAAAGCAAAGTGAAACACAAAAGTGAAAATTAAGGCGAATTTTTGTGGCTGACTTTACAAGGTAATAATTGCGTGGTGCAGAAATTTAACCTAATCAACTAAAAAATTTATGCACAATAGGGCATACTTTACAAATTAATCTCATTACACTTACCACCCAAAGCTGCTGTGTCATTCGATTAGCACTCACTTGATGTTTGTGAAAGTAGACATTACAGATTGAAATTCTTTCTTATTCACTTCTTGCTTACTAACAGCAGCCACGATGACTGCACTTGTATAAACAAGCCCCATTCGTAGATGGGACAACAGCTGATGAAAGCCATCAGTATTTTGCCACTATGGTTACATGCGCCCGCCATTGACGGACAAAACGAGGATTCCCGAAGGGTAAATCCCTTTCCCTGCATGGCAAATGGCACCAAGGCAAACACATTTATAAACCCTGATGCACTTATGATTCTAGTGGAAGCAACTACAACACTTGGTAATTTCAAGGCCTTCATACGGATGATGGCGACAATAAGTATACTCTTCAGACTTCCTCCTGCCTCTCTCACTATGGTTGTGGTCATGATTAGTTTTTTATTCTCATTGCCTCTAGCAAAGACGATGTATGAGTTTTTTCTGCATCACTCAACGGGTTGAAAGACCATAGCTGCAACACAACAGTTTAAAACAGTAGCTCTCAATATGAGTGTGGCCCACCTGAGGCCGTACTTCTTCGGGAGGAGGAGGATGGCTGGTGGCATTACCTTCTCGCTGATACTAATGCCAGATGTGGTGATGGAGTTGACCAGAGTTCGCCAGTGAGTGAAATGGTGTGGGATTACCACGAGGAAAACTGACAAAGGTTTCTTCAGCGTGCTTGCTGAAACAAATGAAATAATAATTACTATTATTATTATTATTGTTATTGTGTATCGTTTATTTAAGTGCATTGTTGCTCTGGAAAATGTGAATTCTTATTTGGTTCAAGAATATTCTTTACTGTTCTAGTGGTAGAGTTGGGGATGTTTTGAAGGACTGTCTTGCTTTCTGAGAGGAGTACAGTGAAAGAGAGAGAGTGTGAAAGGGAGGTGGTAGCATGAGAGAGATAGAGAAGCCACAGTGTTCTGCTTGTGTACCTCAGCTTTTCCTGGAAGGAATAAATTACTGAGGTGTTGAGGAACCTTTGATTAACAGTCTGGTTTGGCAACGCATCGTGCTCGACATAGCCACGAACTTTATGGTGCAACAATTTGGTGTCAGGAATGAGACAAGTCTTGAGTAACAGAGAAGAGTGGTGGACAGGCTGACAAAACGGTGGACATCTCTAGTGGATATACGTGCACTGCGTGCAGTGTTGGGACTTGGGAGCACAGCAAGAGGAACAAAAAGAAAAATATCAAGAACAAAAAGAGACCACAGCACAACGCCACACAAGACTAGAGGAACAGTAAAGTAGGCAGAGACAGGACTTTCACCAATTACAAGATGTATTTGAAGAGAGAAGCTGAGCTTGGAATCAGATGTTTCAGGAAGATGCGACCAGGAAACAGAAGCAACAACAAGAGTTGGTGTAAGGGAGGTAGTGAGAATAAACGACCAGGTAAGAGAAGTGAGGAGAAGAGGTTTCCTGAACAGTGGCGGATAAAGTGAGAAATGAAATACAAGAAGTGAGTAACAGTGTCCTTGAAGAGTGTATTGTTGAGGGTCAGCACCCAGCTCACCCCCTAGGTGCCAGTGACAGGTGTGCAGAGGGGGACAGTGACCATGGACCCTGAAAACGTTCCTGTGAGTCAGAGTAGTGTCACTCAAGGTGGTATAACACGACAATGATGAAAAAGCCTCAGGATTTTGATGGGAAGATCTTGGGAGGCTTATTGCACCAGTTTCAGCTCTCCGCTGGTCAGAATAGGTGGGACAACCGGCAGTGTGTGATTCAGTTGGCTACGAGCCTGAAGAGTTTGTTACGGGGTTTTTAATAATGTGCAATATTAAAGAATATTATTCAATAATACTTAAGAACAAGACAGTGAATTGTCTTGTGAAAATCAAGCAATGATTACTTTATTTCCGCTTACTTCGCCGATTCTCTAAGGACGAGAATTTATAAACTTTCTCAACAGTACACAGCAGAGACTAATGACTCACTCGTGCTGTTTATTGGTACTGTTGGCCTCTGGAGAAAGTGACTCCACCCCTGACAATTAATATCTAATGCTATTAATGATAACAGGTTCTTGCTGGTGCGTTAACTCCTAGATGGCACAACAGATTTAAGTTAATAAAAAGGACTGGGCTAAGTACCAGCTGTGAATGGCGCAAAGCATTTATGCAAACTAGGAGCTGCAACTAGAATAAGCTTACGGGCAAATAAAACACGAGCTTACTTTACATTAAGCTCAAGAAAAAGAACTGTTAAATTTATTGATTACAAAGAAATAAATTTACGTTACATTTCAAAGTGAATTCAAAATAAGGAGATCGCACTCCCTTGCTCACTCAAAAGGTAACTCTTAAACGTAGGAAAAAACGAAAAGAAATACTGGTCAGAAAAGTGGACAAAAGCGGATGACTGGGCGTCGTTACTGAGGAAGGACACTGCACACGCTGAGTCTCTCGCCAATCACGCTAGGTGGGAATACGGTGTCGGCGGGAACTAGGCATCGGCGAGGAAGGATGCTGCCACACACACTACCTGCTTCCACGGCGCTCAAATCTCGACTGACTTCAAATCGTGAGAGAGAGACAAGTGTCGAGCCGCACTTGCTAACGGCTAGCATGAGCGAAACACCCCCATAATAAAGTACTCAGCGGAGGTGCTAAAGTCGCGCACAAAGACGATCATTTATGACAGTGAAAAATTGTTCTGAAAACACTCCCGATCGGGTGAATACGTGGCGGTTGACTGAGTGATAAATACTGGGATTCCACTAGAGTTCGCGGTTTTCCACCAAAGTTTAATGTCACGAGCTTATTTAAATATAAAATCGCGCCGACTCATGACAGAGTTGCACTGTGGATGTCCTTGCGCAACTGGACAAGGGAAATCAGGGTGACTACAGCTACCACAGGTCTTGAAGCAGAGGTATGGGATGAACCATGAACCACCAGGGGAAGGTCTTCAGGTCCCTGTTCCAGTCTTGCACCCGGAGGGGGAAAGAATCAGGTCAAAGACTGTCTATGCCAATCGTCTGTGGAGATATCATGTACCTGGAAGGTACACTTAGAGTGAAGCTGAGGACCTGCTGGATGCCGGAGATGAGAGGAGGGCCCAGGAGATCGATTGAATCATTTACAGCACTGGCGACCCAGGTCTTCTTGCCATGGGGACAGAGACTGTCAGTCTTCCCTTGATAGTCTTTCAGGATCCTTCAGTTAGAAGGGATGACTCGGCAAACGGTTTGGGAACAGAGGGAGTTCCAGACTCTGTGGAAAATAGAATAGGTGACAGCGATAACCTGCTAGGCTGGAAGATTATCATGTATATTCTTGTACGAAGGTAAGGTTAGATGATTGTGTCGGGAACGACACAGTTTTGAGAAAGGGTCAGTGTTGTGCCGCAGGATTAGGTTAGTGGTTTATATCTGGAGATGTAAGGAGAATTCTAGAAATTTTGACATTTCTATTTGACTATCTCTCTCATATTTTAGGAATTAGTTCTTGTCATTAATGTTTTTGTGTATTGTTTATTTAAAAGCATTACTGTACAGGAAAATGTGAGTTCTCTCCTAGGTTCTAGTATATTCTCCACTGTTCTGATGGTAGAGCCAGTATTTAGAAAGACTGCTCTGCCTTCTGGGGGGAGTACAGTGACCAAAAGAGAGTGAATTAGGCGGGGGGTAGCGTGAGAGAGAGAAGCCACAGTGTTTTGCTAGTTTCCCTCAGCTTTGCCTGGAAGGAATAAAACCCTATAGCTCTGATCAACCATTGATTTACATTCTGGCTTGGCAACACTGTTACACTCACTTACCATATTGATCCACATTTTTTTAGGCCTACCGCGCATCCTCCCACCTTCAGATTCGCTCAGATTTACTATTTTGAACACTAATCACACCCATTCTTTCCAAAAGCTCGTTTCATCCAAGCACACTTTCTTCATCTCTGGTGTCCATAGACTTCCTAACTCTGCATCTTTCACAAATCACATTATTCCTTATGTTATCTATTCTTTACTCTCCTGACACATACTTCAACATTCCAGTTCCACCGCTCTTACTCTTGACTTATCATGCCTCACCATAGACCCACACTTGTATGTTGGAGGAGAGGAGAGTCTAGCAGCTGCCACACTCAGAACCTCTGCCTACTATCAAGACCTCAAAGCAACATCCACTTTTCTTTCCTATGCCACTTTATTTTTCGCTTCTATTTTGCACACTTACCTTTCTTATATCATTGCACCCAGATACTTAATCTTTCACCTGTTGAAGTCTCTCCAGAGCAGAGAGAGCGAGAGGAGAAAGAGATCGACATAGCCATGGATGGCGAACGTGCTGCTGACACTGCCTGCAACCCTTTGAGGGGGACAACCAACCAGCCACAGTCTCCAGCAGCACAGAAGATCCGGGGGACCGTGGTTTGGTTTAATGTACGGGTGGGGTACGGATTCATCACATGCCAGGATACCGGCGTTGATGTTTTTGTGCACCGCCAGGCGATCGTTGAGCCAAACCCACGGCACCTCCAGCACTCCCTTGGTGAAGGAGAGCCAGTGAAGTTTAGCCTGTCTGGGACCCCTAAAGGCCCTGCGGCCCAGGATGTTACTGGGCAGGGAGGTGTGGCCGTGCAGGGTTTTGCCAATGCACAGCGACGTCTCACGGCCTGGGGACGTCAGGCCAGGGATCCTGTGAGTCCTGGACAGCTAAACCTCGTCGTGGAGATGTGTATCGCGACGGCGAAGGCTTTTTGTAGGGGTGATAAGGGAGCTTTGCGTGTTCTCCTCCTTAATCGAGGAGAACGGTCTGCCTCACCTTATCATCCCCGAGTGCTTCGTCCGCGATGTACACTCGGTTCCTCGCCAGCGGGAACATCAGGCCCGGCAGCCACGACCTGCCGCCCCTCGCATGACACCAATGAAGAGGCTCAGGCTGGAGGCCTCCCTCAACAGAAGGACTGCCACCCAGATCACCGATCCGGCTCCGGAATCGACCATCGAAAAGACCACGTAGGAAGTCCACCATCCGCCATCAATGACTGAGGAGGGGCGGGGCTCTACTGTCACTGCCACCATGGCCGAGGATGTGTCGACCGGCTCCTCGGCCGAGGAGGAAGTCAGTGAGTCCTCCCTTCCTCAGGCAGTGGAGGGCATCCCATCTCCCCCTCCAATCATCAACATCAAGGATCGGCTAGACATAGCCTCCTACAGACACCTCCTGGCCCTCAACGCCCACACCTGGTCATACCAGCTCGGAGCAACGACCTATTCCACCCTCTACGATCTGCTCCGGGCTGCCGACCAGGGTGAGGACATATGACCTGTGCTGATCGTCAAGGGGGAGGAGGTGCGTCTAGTCGATCTACGAGCATTTTACCACATGCTCCCTCCCCGCCTGGCCCCGTAGATCGGCGGTAATTGCGATGCGGGAGTGAACTGGCAAAATTCATCAGGAAGAGGCTGGCCTAACATCCCTCCATGCAAGTGATGGCCATTAAGCGCCCCCCCCCCCTCCACCAAAAAAAAGTCTCCATTCACCGTAACATCTCACTGGGAGTCGCCTTCCCTCTGAGGAACCATCATTCACTTTTTCATTACCTTCGAGGCACAACACTCACAGACATTTAAAAAAACCTCAGCACTAGTCTGCCAAGCTCTTGTCCGCTGATTGCAGACAACACCGCATCATCTGCATACATCAAATCTGAAACGATTCATCTTTCACCATTTATTATCAACGCCATCCCTCTCTCCATTTTTATTTTTTATCTCTCATAACATTGCCCAATCCACCCATATATATATATATATATACCGGGTATATATATATATATATATATATATATATATATATATGACAAGCAACCATAAGGACATCATACAATCTTGTTCACACCAACACTAATCTTGAATCATTCATTTGGATGCCCAGCTACCCTTCTACACACTTCACTAACTCACAAGAGCTCTTGTCGGTCATGAACATTCGACCGTCTGTAACATACACCAAACTTTCCACACTCCTTCTCTATTTACTGCACTCTTTTTCCAGATTAATAAATGCTCTAAATACTTTTTCGTCCTTCTCACAGTTCTTGTACACTACCTCCCTCATTGCACAAATGTTTGATCAGCACTTCCGCTGTCACTCACGATGCCACCTATTCTTCATTCACTAGGCCTTCTGATATATCCCTTACCATCTTTATGATAACACTTCCATATACCTTCCTGCAACACTCGAGAGACTTATGCCACGATAATTTATGCACTTACTTTGTTCGACTTCAGTCTTGCACTCAGCTGGTAGTGTACAATTTCACTCATCCATGCGGTCTTCCATATCTCAAACACTTCATTCCTATCTTTCCTCCACACCTAATTATTTCTGCATACACCTCACCAACCCTTGCTGTTTTCCCGTTCCTCAGTCGATCCACAGAATTCTTCACTCCTGCCAGTGCTTCGACGTCCTGGCACTACACTCCTACTGAGCACACCACCAATCAAGTGTACAGCCGCTCTCCTCTCACCAGTTCTATTCATCAGGCTATGTGTATGTGGTTTCCATCTGCTCCTTACTTCATCTCCACTGGTTGGCATTCCTCCACCATTATCCCTCACACTTCTTTACACTTTAATTTCTACATTTCCGCACCTCTTTCCAGAACTATTCCCTATTTTCAGGGTGATCTGCACTCATTTTACTTACAAGATTATCATTTATCTCCTATTTTTTTATCCTTACAAGTCTTCGAATACTTTTTACTCTCAGTATACTCTCATCACTTTTAATTTGAGACCGTTTCCTGGATTCACTCCGGCCACTTCTCCCACTTTTCTTCCACTGCCCTCTCAAGCTCTTCATTATGCTGTGTTCTACATTTCTTCTTATTTGCTAACCTTGCGACACTACACACCGCTTTGGCTTTCCTAGCTAAAAATTCCCTGTATCCATTGCACAAGTTGTCCAGATCTATTTCCTCCCAATTCATAGCCTCCAGCTCCTCCACTACTTTAGTCTGGTATTCATTTGGTACCTCTTTGTTTCTCAGCTTCCCTACTATCAGTTTGTAACTCTGACTGCTTCTCTCTTTATCCATTCCACTCCACTATGAACCAGTCAAGTGCAAAGAAGTACGCGAGATGTACACGCTACTCGTTGAACGGGATTTAGTGAACTAAATTCTACCAATAATAATAATAATATTTTAATGTAAATCATCAAAATCATCATCATCATCATCATCATCATCATCATCATCATCATATTTAAATAGATAAATATCTAAAACATTATGTTACTCATTCGGCCAACGAAGAGTTCCACACGCATTGCTGTTTGTAAGAAACAGGAAAATTAACAGATTAGCACCTGTGCATTTTATTTCCAGCCCTGTCCAGCATTCAGTGTAAGCTCCTGTCCTAATCACAGCATTCATTCGTCGTGTCATGGACGCAGCCCGTCCCATTACGGTTGTGACATTACCTTTGAATCGCCCAATATAGTAAAGTATATGAAGCCTCCTTGGATTTACATTCCTCGTGAATGGATAAACTCATTCGTGACTACAGGCCGAGGATGTAGGGGCACGAACCATTCAGACTCAGGTCAAGTAACAGTGCCCTTTGAGCCTCGGACCTATCGACCCGATGCCTAAGGTTACTTTTTTTGACGAGTGTATACAGTATACATACATACACGCACACACATATGGAAAGTGTTTTAACGTTCTAACCGGGAACTGAAACCGTGATTCCTAGATTGGAGCTGGGCACCGTGTTGCTAGAACACGACGTGATGAGAACCAAGCCACCTGAATTCAATGAAGAATTAGGAAAATCCGTTAGGGGAGGTTATTTTTCATCCCGAACCCATGAGACATATTTCATAGTCATCTGGATTTTTGCTTAGCCCCAAACACCTCGTCAGGCGACATATCAGTTTTGATCTATCTCAGCACTTGCCCAAATATGAGCCGTCTCTGAACCACGCTTCACTTTGTAGCAAGTGCTTTGCGGCCCGGCAGCTCCATAATGCCCTTGCTTAAATGACAGCCTTTTCTGAACAGCTACCGCCACCACCACGATCAGTACAGGTACCACCATCACCACAGAAAGCATTATCACAGTCATCACAACTACCACCACCACCATCACAGCTACTACCAGCATCATCATCAAAACTACCACCACCATCATATTCACAGCTACTACCACCATCACCATCACCAAAGCTACCACCACCACCGTCACCATCACAGTTACCACCATCTTCTGCTCAATAAAATCGTCTGTTCATAACATCAGTGAAAACATCAGACTAAAGATGTACAACCTCTCTCTCTCTCTCTCTCTCTCTCTCTCTCTCTCTCTCTCTCTTCAAAAGTCGCATGAAACTCCACGAAAATGCCCTGCTACGTCTTCCATATGCGTGTATTTTAACACTAATAGGGGCGATTATTAGGGTTCAAAATACCCTTTCAGAAAATATAAATCGACAAGAAGTTGAAACTGGCCCATCTGGGACCAAAGTCCAACCATCCTGCCAAGCTTCATCAATATCCTCTTTCCATTTTTGGCTGTGCTACACACACACACACACACACACACACACACACACACACACACACACACACACACACACACACACACACACACACACACACACACACACACACACACACACACACACACACACACACACACACACACACACACACACACACACACACACACACACACACACACACACACACACACACACACACACACACACACACACACACACACACACACACACACACACACACACACACACACACACACACACACACACACACACACACACACACACACACACACACACACACACACACACACACACACACACACACACACACACACACACACACACACACACACACACACACACACACACACACACACACACACACACACACACACACACACACACACACACACACACACACACACACACACACACACACACACACACACACACACACACACACACACACACACACACACACACACACACACACACACACACACACACACACACACACACACACACACACACACACACACACACACACACACACACACACACACACACACACACACACACACACACACACACACACACACACACACACACACACACACACACACACACACACACACACACACACACACACACACACACACACACACACACACACACACACACACACACACACACACACACACACACACACACACACACACACACACACACACACACACACACACACACACACACACACACACACACACACACACACACACACACACACACACACACACACACACACACACACACACACACACACACACACACACACACACACACACACACACACACACACACACACACACACACACACACACACACACACACACACACACACACACACACACACACACACACACACACACACACACACACACACACACACACACACACACACACACACACACACACACACACACACACACACACACACACACACACACACACACACACACACACACACACACACACACACACACACACACACACACACACACACACACACACACACACACACACACACACACACACACACACACACACACACACACACACACACACACACACACACACACACACACACACACACACACACACACACACACACACACACACACACACACACACACACACACACACACACACACACACACACACACACAGGATTACAGTATATTAGATACTTGAAGGGAAGAGGACACTACGGACTGTGAGTGTTGTCACTGCCTTTGCTACCTCTTCAACATAGTTATCTTGAGATTCCACATTCGTAGGCCACCAGAAGAATGTCACCAACCATGACACCACATGAGGAGCCATCATAAATTCTTCTATAAACAAAGGATAAGGAGAGTTGAGGTATGCAAGTGCTAGGCTGCCCTTGAGTTGCTGCAAACTAAAACTAGCGACATCATGGGTAAATTATTATAAACTGTAGATCCATCAGGAGTGATGACCGCTCACTGTAAGAAACAGACTGAGGTGAATCAGCTGTTTCTTTGATGCCAGCGTCTAAATTTTAAGTCTAGGTAGCCCAACACCCATGATGAAATCCTATATGGCCCCCATCACACACGACTCGATTATCCTGGTGATTGACCTTAGTCTTGATTTTCTTCTGACTATATTCAGAGGATCGAAGATTATACGTAAACGATTCTGAAAAGGGTATTAGGATAAACCAATCATAAGAACATATTCATATGTCAAGAGCATTAGTAATCGTCTGAAACTGAACCAGCATCTCGCTATATGAAGTCATGGCTCCAGTACTGTTTTCCCGGTATGCATAAGCAAGTTCTTGCGGTTAAACGAGGGCTGGCAAAACTTAGAGTCCAGGGTGCGAATCAAACTTAGATAATCAAAGGTTTATGGGACAGGACAAAGGCAAGTCAATCAGCACCTCAACTGTTAAATGCCAAAATAATTAAAAGATTTAAAAGCCTGCTATGCCTAGACCTATCCCAAGGTGAAGGACCCAAGTAAAATCTTGCAAGAGCATGATTGTTAGAAATGACAGTAATTAGGTAAAAGAAGCCCTGAAAGCTGGGCCCTAAGTCTATACCAGGTAAGGAAGGACAGATGATCAAACACATAGCACAGGGAAAAACAGAACAAGAAAAAAAGTGTGATCTCACATTTATTTCTTATCAAGATTTTAGGTTTTACTGTATTCAGTTAATATTCTTTACATCACGACATGCAGGGACAGTTATATAATTTCCCAGTATCCGTTACTAAGAAGTAAAAACACAAAAAACATTAACCTTTACTCTAGTTTCAATAATTTCTACCATTAAACTTAACTGAGCTCAATGATTTAAAACTCTAAGTTTTACCTTCCTACAGTTGGCGTTTTCCAGACCCATAAAAAGGATCAGATACAGGTAATTCTGATTTTATAACCAATAGTGACTTTTCATTTGATGGTTTAACTTGCAGTGGCCTCTGCGGGTGATGCTTCCCTTTTGGAATGTGTCGTTTCTGTTGGTGATGATGTTGTGCCACGTGCTCTGTGTGTTGGTTTTCTGTGCTGTTCTGGTGGCGTAAAGCGTGTCTACCTTGCTCCAACCTGGGGATGGCTGCCGTGAGAATGGAAAGTAGGCTGCTCAACAAGAAAAAGGCAGCACAGAAGTTCAGACTTGTTTTGTAGCTGTTGCTCAAGTCACGCACCACACCTGATTTTAAAATAATAATATATTATGTTATCAGTCTATCTTTCTATAGCCAGAAACCTTATTCCAGTAAGGAGTGGCCACAAACAAACTATCTCTATGTCATCGTGTCCTCATCCATTTAACTACCCCCTCCCCCTCGAACTCACTCCTCCTTATCTAATATATGTCTCCACTCCATTCCTCCATCTCATCCTCGGTCTCTCCCTCCCGTTCACCCCATTCACACCACACTCAAGTACATTTTTTTAGTCAGTCTCATTCTCCATCCTCTCCATATGGCCAAGCCATTCTAGGGTATTCCTCCATAACACTTTGACCACAACACTCCATCATATCCTCATATGTCTGCCTGTCTTTCAGTGTAACTACACTTGCTCCTTTCATAAAACTGTTTTCCGCCACTGTCATCTTGATTTATGTCCTTTTCTAATGGATCCAAGCCTCACTTCCCTGCGTTAGAGTGGGGATGACAATACTAATATGCAGCATTTTATTTTACTTCTATAATCATTTCTCAGTTCCTGATCGTTTTAAATTAACCAGTAAGCTTTCTTTGTTGCCATACACTTTAATGAACTTCATCCTCTAAACTTCCATCCTTATTCATCATACTACCTATATACTGAAATGCACTCATATTCTCTATTTCATGATCATCCAGCTTCTTTGTGCATCCTGTGACTCCACTTCTTTATGCCATAATCAGTTTTAGGTTTCCTTTCTTACATTCGCTCCATACTTATACACCGAATATTGCCACACCCATTCATCTTTACTTAACAATACAGTATCGTCAGCTAACAGCAGTTCAGTCAATTTCAAAACCCTACACTATCTCACTAAGGAGATTTTAGAAACCACTGCTCTACCTTGTATCATTTTTGTAATTCCGTTTATAGAGATAGATAGATAGATAGATAGATAGAGATAGAGATAGAGATATAGATATTATATATATAACTGTCGTGCAAACATGACACATCCCTGACTCCCATTTATTCAACACATTTTCAATACCTTCCAATTCCTTGATTATAACTACTTTGCCAAATGCTTTCTCCATATCCATGAAGGCAACATAAAACTTCCTTCATTTCTCTGGATACTTTTGCACTATCATGTTAGAATTAATGTTTGATCTATGGATCCTCGTCCCTTCCGGAAACTCCCTTGTTCTTTTCCAACTAATTGTTAGGTTAATTCCCTCACTCTACCTACAAGCACCCTACCGAATATTTTTCTTCTTACACTGAGAAGACATATGCCCCTATGACTGACACTCGCTGCTCTACACATCCCTTGTACAGTGGAACTACGGTACCTGACTTCCAATCCTCCATGACCCTACTTTCATCCCAGGCCAATCTGCAATATTCCATTTCCATTCTGTCAATCGTATTTCAGCATTTCGCCACAAATTCCATCAATCATTGGGGCTTTCCCCATTTTTTAATTTTTTTTATTGCTTCAGATACTGCCATCCTTCTGATCTGTTCCTCCCTTCTTGGCTCACTTCTACTTCTTAATAATCCTCAAGAACTTTCATATACTAGTTTTTCTTATATTCAACAATTACTTAAAATATTCTATCCATCTTCTAGTTTTTTCTCCCTTCTCGACCAATGTTATGCCATTATTATCTTTCACACCACTTCCCTTATCATCCTGTGTTACAGTGTTGGACTCCTTCCAAAATTGTTTCTTACATTCTCTCCATTTTGCACTCAGATTTCTTCAAACTCACCATTTACCTTCCTTACACTATCTTACTAATCATTTCACCCCTCTCCTCTTCTCTTCATACAGATCGATTTTCAGTCTTTCACATCCTCCATTCATCTACTTCCAACCAGTTGCTATATGCTTTGTTCTTCTCTTCCACAACTCTTTTCACCTTCTTCGTCCATGGTGCAATCACATGTTGCACAGATTTCTTCTGTCAAATTTTTAACATTCCTTCCAACTCTTGCAAATAATATTTACCCACTTGGTTTTCGACTTCGCACGTGAGCTTCTCCATTCTTCTTCTTCTTGCCCCTACAAGCTTTTACTCTCCTTGTAGGAACCGGTTCCTTCCGTCTCTCTCTACCTCTGTTCACCCGCTTCTTTTGCACGCCTTACACCAGTATGTAATGATCAGAGAATCCACTTACCCAGCCTCTGTACCATTGTTTCTCATTCTGTGGGTCGCAGAGACAGTAAAATAGTCCTGATGTTTTTTTTTTTTTACATTAAAACTATTGTAATCATTCTTACACTCTCAGCATACTAATAACAACTAGGAATATCAGTATACTCGAGAGAGAGAGAGAGAGAGAGAGAGAGAGAGAGAGAGAGAGAGAGAGAGAGACAGACAGAGATAGATAGATATAGATGGATATATTGATAGATAGATAGATAGATAGATAGATAGATAGATGCAGAACAGAATACAGTTAAACCTGGAGGTGCAATTTAAAATTTTCGAGAGTGACACCCCCTGAGCTATTCTGTCCCTCCCAGCTCCCCGCTCCTTACCTCTCATCTTCACCATCATATTACACGTTCATTACTTTTTTCTCTTTACTGAGCTCCATTTGTCCATATGACCCGGCCGGCAGACTCCCAGTAATGCACAAGCAGTTCACTTGAAAATCATATATTTCTCAGAGTTTACCTGATTTTGCCTCATACTTGAGAGCACGTGATGTATAAATATCAGTATATGTGTCTTGAAGTGTACACCTGACTTCAAAATAAATGATATTTTGGTACGGATATGACTACAAGTGGCTTCTGCCAGCAGTTTAGCAGCGCAGCTAGGAACATGAATCTATAATAACAGTTACTAAGTTGTTGTTGTTATTGTTGTTGTTGTTGTTGTTGTTGTTGTGTGTGTGTGTGTGTGTGTGTGTGTGTTTGGTCGGTAAGATTCGGGAAATTTTAAGGGTCTTGAGCCTCTACCAACATTATTTACTGAGCCACAGGCAGAAAAGTTTGTGAACCACTGCCCTGTACACCCGTGTGTCCAGCACAATTTTCATTTGATTATCCTCCGACACCTAATCAGTCATTGCCTTGAATTTGGCTCTCTATTGTATTTTGTTTTTCTCTTGGAGGGAACTGTTACTGCGGGCTCATGGCCTTTGGTTCCCTCTTCCTCGCATTAAAAAAAAAAAAAAAAAAAAAATCATCCAACTCACCACCCACCCTCCTTACTACTCACCATGTATATCTGAGGATCATTTTGTACCTATAGAAGGTATTGGCTATTGCTAATCCCTTCCCAGCCCAAATGATTACCAGGGCACTATCATTTCCATCGACTCCAGATAATTCACCCCTCTCACCAACCACAGCATCTACCCTAACATTCCTCATTGCTCCATTCATACCTTCAGTCAAAAACACCCTATCACTATTAAAATTCTCCAAGTACGCTTCCATATTTGCCCAGAACTCATCTTTCACTGTAGTTGTTCGGTTCTCTGTAGAAGCATACGCACAGTCATTCATGCTAGTATTCTCACTTTCTTTCTTACCCATACAATCCGAGATCCATTAACTCAACACACTCCTTCCGCCTCTTGCATACGTCGATGATTACAGACTCCTTTGCTGTCTCATTCTCACCTACTCCGGCACATAGTGATATCCAGTTAATGCTCATACTCTCTCTCTCTCTCTCTCTCTCTCTCTCTCTCTCTCTCTCTCTCTCTCTCTCTCTCATACACACACACACACACACACACACACACACACACACACACACACACACACACACACACACACACACACACACACACACACACACACACACACACACACACACACACACACACACACACACACACACACACACACACACACACACACACTAACCTCCCCATTTGGTCTCAGCCAACTGGTAAATAGCCTGCCAAATATCTACTTTTGCATTATCAAGCACCTGTATAATCTCTTTTTCTTTCATCTTAACGTTCACGCTTCTCTCATATCATGTTGCTATCCTTACTATGTCCCTTGTCTGACACTTGGTCCTTATCTATTGGTCTGTCCTGGTCCGAGGATTTGTATTTACATTTTGTTTACTATTTTACAGGATGTGACACTAGCCCTCGAGCAAACTAGTCTATGAACTTGATACACATGGGAACTTAAGACGTAGGTATAGTTAAATGGTTACCACCCAGCACAATATATGTTTCCCTAATTTACAGAAAACCATTTGCCCTGTCACTCAGTGTAGAGTCACTCACGGTACCCCACTTCTCCAAGCAAGAAAATGAAAAGAGGATACACTGTATACACGAAAATTTTTAAATCAAAATTACTCCTATATTAATGTGTGATTATGCCACAGTAAGAAGACTCAATATATGTTGGTCACTGAACAGCAAATTATGTTTAAGTAATTGTAAGGACTAGTTACATAAGACTTCGCAATTCAGTCTATCTCTGTGTGGTATTTTCCTCAGCTGAGGGGCAGAGCATTTCTAATGTATGCGATAGAGGAGCCAAGTAAAATTTTTAGCCGACTGGTGTGAAAATAATTGTTACGCATAAAAAAAAGGTCACTGACATCAAATAACTTTCACTTTAAACCCCTCTCTACCAGGTGTCATTGACTGATGACATTAGCGAAGGTGGCCACGAATGTCAGGTGTCATCGAATGGATCAAGTAAAAAAAAAAAATCAGTCTTAGAAAGAAGTAAGATACCACATACTCAACCCTAATGCTTTGGAGTAATACAGGTACCACGGAAAATGACTGCTGGACGTGTAACGTGAAAAACCTACATGAAAATAATCTGCATTAAAATGGCCAAATGCTGTCATAAACAAAACAAAACAATGAACTCAAAAACATCATGAAGTTCAGTGTTAGTACTTTCTATAAACACCACATTTAATCAGTGTAAATAGTAAAGTATATAGTCATGTTGCCGCTATTGTTGAACCGCAGTCTGCCTGGTCCAACAGATACATTGATTGCAGATAAATAATTATCCCTTTAGAGTCGTCCCATAGGTTCACCACACCATTGGTTACTAGAGGAAATGACAACAGATTACTGATGGTAATGTTGTTTTTGGAGTGTGGTTCAGAGTCACTATAGCCTGATTTTCCTGTGTTGCTTGACAGTAACTGAAGAATGAGTGTAGCTCATCTATTCCTTTATATATATGATCATCTTATCAGCCGTTTGAGTGTCCACTGCAGGACCGGCCTATCCCAACCGAAGTGGGGATGATACAGCCAATGTATCTTTACCAAGTGCCTTAGGCTGTCTGGTAGAGATTGTATGTAGGGTGAGAAGTGCTTGTAGGTGTAATTGTAGTGTTGGAGTGGCTTTGGATGTGTGTGTAGTCTGTGAACCAAGTGTAATCGGCCCGCGCAAGCCGACTGGGTGAAAGCATCTTTTATAGTATGTGACACTGGTTCAACCATAGCACCCCTTGTGTTCGCCAATGCAGTAAGTGGCCAGAAGAACGCTCCCAAAGTATATTACCCTGGCGGGGAGCAAACCCTCGTTCTTTAGTACGAAAACGCACACTTTACCGCAGAGGCTACATATATATATATATATATATATATATATATATATATATATATTGTGACTCGTTGGAGTCTTAGACAGACCTATGAATGCACTCATGTCTTACCAGTTAATGGGCCCAAAATCAAGAACAATATCCCTGCCAGCAAAGATTCTATGCTGAGGGTCGGGGATAGCATATGCAGTCCAAGCTCGTCAACAATTAAGAGGGGAAAAATAGATGTCACCACGCCGATGCAAAGACCGAATAATCCCAGTGTCAACCCTTTCTCCGCCAACTTCTCTGCCATGCTGAATCCTGGAATAATGCACTGAGTTAATTGTATTAAAAAAGAAAAAAATGCTCTTGCCTTCAGTTTAATCACCACTCTTATTACGTTTAGTATTGTCTTTTATTTCCGCTCTCCCCCAAATTGTTGCTTTATTTTTTTAGTTTTATTTATGAATAATGGAGACCCTATTGACAGCATTATAAACATGGTAATTAAAACTATTTTCTCGTATTTTATTCAATTCCTCACGCTTCGAATGCTTGAATTTCACAACACAATTAGGTTTTGATAAAACTTGCATGTAGTTTACACATCCGCTGCATTAAGATTATTAGCCTGGATATTGCAAAAATATAAACTAGTGTTTTTCTCCATCTGAACCCTTCTGATCGAGATACACGTTTGAGTCTTTCAGCATTATTATATTTTTACTGTTAAAGTGAAAGATCAGACAGTTTTTAGAGCTCCCCAGGCGAAGGGATTTATTATCTGAGTGAGTTATGCCACTGGATTATGTATGCACTAGTCTCCCCCTTCCATCCCCCTCCCCCGGCAGCCTCTCTCTCTCTCTCTCTCTCTCCGTCGAAGTGGCAACAACAGGCTGTAAATTCCCTACCACTCGTGGATTTACACATGCTACTTGGATCACCTTGAGTAAAGTGCAATAAAATTAAGATTTATCCTTATTAGTTTTAGGGAGTCAACAGCTGATTTGGTTAAGATAATAAGTGTGATAATTCCGACCATAGAAGGTAAAATCATAAATCAAGGCTCAGACTAGTGGTGGGATATTTGAGAGGGGTTGTTCACTGGCTCTAAACCTCTGTCTCATATAAACAAGAACGTCAAGTGTTAGACTGGGTGAAATACTCATGTGGATCTATAGAAGTGGAAGATGTATTCGGAGCCAGCTTCCTTTGTTTTCTCCTCTGCCCACTATTTTCACTTATTTGCTTCACCTCTGTTCTTCAAGCCTGCATCCCTCAATACGTTACCATTGAAGCCTCTCAAGTAATTTATTGTCTTTCAGGCCATAGCTGTACAGTGTATATTGAAGGCTGATCACTGTCCAGTCCACTGTACATAAGGAATATAATTCTGTTACCAAGAATTTAAAAAACATAGTAGCTAAAAACAGCAGTTAATGAAGCAAAATTTTCCACTGTCATCACATTTACAGACCAAGACTACCCTGTCCAGTGTATTAGTATTCACCTGAATTCTGTAAAACAAATTAAGATTTGTTTCATATCTCCTTGTTGAACACATTTCATCCTCCTTATATTATGATACTGTACTCACCAATAAGTGCATCTGCAGCGAAGAAGGCTGCACACGCAAACACGATCACAGTTCTTAATTTAGAACAGCAGCCAAGGAAAGCAGTCAGCATCCTGCCACAAAGATCACATCCGCCTGCCACTGACAGACAGAGTGAGGACTCCCAAAGGCTAAATCCTGCTTCCTGCATGCTAAATGGCACCAAGTTAATTGCATTGTAACCCATCGAGGAGCATATGGCCATTATTGTAGCAATGATGAAAACTCTTGGTAATTTAAAGAGTTTCATATTGGTAATGGCGGTGTTAAGTATCCCCTTTAGACATCCTGCCACTCTTGATGTAGTTCTTCTCAAGACTGGTTCTTTTTTCTCATTGCTATAGGTAAAGATGACGTATGAGTTTTTTCTGTGCCACTCAACAGGATGGAAGACCATAGCTGCAACACAGCAATTTAGGGAAATCGCTCCTAGTATGAATGAAGCACCCCTGAAGCTGTACTCTTCCTGCAGGATGGTTATGATCTGTAGCAATACTATTTGGCTGACACTACCGCCGGTCATGGTGATGGCGTTGGCCACAGTCCGCCAGCGGGTGAAGTAGTGCGGGATCACCACGAAAGCAAGTGATATAAGGATCTTCATTGTGCACCCTGAAATGCATAAAATCATTGCTAGTATCTAATTGCTTGACATAAATAATATCATATAGACTTGAACGGCAGTATGCTTCTTTAGTGTCGAAGTTTGTCAGGTAATATTACCTTACTGTATACCAGTCTTTATTTATCCCATTGTATTTCCTCATTGGTGTGTGAATCTAATCTGGTTATGCACACTATTATAATACTGGAGCACTACTGAAGAAGGGTAGCTTTTTCTATGAGTACAGTAAATTACGCTACTTGAATATCTCAGAAAATTAAAGGTTACCAGGTGATTCCTTACTTGTTCTGATTCAGTATATACATGAACAGTGACGAAGTCGTGTTTGCATACCTAGTTATATAATTTACCTTCACATCTGGCATGTAGATCAGTTGTTCAGTGTCTTTCCATCGTGACATTTTAAAAATCTAGAATTGTTGGTTGCTGCTAGATGTACATATAATATAATCAATAATGAGAATCCCACAATCCTCCTGTATTTTGATTATAAATTTCCAATGTTATCGGTAGGAATTTCCTGTCGGACGAGTTATGAGAATTTTTTTTCCAGCTTCTCATATTTACTCTAGCGTGTTGAAAGGTATATAGAATAAAGTTATAATCAGTCGAAACATGTATAAGGTGAAGAGTCTGAGGACCATGCTTTGGTAGCAATTTTCTTTGTAACAAATATTTTTCTTGTGACATAGAATATTGCGGTTATGAAATATTCAGGCATTATAACACCCATATTAATCATTACAGTACCAAAATCTCTGGGGTGCAATATACTACCATGATGCAAAGGAAAAACAATAGATGTCACATAGCAATTGCGTAAAATGCCTAGAAGTGTTACAGGAAGTGGTAAATAAAATGAGTTGGAACATGTCGGTATGCGTACTATGGGACTCATGTGACATCCAAGGAAGGCAAATATCACCGCAATTTATCGTTCAGTTTATGTATCTCTGCCTCGATCGATGTCTCCGATAATTTTAATCATTTGCAATTATTAATATGTTATGTACTGAAGGAGTTAATTGAGTAATTATTAAATTATTATTTTTCTGAGGTACAATGAAAATCTTAAGTATGATTATGCACCTCACTGGGTATTCGTCAGTACACAAAGGATGAACTTTTAACCTTTTAATCTGATGATTTATTTTTTGCATTTCCGTCTAGCAACCAATACATGATTTTGCTCAACATAGGAAGGACCTCTTATTGTGACCTGTCCATGACGGGTATATAATTGATATGACAGAAATTTCTCCTAAACTAAATGATTTGTAAGAAGGCAGCAAGATTAAATTCAAATTATATCCTCTGAGTGAAAGGATTGGACACTGAATATTCACTAAAATAATAATGTCATCGATGACAGAAATAAAGTATATGGACAGGAAGAGTAGATATATGGTACTTGTGTACTAATGTGGTAGTTTTTCTTAAATCCATGATCAGTAAAAATTTTACCTCAACTGAAAAAAAAAAATGAAATTATTATAAATCTGTAAAGAATTTTGAAGAGGTCAGTCTTGCTGTAAGAGGAATGACCTTATTAGATATAAAATTTTAGAATGAGAATGAGCTTCAAACTTCATACAGGCCATGTAAATTTATTTCATGAAGTCTCGTTTCAAGTGAATTGTATGGATATTTCATTCATAATCATTTCTGTTTTTGCCAATATCAATAATGAAACTAGAAATCTGTAACTGTCCTACGTGCAGTTACTAGTCTCCGTCTACTGTTTCTTAGTGACCTTGACTCCACAGGGGAAATTTTAATTTTTTTCTCTATCAGCAATAGTCCATGCCAGAACACAACCTGCACCCTTCAGATTCCTTGCACAGTCTCCAGGTCTCCTGGAATCGACACGAGACTCTGAGGCAGGAATGATAATTAGTTACCCATCTTAGATGAGTAATTACAAAAACGAAGCTCCGCCGTAAGGCACATAAGGTATGTATAATATAAACAAAATCTGAAGACCATAAGATAACCTCTTGCGTAACATCAACGAGGGATCTGAAGACAAGGGTGTCGAAGAACTCATGATTCTGCTACTGTTTCTTACAATGACCTTGACCCCATTGGGGAGATTTGGATTTTTTTTCTATCAGCAATGACCCATTCCAGGACACAAAACCTCGGCCCTTCAGATGCCTTGCTCAGTCTCCGGTTCTCCTGGAATTGTTGCGTGACTCTGAGGCGAGAATAATAATAATACCAGCGAAAACATTAGACAAATTAAGCTATAGGATATTCGAGAAAAGAAATCGTTCTTGGTCCAGATAGAGATATGAGTTTTCACGGTGGATCAAGGATGTTATTGTACAGTGAGCCATGTCTTAGGATGCTATACATATTTTTGTAACTTATATAGTACTGCTGTTTGACTTGAAATGTTTTTTACATTCATTTTTTCCACATCCACAGAGGCGACCAAATACTTTGTCCTATAGTAGCCGCAGCGAGAAATGAACGCTGTGGTGGGGCAGCCGGTCATCCGGGGATTCCCCCACTGTAGCCATATCTACATGTCACCGACCATAGAGGTAGGATGTCACCGACCATCGGCCACCGCTGCAGCCCCGCTCCATGATCCTTACCCTGTGTCTCTGGCTTTCTCTTTCTCTCTCAGTTTCTATATAAACTGCTGTATTTCCGAAACTAATTATGAAATTATTATGACTTTTGTTCCACACCACCACTGAGGTAAAAATCAAGGAGAGTTTTCTGTATAAAGGTTTCCCCCCCCTTGTCTGAGGGCAGGTCAGTTCTGGCGAGTGTATAATTATAGGTCAGGCGGAGGTATCGGCAAGGCCGCACTCCCCCGCTCATATGCCACATTTAGGAAGGGGGGGGAAACCTTTATACAGAAAACTCTCCTTGATTTTTACCTCAAAGGTGGTGTGGAACAAAAGTCATAATAATTTCATAATTAGTTTCGGAAATACACCAGTTTATATAAAAACCGAGAGAGAAAGAGAAAGCCAGAGACACAG
Source organism: Coenobita brevimanus (assembly GCF_032717465.1). Classification (NCBI taxonomy): domain Eukaryota; kingdom Metazoa; phylum Arthropoda; class Malacostraca; order Decapoda; family Coenobitidae; genus Coenobita; species Coenobita brevimanus. Next base: position 11,040,427 of record NC_137025.1, read on the forward strand.
GGTAAGGATCATGGAGCGGGGCTGCAGCGGTGGCCGATGGTCGGTGACATGTAGATATGGCTGCAGTGGGGGAATCCCCGGATGACCGGCTACCCCACCACAGCGTTCATTTCTCGCTGCGGCTACTATAGTCACGGACACACTCACTCACTGATTGCTAAAACATCTTTTTGAAGCATGGAATCCATTCATTATATATGGAGAGGTTAGGAGAACAAAATTTTGCACTTTGATATACATCCACCCTGGCCAGGTTATAGGTTGGGTGGAATCCCCAGTGGTAGGTTCCATAGGGGATGAGGCAGGCCACAGGAGTTCCAGGACAATCCTGGTATGCACGGCCACTGATTTTTACCTAGGAAAACGAAATTTTGCATAGTGGTATACTCTTACCCACTTATAGGTAGGGTGGGACTCCATGCTCCTGACACCAGCGCCCACAAGGACAACGCCATAGATTTTTCTTTTCTTTTCTTTTCTTTCATTTTTTTTTTCCGAGGACGAAAACATTTTGCAAAGTGGTCAACCTCCACCTGGATCAGGTTTTAGTCAGGGTCAGACTACCAAGAGACACCCCCACAAGAGGGGTGGCCCCAATGGGTCCCAGGTAATGCTGCTATCCCCAGCCTATTTTTTTTTCTTTCTATCATTGCACAGTGGTAAACCTTTATCTGGACCGGGTTTTAGGCAGGTTGGAACTATCCTGCCTACCAAGGGAGGGCAAGCCCTGGAAGTGGTCAGTGTCAATATGTATTTATTTCTTTACTGTTTACTTTGAAAAACAAAATTCCGCACAGTAGAAGAACTTCATATAGACCAGATTATAGCAAGGGTAGAACTCCCGGGGTCTCTCTCTTTAATAAAATACTTACTTTCCCCTTAAAATACTCCTGGGGTGGATGCAGAAATCAAAGGTGTTCTTTGTCTTGTTAGTTAAGTATTTCAAGCTTCTGAAATTTGACATCACCACCACCGTCAACAGTATCAACTTCATCATCCAAAGCTCTTTTCCCTCCTAACGAAAGGGTGAGAATAAACATTAATCCCCCTGGTGTCTCCAACCCCCAATCCCATATTTAGGAAGCCAATACCGTCTATGCAGTATTAAGAGTGACATATTTTACACCTCAGCGAACATGACTTGAGAGAATATCAGACAACATCATACTCGCCTGTTATCAGGGAAAACGATAGTGCAAGAAACCATGCCGAGGTAGCGAATGCTGACATGATAAATCCAGTTCCATAAATGATACCGAACATGATGCCAACGTTCCTCCAGCCCAGTTGTTCCACCAAAGGATGAAACATGTAACCAAAGATGTTACAGAAGACGAAAGCCATGTTGTAGATCCAGGATGACAGGGTCGCTGATGTCCCCATGTTTTGCAGGAAAGTAGAGAACAAAACTCCAAAGCTGAACGATGCCGCTGATACAGTAAACTGAAAGTTAATATTTTGATTATTACCCATACCTAGAAGAATAAGTTTTTAATAAAAAGTTCAGTTACACTTAGTACCCTGCGGTAGAGGGAAGCGATACTAATATTATCATTCAAGGGAAATACGCTAGACAGCAAACACTTATTCATTATATCCTAACTACCAGTGTACCCCTATATTTTTCACTTAGGACTGCAGTTCATTTTGAAGGTTTATTGATTTCTGCCTGCATTTCGACGGACATTGTGTGTGTGTGTGTGTGTGTGTGTGTGTGTGTGTGTGTGTGTGTGTGTGTGTGTGTGTGTGTGTGTATGTGTGTGTGTGTGTCACCATTTACAGGCCAAAACAGTCTATATATCTTTTGTAACAACTCCTGAAGAGCGCAGCAGATATTATGGGATAAGATAAATGCTGATCACCGAGACTGCTACTACAACAATAGTAAAACAAGCATTGATGCATTACATGAATGCCGGACCACATGGAGCTTTGCTAAAGTGAACCATAATATAAGTGCTTCTTTGGAGTGAAGCACCTTCCAAATCAAAATACTTAGGGAGCTAAAGTGAAGTACCATTTCGGTTTTTGCTAGAGAACCAATTTGCATGTGAAACTTCTTTGAGTGTGACTGACTACCTGGGCAGCTCCGAAAAATGCTTCCGCATCCATGTAATAATAATAATAATAATAATAATAATAATAATAATAATAATAATAATAATGATAATAATAATAATAATAATTTATTACGATTATTGTTATTATTATTATTATTATTATTATTATTATTATTATTATATTATTATTATTATTATTATTATTATTATTATTATCATTATTATTATTATATTATTATTATTATTATTATTATTATTTATTATTATTATTATTATTATTATTATTATTATTATTATCTATTGCCAGACGCCTCAATCCCGTTTGGGGTGGCCACAAACAAATCGCCTCCACGTCGTCCCGTCCCCCGCCATTTCACTGCCCTGCTCCCAACTCACACCTCCCTCTCTCATATGCCTCTCCACCCCATCCCTCCATCTCATCCTCGGCCTCCCCCTCCCTCTTCCCCTCTCCACCTCACTCACATACACTCTTCGTCAGTCTTTCACCCTTCATCCTCTCCACATGGCCACACGACCTCAGTGTGTTCCTCATAACACTTCCTATCACATCCACATCCACACCACAACGCTCCTTTATATCCTCATTCGTCAACCTGTCTCTACATGTGACTCCACAGGCTCCTCTTAAGTAACTCATTTCCACTGCTCTCACTCTTGACATGTGTCCTTCCAACAATGTCCAAGCTTCACTTCCATACGTTAGAGTTGGTATCACAATACTGTCATGTAGTAACTTTTTCACTTCCATGCTCACTTCTCTGTTTCTTATCACTGCTTTCAAAGAACCAGCAACCTTTTTTCCCTGCTGTACCCTTTTAAGCACTTCAACCTCCAAACCTCCATCCTTACTCATCACACTACCCAAGTACTTAAACGTACTCACATCTTCCAATTCCTCACCATCCAACCTCGCTGTACATTCACTGACTTCACCTCTCTCAAAGACCAACACTTTACTCTTCCCTACATTCACCTTTAGATTCCGTTTCTTGCACACTCTCCCAAACTCATCCACCAAGCCTTGCAGCTCCCCTTCGTCTTCACTCAACAACACAGTATCATCTGCAAACAACAGTACGGGGAGTTTCCAAACACTATCCTCTCTCACCAGGGCCACTCCAACATCCACTACCCTACCTTGAACAACCATGGAGACATGACACATCCCTGTTTCAACCCAACCTCCAAAGAGAAAAATTCACTTAGTTCACCATCCACACGCACTGCAGCCTTTGACCCATCATAGATACCCTTCACAGCATTCAACAACTTTCCATCTACTCCATATATTCTTAACACTTTTCACAATCCTTGTCTATCCACCCTGTCATATGCTTTCTCCAATTCCATGAAAGCCGCATACAACTTCTTTCCCTTCTCTAGAAACTTTTCCACTAAAGATCTAAGAATGAATATCTCATCTACACAACCTCTTCCCTTCCTAAAGCCTCCCTGTTCTTCTCCAACTAATTCCTCTGTTCTTCCTCTAACTCTGTCAATAAGTATCCTACCATACACTTTTCCTATTATACTAAGAAAACAAATGCCCCTATGATTACCACACACTTCTTTTTCCCCTTTTCCTTTGTACAAGGGAATAATTATACCTGACTTCCAATCCTCCGGGACTCTACCTTCCTCCCAGGCCAATCTGCACATCTTCCACATCCATTCTACTACTATCTCTTCCCCATGCTTCAGCATTTCACCACACAATCCATCAATTCCTGGGGCTTTCCCCAGTTTAACTTTCTTCATTGCTTCCACAACTTCTATCCTACTGATTTCTTCCTGTCTTCTCACCTCCCTCCTTCTCCCAGCCATTCCCCAGCCACTTATACTTGCATTACTTCCATCCTGTATGTTCAACAAATCCTTAAAGTGTTCTCTCCATCTGCTCACTTTTTCTCCCTTATTATTATTTCTCCCTTATTATTATTATTATTATTATTATTATTATTATTATTATTATTATTATTATTATTATTATATTATTATTATTATTATTATTATTATTATTATTATTATTATTATTATTATTATTATTTTGTGGTAGGTGGGGGCACTCATCATCCATTCACTCGATGTGGTGCTGCTGTCGGGTGTCTACCCTTTTCTCTCCTCCCTCCTTCCTTCCTTCCATCCTCTTCTGTCTTCCTTTCCTTCTTTCTTTCCTTGTCCTTCTGCCTGCGGTTACCTTTACACTCCCTCTTCTGTCTTTCTTTCCTTCATTCTCTCCTCTTCCTTCTGCCTGTGGGTGACTCTACGCTGAGTGACAAGCCAAATGGTTTCCTGTACACCAGGAAACCATTTACTTCGCTGGGTGGTAACCATATAACCAAATTTTGGCGCCTGGTGATTTAGTGGGTAATTATTGCGCTCCAGTCGGATTGAGCCGGTGAAGGTTTATATCCAAGGGGTGGCTGGGGTTGATTGCTCATGTATTGTCACTCAGGGATGTGTGAGGGTGGTCATTCTCATCTTTAATGTCGGGACCAACTGCCTTGCCCCAGGCTCCTATGCTCCTCATGGGGCAATGTAGGATTGGATGATGGATGGGATGGATTAGTAGTAGTAGTAGTAGTAGTAAAAAACGTGAAAGAAGCTGTAGAAAAACTTGTTTATATACTCACAAATAATTACAGTAATCCTCTCAACCAGCACAGTAATACTGTACAGTAGGGCGTAGTGTCACTGGGCTAAGTGTGAAATATCTACAGGTAAATTTCAAGTTTCGAACAATGGACCTCCCTAAATTAAAATATGGAAAACAAATAAAAAAATCACTGTAACAGGTGAAATACCTCCATTCTTGCATATAAAAACTGTGAATTTTGCTATTTAGCCGTAACTTTTGGACACCAGTGTCCCAAGATCTTGAGACGTCCTATAATGTACAATGTTTACATCCTATAATGTAAAATGTTATCAGTAAGACAAAAAAAAAAAATAATAGTGTAGGTGATGACTTTTATTGAGAAAATGACTCATTAAAGTCTTGTTTACTTTGACGGACGGCGTAAAGCCACGGGACTTGAGTACAAATCCAATGGAGCCATCTCTTGCACTCTGTCCATAAACTGCTCAAGATGCTTCTGTTACCATCCTGACACAGCGTTCCATACCTCGTGGGTGACATGGTATCTGGATAACAAAAGGCTCTTTACTGATGTTATTGAGCTCGTCATCAAACAAGTGCATTGTTACTGTTGGTTCCGCTATGCAGTCCTCCACTGGTGGAAGTAAATCATTCAAATCGCTTGCATTTTGATTGATCTTTGGTAACTTAAATTCTCTGATACATTGTTGTGTATGGCTATGGGCTTGTCGAATGGTTTTGATTCCGTCTATGGCCTATTTCCTATTTGCCCGACCTATGTCTGCTAGCATTGCCAATAAGACATTTTCAGGGTGAGCCCAAAAGACATTTTTTTTGGATTACCTGCCTAGCAACAGTCTCACGGCAGGTAGCGGTAATTGCAGTAGCTTGATTTGCTCCAGTACATGCACTTTGGATGACACTTGATGCTGAATCACGTAGGTCCATAGTGGTACACGACAACCTCTATTGTAAGTCCGTACTGTGCATCATTATTCTGTTCTGTTGCTATATTAGCCGACAAATTCTGCTGGCAGTCGTAAGCTATCTTGCATGTGACACTGGCCCAGGCTTCTCCCGTAGGAGGTCTTCATCCATGACATCAGTCCTTACAGCTTTGATAATATTATGGAGGTAAGGTTGATAACGACTCAGTTCATTAAGGTCAACATCTGGAAGAAGGGGGCCTTAAGCAGTATATTGGATACCTGTAGAAGAAAATGGCAAACTTTCACACTTAGCCAAAGCTTTTGCTAATTGGACTTTTCCGTTGTGTTGAACCAGTGAGTTTCTTGCACAAAAGGTAAAGTAGAAGTTCATATAAATGCAGGCTGCAAATGGACCACTGGAAAGGACGACCCAGACGGCACTCTAGCAGGTAGATGCCATAATTTTTACGTCCTGTGATTGTGGCTTGTCGCTGTGCTTTCGGCTTCCACTGCAAATATCTTATCTGCAATATCCATTTCTTCAATCGTATTCTGAATTCCTTCCGAAGTGGCAGGGTCAGTTCCTCGTTTCAGTGTCGGATGGTCTAGATAGAAGATTCCAGGTTCTCCGACTAGCACATTGGTCTTCAGTTTCCTTTGTCCCATACCACTTGTTCCCTTTTTTGTCCTTGATTAATGCCATGTCTCTCCGTCCATCAAAAAACAGAGCAATGATTTCCTCATTCTGGTAGGTTGCTGCATCTCTTAGATCCCTTCTTACCTTCTGTCGTGCTCTTCATACTTTGTGATGGTCGATTACATTTTTATGATCTCCAGAACTAATGATGTTACAATCAACTCGTAGTGGTACCGATAACTGCAGCAGCTCTATTCGACACACAATGCAGATCTGCTTCCAAAGCTGAAGTGGGAATTCGTGTAACGTTCCTGTTCCTCTGCATGGCAATCGCCCATCCACTCATTTTCAAAACTTTCTTCACCTGAGCTTGATTCTGCTGGAGTTAAGTCATCCACATCAGAGGATGCTACCTCTCTCCCATTATTTTTTTTCCCTCTCTGCTCTTCTCGTTTTTCTTGTATCCGATCCTTTCTTGTCTTCCTTCTCTTCATGATGTTGGTCACCTCCCAGTCTACTCCATCGATTTGCATATTCCGCGTGGTTCTCTGGTCGATTAGAAAGGCATGTTCTCGTCGCGGACCTTTCGTCTTTTCACAGCGACACGCAGACGTTTCATCAAAATGCAAGCAGGTATGTCAAACAAATGATTAAGTTTTTCAACAAAATTCTTGGTTTTTGCGGTCTGCATGGTTTGTTTCTATGCATGTGAGCCTCCTTTCATCAAACGAAGGAGTTTCGTCTTCACATTTTTAATTGTGTTGGAATGTATGCACATCTCCAAAGGCCAGTAAGTTACTGAGCTTCGTCTGGAATGACACTGCTGTTGCTGGTATATTTGTTCTCCTTCAAGAAGAGGAAGTGTCTTGCAACTTGTAGACGGGTTGGAAGTTCAAAGAGAGAAAGATCTGATAGCAAAGAAAGTGTTTTGGCAGTTGCTCGTGCTCTTTGCTGGCTCATTATAAAAGTAAAACTTAGTATCACAGCACAAGCCTGAGAAATAAATTATCGGCATGAAAAGTAACAAAAAAGCATGAGAACAGACATTAGAATGTCAGAAGAACTTAAATTTCACCTACTTGTGTATGCCTAAGTAAAAGCCTGAAAAAAAAAAAAAAATAGTGGATTCTCACAGGTTTAATTTTCTGGACATCAAATGTGGTTGTAGACACTTCTAAAAGTTCATTTTATTCTTTGTTTCACTGTTTTCAGGTCAGATGGATAACATATGGTTCAAATGTCAACTCAAATCTCAGTGTGTAAAGCACTCCGAAGTGACGGCCGCAATGTGACTTTTACACGTATTTACATCCAGAAAAGATGTTCCGCGTGTGGCAGATATGGGGGTTCATTTTCGAATTTAAGCCGGTCATTGGCACAAAACCTGAAATGCGCCTCCCGATCGGTCACGACACTACTCACTACTGCACAGACCCGCTCCATTACAGGAGGATATAAAATAAATAACAGCACTGTTAGGTCAGAAACGTTTTCTCTAACACGTTACAGACAAACTTCCTCCACTTGGATCAAAGATGTTCCATACCTAATCCCAGCGAGCTGTGGAGTGGAAATATTAAGGTTCTTTAACCCTTTGACAGTGTTTTTCTCTTCCAAATGAAATAGGTGTTTTCTAAATAAAATTCTAGGGTGTAAAATGTGCAGAGCAAGGATTACTTTGACTGCTAGTATTTCTTTCAACCAAATATTATCATCTGATTATAGCTCTAATAAATAACCGACGTGTACAATATCCCACATGAACCGTCCGCAGCGAAAGGGTTAAGGAAGCATATGCATAACCCATGAAATAAGACTGTTCCCACCAGGCTCCTTGACAGCCCATTATACTCATAAGCCCGGTCACCACATAATAAATCACCTTATTTGCACGTCGCAATGTGTTTACAATGGATGTAATTATTTCTTTGAATAAAAATGAGTGTGTGTAGTTGTCGTGCTCGGTCAGTAATGTACTCCGGTCTGCTGATAACATACATACTCTCTAACACACACACATACACACATACACACACACACACACACACACACACACACACACACACACACACACACACACACACACACACACACACACACACACACACACACACACTAACATTGCAACACATAACCTTTCACATGCATAATTTTTCCCGTAATCACGCTTTCCCGTTAGTTCTGAATTCATCAGCTTATGGAAGGCTTAGTTCTGCCGATAACTCTCCCTCCAGAAATATGTCCGGTCCTGCAGTAGGCATAAAGTAGGGTGATATAATACAGATACGGGTGTGTTTATTTGCACATCTGTATGATTAGGCTGTATATGTAGGTACAAGTATATGTGTATGTAGGCTTAGTTGTATGTATGGGACATTAAAGATAACTCTGAGTAAAATTAACCCAGACGCATAAGACACCCAAACAATGGTAAGAAGTACCACCTGATGAAACAATCCTTTTGCAGGTTTTGTTAAACACGAGAAGGTACAACGAAAGTCAAGAGTCTGATGTGATGTAAGCCGAACGAACTGCACACTGCCATACTACCGAGTGAAGGGTTAAGCACCTAAGTACATTTTGGTCAGCAGGTTGTGAAATGGTCTAACCCATTTGAGCCCAGTGTCCTCAGCATAGGACGGAACTGGGCATTTTCAGAAGTTAGTAAAGAAGGGAACCCCCGGGTAGGGACCTATGAGCTTCGAGACTATGAGCCGATAGGCGAAGGGCAATACGTTTAGTACCCTTCCAACAGAGTCCCTCACACAGGAACCCTGGGAACCGATGGGTTAACTCTCATTAAGCTACTGGCATACTCAGATATATATAAATACTTCTTATTAATCAGGGCTAAGACAGTTAAAGAAAACTTATGATAGGCTATGCAGTTCATCATCCCAGAACCTTACCACCATCAGGAAGGCTCCGGCAGTGACGACCCAGCCCCATCCACCATCAAGAGATTTGTTCTCCGTCTCGCTCTCTGACTCCATAACGTCGAAAGAAGTGCGGGTGGAGTTCCCCTCAGACACTTCGACTATCCGGCGTGCCATGGCGAAGTCAGCCTCTTCCTTGACAGTCGTACCAGATAATACACTGCCACAATTGAGAGATGTAATTAGTGATATTAGAAGTATTGATACATTTAAGTGCCTTTCCATCCATTCCCATTTTTTTATAGTACTCGTGAAATGTTTTTCTACTCCTGTGTTTAGAATCCCCACTTCCAAAAAAAGATCCAGTCCTTGTTGAGTAGGCTATACAGTAGTTCCAGCTAATCGCAATCCCTGGCGCTAGCAGACTTGCAGCTGGTATGGATATAAGTCTTCCTGTTGATAAGAAGCAAGTTTCTGTTGCCCAATGTAACAGTGATATATTAATTTTTATACCCATGTTCGCGAAACAATAGTGAGCGAATTGTTTTGTGTAGTGTGTGTGTGTGTGTGTGTGTGTGTGTGTGTGTGTGTGTGTGTTTTAGCGAAAATGAAACAAGCAGTTTTAATCTGAATTTAACCAAACATAGCAGGAGGACTGAGGGTCAACCGAGGAACAACCGTCTACACCCCCCCCACATATATATATATATATATATATATTATATATATATATATATATATATATATATATATATATATATATATATATATATATATATATATATATATATATATATATATATATATATATATATATATATATATATATATATATATATATATATATATATATATATATATATGAGAGAGAGAGAGAGAGAAAATCAAGGAACACTTCACCTCCAATTTCACCCATCAGACTGTCTGATTAGATTCCAACTGATTCTGACAACTTCAGTACATCCTAAAACATATTCATGCTTTGTTTATTTATATACTTATCGACTTTCAACTTCAGCCCTAATATACAATAAAGAGGAATTTAAGTTTATGACATGGGATGATACACTTACGCTATTGTTTCTCTTAATACCTGTAGATGAAATTGCTAAATCTGTCTCACAACTGCTGAATTACCAATAGCTAGTTACTTAGGAACAAATTAAAAATATAGTTTTGGTTTTACAGTATTTTCGGAAAACATGAAAAGCAAGTTCCAGTAATTATTACAAAAACTGCACTTTAACATTCGGAAATGTTTGGATAAGCTACTAATGACAAAAAATATTTTATGCTCATTATAAACGGAATTCTGGTATTTGTTTTATGAGCGTTAATATACAAAATGACACAGTAAAGAAAAAAGGCTTTGGTGGCAACATTCCGACGATCAATCATTTCACGCACTTGTCACTGCCTCGTGTCAGTCTGTACAGTAAAAAACACAGATATTGTTTGGGTAGATTAGTTGCTGTTTATCCACATGATTCAATAATATAAGACTCACTTTTTTATACCTTTGTCCTTATTACGTCCACAGTAAATTACGGCATGAATGATGATTAGAGTTGCACTACTTTCCTACCTATTAAGTTGATTGGCTCTTTTCTCCCTGTTTATAATATGCGGTGTATCAAAAAGGCTTTAATATACCTAATCGCAATACTTAGGTAGTGTGATGAGTAAAGATGGAAGCTTAGAGAAAGAAGGGCTTGAAAGGGTACAACAGGGTAGACAGGTTGCAGCGTCACTGAAAGCAGTGATAAGGAGTGGGGAAGTGATAGTAAAAAAGTCGCTGTATGACAGTATGTGATCCTCGCTCTTGCGTATAAAAGTGACGCGTGGACCCTGTTAAAATGACACAAGTCATGGGTGAGAGCAATGAAAATGAGTTATTTGAAATGAGCATGTGGAATTACATGGAGAGACGGACAGACAGATGAGGAAGCAAAGAATCGTTATGGTAGATGTAGATGAGACTAAGAGAAATATTCTGAATGGCGTGGCCATATGGAGAGGATGGAGAATGAGAGATTGGCTTGAAATGTATATGTTGATGAGGTGGTGGGAGGAGCGGTGAGATAAGAGTTGTCGTTGTTGTTGCTGTTGTACAGTCACTCACAAAAGAAAGTACTCATCCTGTGCTAGAGACCTCGTAACTTGCGGTATTCAGGAGTGGTAACAGTGTACCTGACGTCAGAGATGGGGTGAGTAGGCTTTGGAACACTGCTTTACCCTTACCCCCACCCACCCAAAGATACACCTTCGAATCAGGGATCAGCACGGTTTCAATGACTGTGCCGTCTAGTAAACAACTCACTATGAGTGTTGTAGGTAAACGTGATTACATCTAATACGTTATAAAAGAATACCAGCCTTATATAATGTTGAACTACAGTACAAATCCGTTAAATATTTGGCCTAAAACGCTCGAACCTGATATGATATGTGCATAATACCACCTAGATCATGCCTTCCTGCCCCCCTCCCTCCATGTTATCGGTGGGAAACAATGTCTGGAGGTTTTAGGTGTATATTATTAAACCTGTATAAAGGGTTAGGAATTACCTTTTTAATTAAACATGACAGTTCTTATTGCGCATTGGAGTGGGCACACATATGTTCGTGAGGGCTTTGGCAGGAATGTGGTTCATTGTCTCAAAGGATCAGAGACAGAGAGAGAGAAATTATGTTCGTGAGTGAGTTGGCAGGAATGTGGTTCATCACCTCAAAGGATCGGAACAGAGAGAGAGAGAAATTATATAAACCTTGTGAAGGTGTAGAACATTCAGCGCATTAACACTGTGGGAGTGGGCTCTTGTGGTCGCTTGAGTTATGTTGTTGGTGTATGATTGTGAAGGTATATTGCATATTTCAAACAGAGTTGTGATTGATTAGAAATATAACGTGAAGCTGTGTTCCGTGCAGATCAACTCACCCTACAAACCCCATCCCTCGTCCCCATCCTTGACGTCAGGTGCAATGTTACCAGACCTGAATGGCGCGAGTTACAAGGCCTCTCGTAAAAAGTGGGTACTTACTTTTATGAGCGACTGTACGTCAACCCCGATCTGCCTCACCGAGAAGACCCACCAAGTGCATTTAGGCAAGGTTCATGGAGAGACGTATGAGGGAGGGGGTGTGAGATGGAGAGAAGGCAACTGAATGGCAGATGACGGAGCGCAGTGCAGACGATTTGTCTGTGGCCACCCCTTACGGAATTAAGGAGTCTGGTAATATACTAACAGACATCCGTGGGAACACAAGGACAGTTTGTATGCTGTTTTAAGTAATATTCCCAGTTTTATTCCAGAGAAGCACGCAAGATACATCGGCAACTCGGCACACGAAATTCAGTGAACTAACTGAGGTTCAGCTGCCAAATTGTGATGCTACTCGAGGCAGATGTTTCTTTCTTATCATCAACGCAGGTGTGACCTTACATCATTCCACTTGGTACTACCCTAAGATTTTTTGTTCATATGTTCTGTCGTAAGAATGTCTTAAATGATGACGGGACTGCAAAGCTTAATCACCCGACCACTAAACGAACGAGGGAGAAATAACAGTAGCTACTCGGCTGACAGCGAGCGGTGAGACCGTTTTTGTTCATGTATATTCATGGCCACTACGGACACATACAGAGTAGGGTTCCCATATGTCGCGATATTCAAACATGTGTGTTATGGCAAAGAAAAAAAAAATGGTGAGGACTGAGTCAAGTAGAAATGATGCAGGGCAGAGACTATTCGTTTACAGTCGCCCATGAAGAAAGAATTACTTTGCGAAATATTTGGGCAACTCTGCCCGAACTGAGCACTGAAAAGCATCACTTTTTCCATCCGCCACAAAATGCCTACCTACTGCATGTCCTCTATCATTTTTATACTCAACATACCAGAAGATTGAAAACATCAAGTTTAAGGCTAGCATACCCCCACTTTTCTCTAGATAGATAGGTAGACAGATAGATATCGATATACAGTAGATATAGATAGATGGACAGACAGACAGAAACAGGACATGTAATAGGCGTCCACACTGAATGTGTGGAACGTGTTCGAACGAGCGAGCAAGTCAGGCAGTGCTGAATATTGTCTCATGTGGCTCATCAAATCATCATCTTCCTATGATTTCCTGACCTGAAAATACTAAAAAGAACTTCTTAGCTTACACCAAAAATACTCCCTCACGCTTCTTAAAACCAATGCACCTCCTGTATTTATTTTACGTCAAGAGCTTGGAACCTAGGAGGTTAATAATGACTTTGCTTTTTGCTCACTCCCGAAAATTACTTTCACCAAATCTCTCGGTGCACTCCGATGCGAATCAGAATCAGAAATTCAGAGTTTCTTTCGTCGATCAGGGTATTGTATTAATTTGACTCTGATTCAGCCATAATTAAAAAAAAAAGGCCAAACAGAAGGTATTTGTTTTGAACAGGCAAACCTGGTTACTCTCAGCAATAGTCGGAAAATACTGTTGCGCTACTCATGCAACCTTAGACCGTTACTTCTTGCGCAGCCGACTGTTACTCTAATCTGCCTTATAAAAAATAGTTTCCTCGTATTACGGAAAACTACTGGAAGTTACGGGTTGTCTATGAAATGAAAATAATTAAGGATTTTCATGCGATTTCCAAATTGGTGTCTATATTTCAGGTAACTTCAAGACTGGCTGAGATATCCAAAAAAGTTCGCTACTGTACTGCAGGGCTTTCCTCCCGACCCCTGCCCCCATTTCTTGCTGATGCGATAAATCTGTCGCTCTGGTACATATGTCGGGGGTCCAAACTGTGAGTAAATTTAGTGTTCTCGAATATATAATATCTCTTTAGTTCCCAGGGTTGCTCTGCGTGAGGTATTGCGTGAAGGGTACTTAGCGTATCGCTGTCCGCCAATGGGCTCATAGTTATGAAGCTCATAAGTCCGAACCCTGGGGTTCCCTCTTTTACTGACATTTAAAAGTGTCTATTTCCTTCCATTCTACTGCATCTAAACCTAAATGATATACGAGTCTCTCTCTCTCTCTCTCTCTCTCTCTCTCTCTCTCTGCAGTATATATATATATATATATATATATATATATATATATATATGCGTACAATATGTATGTGTATATATATATATATATATATATATATATATATATATATATATATATATATATGCGTACAATATGTATGTGTATATATATATATATATATATATATATATATATATATATATATATATATATATATATATATATATATAGATAGATAGATAGATAGATAGATAGATATAACTACTCTCTAGCGTTTGACCTGTTTTCGACGAAATCCGTAACTCAGTTTTGGTGGTGCTATGCATCAAACATTTCTCAAAGCCAGCAAGCTGGCCTTCCGTGTTCTTCCATTTCCCTCCACTTACCTATGCTTGGGTGGTTTTTCAACCCTCGTCCACATCAAAACGAAGACCAGGAACGGATTGGAGGTCAAGGATAATATGAGACTGGCTCTTACAAACACCCCACCACTAATTCCAAGACTTGCTGCTCAGATGCAACTCCAACCACCCCTCTAGCTTGGCTAGAGATATAAAAATGTGTTAGTGGGGACGATATGGATTGTTTGACGATGGGTGGCAGTAAGAAACAAATGATTAGCTTGGTGTAACTAACAAACAATAATATCCCTAAATTTTATAATGTGCAAGGAATATTGTAGTAAAATTTATTACAAATTATGAATTAATGAGATTGTGTTCTCTTTCGTAACCCTTTCCTTCTCACAAAAAAACGTAAACTGAAACGGCTGATGGCATGGGGTGTCGTGCGTGTCTTGGGGTTTCTAGAAAGTGGTCGCGAGTACAAAAATACTGGGAACCACTCTTCTAGAGCCTAGGCGAGAGCTCACATTTTCCTATACAATGATGCACTTAAACAATACAGAATAACAATAGTGACAAGAATAAATTCCTAAGGTATAGTAGAACCTAAATCTGTGATGTACTGTGAAGAAATTTTGCTAGTAAAGTTTCTCTTTTTTTTTTTTTTTTTTTTTTTAATCATTGCCTTTTTTTTGACCTCTGGAGTCAGATATCTCCCTGCATGGTTCGTAACAGAATAAACTGGCGATCTCTGCCAGGACAGCACAGTTAATTTGCTTTGAGCCTAATTATACAATTACGTATTGTATTGTTAACATATTATGGTGCTGTAGGATCATCTTTGCAAACTAAGCCCTGACAATCTGAGGTGAAAAATCTTACTAAATCTGAGCTTCATCTGATTGCTCTGGTCTTACCAGTGAAATTTTCCAGTAATATTGGTAAGTCTAATTTACTTAGAATGATTCAGGACACAATGATTAGGGTGAATGAAAGTGTTAAAACTGATCACACCACAACTGGTCATGAGCTTCGGGAACAAGAACCGCTTATTCACAGTGTTGACAATGTTCAACATCCTGAGCTTTTGGAACGAGTCACATATTCACAGTGATACTGTCCAAAATTTAGATGTTAATCTTCAATACCAGCATCAGCGCATAATCTGAATCAGCCAAAATTCAGCTGCAAATGAGACAATGTCAGGTATGAGAGAAGCAACTTGAGCTGTATCTTGAGTACACACTGAGGTAGGTACCTTGGCAGTTCACCTAGTCCTCGTGGTGCCTCTGCTAGTTACTCCTATTATGTTGCCAAGAATATTAAATTAGTCCCTCCCTTTAGTGAGCAAGTTGCCACTAAATACTTCCAAATGTTTTAGAAGGTGGCAGATTGTCTTTCTTGGCCTAGGGCCTAGGGACTCTTAGTCGATATTACTACAGAGTGTACTGAAGGGTATGGCACAGGAGGCCTATATTGCTCTGCTAGTTGACCAGTGTGTTGATTAGGAGGTGATAAACGATGCAGTTCTTCTGACTTATGAACCTATACCAGAAACTTAAAGGCTTAAGTTCTGAGGCACTGACAAACAAAACGATCAGACCCATGTGGATTATGCTAGAGGACTTTAAGATATATTGGATCAGTGGCTGCACTCTAAGAAATCTAACAAGAATTTTACCAAGTTGAAACAACCTGTGATCTTGAAGAACTTCACTTTGGATATTGTCAATGATGATGCCACTCATCCAGCTGAGAAAGAGGCGGATAGCCTGGCTAAGGCAGCTATTGTGGCAGATAATCATGGTATTATCCACACATATGAATTTAAGCCTCGTTCAGTTGGTATCTATAGGAGAGTGGACCAATTAGGCTCTGTACACAGCACTTGCAAACCAGTTTAGAACAAATTAGATTACTTTACGGGAAAAACTGTATTCCCAGAGCTCATTAGTTCCACTAAAGCAAGTTTTGTCAATGGACCAGTAAGTTCCAAGTTTTGTCAGTTTGTAATAGGAAGGGTCATGTAAATGAAGACTGCTGAAAGAAGATGAAAGTCACGGGGATAAATCTACTGCGCTGATAAATATTTGAACAGTCGCTAATACTGAAAGTGAGCAACCATAACTAGATAGGTTGAATGGTAGTTAGACGCATCCTCAGCAGTTGTTTATTGAGTCTGAAGCCAGAGTGCAGCAGTCAGTTGTCGACAGTCGGGCTCATGAATATCTTTCACTGGATATTAGTGAGACCAGGATAATGCAGCCACCAGGAATTAATGACAGTGGTAATAAAACTCCTTCAGAACACCCTCCCTCAAACAGTAAGCAAAGTGAGCAAGACACCTTGTCTGCCAATTTCATTTTTAAAGGAAGAAAAGCTGAGCAGACGGAGAGAACATTTTGAGGACTTGTTAATCTTAGAGCATGAAAGTAATGCAAGCATAGGTGGCTGGAGAATGGCTGGGAGAAGGAGGGAAGTGAGAGGGAAGGAAGAGATCAGTAGGATGGAAGTAGTGGAAGCAATGAAGAGAGTCAAAATTGGGAAAGCCCTAGCGGTTGATGGAGTGTGTGGTAAAACACTGAAGCATGGGGAGAGATAGTAGTAGAATGGATATGGACGACATGCAGATTAGACTGAGAGGAAGGTAGAGTCCCAGAGGATTAGAAGTCAGGTAAAATTATTGCCCTGTACAAAGGAAAGGATGAGTGGGTGGTGGTGTAAGAAAGGGAAGTAAATGGTAGTACGAGGAAGTAAGTATGGTTGTAGCTGAGAAGAGACGTGCATATGAAGTGTGGCTGCAGAGGAAGGATGAGATGTCATATGAGAGGTAAAAGGAAAAGAGGAATAGGGAGAGAAAGGATGTGCATGATGCTAAAGTGGCAGCAGATGAGCGATGGGGTAGGCAGTTGACTGAGCCTTTTCAACAGAATAGGAAAATGTTTTGGAAGGAGGCGAGGAGAGTGCGAAGGGGAGAGTCTGGGAAGGAAGAGCGAGTAAAAGCAGAGGATGGATGGAGGTTAGCTGAGACGTAAGGAAGAGATGCGCAGAGTATTTTGAAAGATTTTTAAATGTAGAGGAAAGGGAGGCTGAGATTGTGGCAGATAGAGGGGTGCAAGAAATAAATGTATTGGGAGAGCTGAATGATTCTTTGATCACGATGGAGGAAGTGCAGGAGGCACTAAAGGAAATGAAAGTACGGAAAGTTGCAGGTATGGATGGGTGAGCTGTGGTATGTCTGAAACGAGGAGCGAATATTATTGAGTGGTTAGTAAGATTTCTGAATGTGCGTGTTGTGAGCGATAAGAATGGGCAAGTGTGTGTGTGGTTCTGTTGTATAAAGGTGTGATAAGTATGAATGTACTAGTTTTAGGGGTATAAGTCTGTTGAGTAATGTAAGAAACGTGTATGGGAGTGTTGATTAAGAGAGTTAGAAAGGATACAGAGGGAGAGGGAGTGACTTGTGACGAGCAGTGTGGCTTTAGGAGAGGGAGGCGATGCATGGATCAGGTGTTTGTGAGACAAGTGTGTGAAAAGAATTTGGCGAAAGGTAAGGATGTGTTTTGGGCGTTCATGGATTAAGGAAAAGTGTATGATAGAACTGATAAGGAGGTTTTGTGGACTGTTTTGAGACTGTATGGCCTTGATGATTGGTTGTTAAAAAGAGTGAAAATTTTGTACATAGATAGTAGGGCGTGTGTAAGCGTGGAAAATACTGTGAGTGATTGGTTTCCCGTGAGAGTGGGGCTGCAGTAGGGATGTGTGATGTCCCTCTGGTTGTTTAATATTTATATAGATGGTGTTGTAAGGGAGGTGAATGCAAGATTGTTAGGTATGAGTCTGGGAATACTGATGGTAGAGAGTGGAATCTGAATCAGCTGCTGTTTGCGGATGATAGTGCATTGGTGGCTGACTCTGAGGAGAGATTGAGACAGATGGTAGAGGAGTTTGGAAGCGTGTGTGAAAGGAGGAAACTGGGAGTAAATGAAAGTAAGAGTAAAATGATGAAGTGTACAAGGTTGGTAGATGGTAGGAAGATGAATGTTGTTTTGAATGGTGAGTTGCTTGAGGAGGTAGAGTGTTTTAAGTATTTAGGGTCACATGTTGCTGTGGATGGAAGAATAGATGTAGAGGTGAAGTTTAGGATGAATGAAGTAGGAAAGGTGTTGGAAGGAATGAAAATAGTGTTTAGATGTCGTTCGATCCGAATGGATGTAAAGAGAAGACTGCATGAGGGTGTAAAGGTACCGAGTGCGTTATATGGGGCTGAAACATGGAATATGGGTGTTGAAGAGAGGAAGAGTTTGAATGTAATGGAAGTGAGGGGTCTGAAGAGTATGTATGGATCGAGTAAGAAATGATGAAGTGTGAAGGAGAACTGGAGTTGTGCAGGAGATCGCTGATTGAGCTGAGCAGAGAATGTC
Organism: Coenobita brevimanus; assembly: GCF_032717465.1. Taxonomy (NCBI): domain Eukaryota; kingdom Metazoa; phylum Arthropoda; class Malacostraca; order Decapoda; family Coenobitidae; genus Coenobita; species Coenobita brevimanus. Next base: position 11,059,342 of record NC_137025.1, read on the forward strand.
GCGGTGGTTTGGGCATATGGAGAGAATGGATAATGAGCTATTGGTGAAAAAGAAAAATGGATTTGAAGTGAGAGGTGTAAGGCTGAGAGGAAGACCACGAATAGGATAGATGGACAGTGTGAAGAAAGCGTTAGATGTGAGAGGGATGTCTGTAGAGCATGGAAAAATGGCTGCGCGTGATAGGGATGACTGAAGAGAAATTGTGTATGAATAAATGGTGACGCTGTCCCGAGGGGATATTCTCCTGCAATTGGTCTGATCAGCTGATCAGGTGGTGCGAGTAAGGGGATGGGTCCATTATGATGTGGCAGGGGTAAACCAGCCCTGCTGTCGGGCCCTGCTGCAGATGTAACTGATTACACTGCTCAGTTGACCCTCGTGCGGTGAGGTGCGGTGAGGATCTGCCTCTTCTCCCCTTGGGGCTAAGATACGAGTAAATGTGCATGTTTGGATGAGTAAATTGGGAGTGGGTCGTCCTGTCTCGGCTACCCCTCTTTCTTACGGGGAAGCAGCCTAGGTATATAGATAGGTAGACAAAGGAAAAGGTCTTAGTGTAATAAAAAAAGTATATGGTAAGATACTTATTGACAGAGTTAGGGACATAACAATAGAATTAGCTGGAGAAGAACAGGGAGGTTTTAGGAAGGGAAGAGGTTGTGTAGATCAGATAAATCAGATAATCATCCTTAGGACTATAGTGGAAAAGTTTCTAGTAAAGGGAACATAGTTGTATGCGGTTTTCATGGATGCGGAGAAAACATATGACATAGTGGATAAACAAGGAGTGTGGGAAATATTAAGAATATATGGAATAAATGGGGAGCTGTTGAATGGCGTGAAGAGTATGCATGAGGGGGGTAAAGCTGAAGTGAGTGTGGATGGGGAACTGAGTAAATTTTCTATCTGAATGTTGGATTGAAAGAGGGATGTGTCATGTCTACCTGGTTGTTCAGTCTGTATATGGATGGGGCTATAAAAGGGATACAAGGTAGGGCTGAGGATGTTGGAGCGGCGGCATTGAGAGAGGGCAGTGTTTTGAAACTTCCTGTTAGGTTGTTTGCAGACGATACTGTATTGTTAAGTGAAGACGAAGGGGAACTGCAAGACTTAGTGAATGTGTTTGGGAGAGTTTGTAAGAAACGGAATCTAAAGGTGAATGCAGGGAAGAGGAAAGTTATGGTCTTTGAGAGAAACGAAGTCACTGAATGCACACTGAAGTTGGATGATGAGGAAATGGAAAATGTGAGTGCATTTAAGTACTTTGGGTAATGTGATGAGTAAAGATGGACGTTTGGAAGATAAAGTATTTGACAGGGTACCCCAGGAAAGAAAGGTTGCTGGTTCTTCGAATGCAGTGCTGTGAAATAGGTAAGTGAGCATGGAAGTAAAAAAAGTCGCTGCTTCATAGTAATGTGATACAAACCCTTACATATGGAAGCGAAGCTTGGACATTGTTGGAAGGACACAAGCCAGGACTGAGAGCAGCGGAAATTAGTTATTTTAAGGGAGCATGAGGAGTTACATGAAGAGACAGACTGACAAATGAGAAAATAAGGGAGTGTTGTCTTGTGGATGTGGATGTGATAGAAAGCGTTAGGAGAAATGCATTGAGGTGGTTTGGCCATGTGGAGAGGATGGAATGCGAGAAACTAACGAGGAGAGTGTATGTGAGTGAGATGGAGGAGGGGTAGAGGGAGGGGGAGGCGGAGGATGACATGATGGGATGGAGAGGAGAGGTATATGAGAGAGGGGTGCGTGAGCTGGGAGGAGGGCAGCGAAATGGTGGAGGGCAGGGCGACATGGAGGAGATTTGTTTCTTGTCAACCCATTCGTTTGGCAACAGATAGATAGATTAATGACTGATTTCCTTCTCGCATTATATATATATATATATATATATATATATATATATATATATATATATATATATATATGCTGTTTTGTTATACTCTTTTCTGTAACAAATGAAGTCGAAAACAGGTACATATCTTAATGAAATAACGTTATTTCATTAATTACATTACCTTTGTCGTTTTGTGTTAAATATGTTGAATATGGCCATACTTATTCTGTAAAAATTTTATTCTTTACTAAATTAAATAACTCACCTCATTTAAAACTATGAAGACCTCATCTATCACACAATGCTTCAGTAACAGAAATATGTAAAAGTCGTTCATAATGGAAAGGTTTTAGCATACCATAAGAATTACCAGGAAAAACACCGCTTTTTGAGAACAGTAGTAATAACAATCCTTAATTCGCTTTCAGTATCTGGTCACGGTTCCCACCGTCAACTTTGGCGTAAATTTCTCAAGCTTTTTGCTGGGACTGGGAGCATCGTCAACCATGACTGCCTGGATCTTTAACTTCGGCTGCGTTAACGTAAGTCTCTGCGGGTACTTTGCTGGCCCTCTGATGGACGAGTTCGGCTGGAGAAAAGTGGCTTTCGTTTCCAGTCTAATATTAGGAGCCGGGATGACTCTGTCCGCTTTCTCCACATCATCTTGGTTCCTTGTTTTCACCTAATCTCTAGTAACATGCAAGTATCTTTTTTAGCCTCTTCACAACGAGGATGACATTTCCTTTTTGCACCAGCCGACAATATAATTCAGTCAATGCTAGAATTGTCAAATTTGAGCGGTCAGATAAATCCTTCATCAACCCATCAGAATGTTAATATAAAATAGTAATCGATTTGGTCAAATCAGACCAGGGTATTTCAGATTAAAAGGCTGAAAATTACACGTGTAATTGTTAGTACAAAGAATGATATGTGAGTCAATGGGAGTTAAGAACCTGGAGGAGTGAAATCCTCGGTTCATCTGGTTCCAGTCATATGGAAGGAGAGAGTATGGCAATGAGGAATCCTGACAAGGGTCGAGCGTGTCTTATTACTCTCTCTTTTTTTTTTTTTTTTTTTCATATGTGGCTCTCTGTCTCTGAAAAACGTGACTGATAATTAGTAATTGTGTCTAAGCTCCATTTCATATGAATCTGGTCATACTGATGAAGACTTTTCAGATCATAGCTGTAACAGTGTTGTTGTTGGTCAACCTAGGTCCATCTGATCGAGCAGACCTATTGACCGTAGGTAAACAACTGCCCATAAGAAGTTTTCCCATACATTCCCTACATTTTCGATGTTGTGCCTGTGTCTTATCGTGGAATATGCTGTGCAGAGCTCCATGATGCGTGTTATGTTAGGTGAGCCCGTTCTAAAAGCAGGGCACGTATCATCTGCGATTTAACCCAATGCAAATGTAAGCTGAGGAAGGCTGGGTGATGTCCTTCTCGAACCTTAGCTAGGTGAACTCTGTCATATCTATTTCAGGACATCTCTTATTTGATATAAGGATGAGGAAGGGTGTTCAAACTGAGATATTGTACTGTCTTGAGCGCATGAAGTATGTAGGTATTTCTTCCTTGCTAATGATGAAATGTCTAGAAGTGGGATGTAGATGCAACGGTTTGATAATGTTTGTGCGGTGATCGGTTTATTTGCCCAGGTTTGCTGTGTATATCTGTCATAATGGCAGGGGTGTTGTGTACTGAAAAAGGTTACTACATAGAAATGTCTCTCATATCAAGGCAGTCTCTGACAGAGAGGACTTTTAGTGTCAGAATATGAGCTGTGGGTGGTTTTAGTGCAGCTATTGATGATGCGTAGGGCGTTGTTCTGCATAGTTTGCACGTTTTTATAGTTAATATTAGATTGGAGGTTAAGATATGATTAAATGTGTGTGTGTGTATGAGTATTTTGGTGAGTGTGTCGTCCTGGCTTGGCTACCCCCCCTCCCCCCCCCGTTAGAGGGAAATCAGCCTAGGTATACAGATAGATAAATTAGACTGGATGGGAGCCCATGCCCGAGAAGCATAAGGCATCAATAATCTGATGTACTCATAATGTTTGAAGAGTCAGGAGAGTGTTTCTTTTGTTGGCCAAAGTCTTTCCCTGTAGCTACCCTGAATGAATTGAGTGGGATGCACCGCCTCACGATGCATGTATCCTTTAAGGCGATTCCAGTGTTGTATGCCATGCTGCTCCTAACTCTTAGAGCTACTGGCATCGTAGGAGCAGTCTGGTTCCTTGTTCTGGGCCAGGCGACAGGTAGGTAAGAATCCAGGGGACTCTCGTCAGATGGTTAATATCGTGAAGGGTAAGCCAAAATAAATTACAATGTACGTCCTCCAGGTGAAGTGGTTAAGTGTGAATAGTATGGATTAATAATTTGATGGGTTTTTTTTAACTCCCTCTTGACATCATCTTGTCTCAGCAATATCTTATTATTACCTCCGTCAAGGAACTTATGTTTTCACTCCTGTTCGTTTGTTTGTTGGTTGGTTGGTTGGTTTGTGAGCAAGATTACACAAAAACTACCGGACGGATTTCCACGAAACTTGGTAGAAGAATGGGCCTTGACCCAGAACAGACTCCATTAAATTTTGGTGCGGATTCGGATAAAGGTGAGGATCCAGGATTTTTTTTTCACTTTCTTTAACATCGCGAGATAGGGCGTTTTTCGACAATTTCGTGAATATATCATGGACCTTGATTAAAGAAAAAAAAGAAAGTATTTAGGATGTTGGTATCTACGAATGTGTGCAGTTTGGCTCGGATCCATATAAAATTCCGGATCTAGCAGATTTAAGTACTTTTTTAAATAGGGGTAGTCTTTTTCCAGCTACCGTGCAGTAACAAATAGGGCTACACTTGGTTCCTGGCGCAGGTATGCGCTTTAACAATTGCCATTCTAGTTATTCATGCTTTTTTCCCAGTCAGTACGAGCACCTGTTCATGGTAACTGTTTTGTATTCACTGAGTATCTAGTGTGCTACAGGGTAATGTTCTATTTTCATTATTATTTTTAAACTAAGACTAAGAGTATAGTCTCTATAACAAGCCCATTGCTCATACATATGTAACCAATATTTTTCTTTTTTCAATTGTGACCATCCCAAATGGGAAGTTTCTTACTGCTAATTCTCTCAACTGTGACCTTTCATTTTTTTTTTAAATATTGTGAAGTTCCAGGGTAAAATAAAATGAAGTTTGTATCAAACTTCTTCATTTAGAAAAATGGTTCACGAGCTTCATGAAATAGAATGTTTAATATTTAGGAATTATACATCATGAAGAACTTAATGACAGGAGAAATGAGATGCCTGAGTGACAGCTTTTGTGGTGCCTACTTTCTGAGTCACTGGTCTTCGTGGAAGGTCTGGTGGATGACCTGGCTAACACAGCCTATACAGTGATGTTCCCAGTGACACGACTGGTGTGGAACATGACAAGCCGGATATGTATTGTTTTTCTTTTTTTGCGGCAGGATTTGTGGGGGATGCGACAGGCAGCTTCGCTATGAGCCTATACTTCAGTAGTTCCTGTCTGCTGGTCACAGTTATCCTTGGCATCTTTGCACCATATATCATTACATGGGAGCGTCGCAAGGAGTCCAGTCAACAGAATCAGAAGAAAGATCAGTCACAACAGGAGAATCCTCAGAGCATTCAGCAGCATCAACAAAGACAACCTGACAAACAGGAACGAGAAACTAGGAATCATGTCTGGCAAAATTTTGTTATGGAGAGGTTGTCATTGCTTCATCAATCGAATGCTGTTCGTTCCGACTGCATGTCCATACAAAGCAGCAATTTACAGCGCTGCCTTTCAGAATTAACCGATTCCGACCAAACCTAGACACAATGACCAGCCTATGACCTAGATGTGTCAGCAAAGGCTTTGGTTGCTAAGAAACTACTCGTTCCCTAGGAACGTGCCAAAAAAGCTATTTTTTCGTACTTTTCACGTTCGGAGCTGTAGAACCATTACTAATGGGCCTAGAAATCTCTTACTTCTTTAGGCGTAATCTTGAGGTCATTCCACATCGGAAGTGTGCCATCGATATTTCCACTCTCGCCTCTGATTTTCGAGTGGCATCCCTGCAAAGATTGGCCTCAGCATCCCTAACGGTCGTGGTTAGTTCGATAGCTGCAGAGTATTTCATATGACGGAAAACTTGTAGCTGAGATGTACATCATATGAGCAAGCTTTCCTTTAATTGGGCACACTACATACTTTTCCCATATGTCCTCTAAGCCCGTTTGGCATCTGAACTGAGCTATTTCTGTCACCACCCACGCATCCTGCCACCACCCATGCATCCTCAGTATATCCCTAGCCAGTACGGAGGGCAGAGGTCAGTCACCGCTGCGGGCCATACAACGCTCCACTTCTCATAACTCATATTTGTTTTTTCCTGTACTTTTCCGTGCACTCTTTCATTTCATACGAGCAAAAATCATTTTTGAGATTTTTTTCACGTTATTTTGCACATGGGGGGGGGGGTAGACCAAGAAACCTAATGCTGCAGTTGTTTGGTTAGTTGTGGCAGGCACTACTACCCTCAGAATTAACTGATTCTGATCACACCTGGACAAAATGACCAGCCTACGACTGTGTCTGCAATGTTTTAGTTGCTAATCAACCACTCGTTGCCTAGCAATGGCCGGTTCGGCCACGGACATTGTCAAGACCCAGCGGCCAGCCCAGGCACCACTTTTTCAGATTTCGAATACCGATTTTTTTTTTTTAACCAAATTGAAGAGAAACGTCTGCCACACCTGGTAATGCAATTTTTACCTTCCTAAACCCATCCTGTGCTTCACAATAAAGCGCGAAATTTTTCACAAAATGGCCGTGCACACACCGACGTAAACTAAGCTGGGGAGCGAAAAAATATCACACTAAGAAATATCTATATCTTTACCCCTAAAAAAAATTTCGTTGGTCCTGAAATGGTTTGAAGTGACTAGATATGAGTATTACGAACAAAATCAATACATAATACGGGAAGTTTGATGAAAAAAACATATTATCAATTTTTGTCACATTTCTTGATGTTTATTGTGTTTATGCAAGAATCGAGTTATTTCTGTTATCTGGGTAGTTTAGTTTGAGTCCAAAGAAGCGAGAGATGGTATTTTTAGACTCTAACCAGAAAAGAGCTCTCCTCTATGTGCACAGGCTGAACCGCACCTGCCCACTTAGAGCTGACCATCGCCGCCTACCAGCTTATAACTGAGATGAGGAGGATCGATAAACTGAAAAATACAAAATCTACAGAAACTGGCACGAAAATACCTACTAAAATGGATCAAATCTGATATCCATTCACGCATCAGTCTCGTCTCATATTTCTTTTACTCACCCCGACCCAAGTCAACGCATCAAAAATATATTCCTTAAATGTACAGTATATACAGGTAGAGAGAGAGAGAGAGAGAGAGAGAGAGAGAGAGAGAGAGAGAGATCAAAATAAATAAAAAGGAGACAAAAATATCAACTTGAGGCTTCAGTTTCCACATGTGTACCATCACTTTAAAGGTAGGTCTGTAGGCGTCAGTCTGTAGGTGTCAGTCAGATATTTATCCTGAAGTCACACCTGCGTCATTTCTCTTACCCTGGACTTAGGCTCGGTGCCAGTCTGGACCCTATAACTCGCTTTGAGTTAAATGAAATTGTATATTGTCAGCTGAAATAGAAACTGGACAATCTCAGTACCACAAAAAGACTAACGGTAGCAGTAATAACATTCACTATATCCTTTAACCTCTCGGCAAAATACAGTCGCCTGACATTAGCTGGAATAAAATGCTAAGGCCCCTTTCACACACAGACGCACACAAACACAGGCCGACAAATGCTATACCTCCTCCTCTTGCTAAAAGCGGCCGATAACAAGACAGTATCATTGTCCGGGCTAGTGAGAGACAGCTTACTCAAAAAGTAAGCTACAGGTTTCTGATACGGAGTTTAACAGCTACATTAATGTGTCCTTTATAATTCTGCTTTGGATTAGAGTATATACCCGAATTCTGGGCAGAACTGATTGGATGAATATGTGACTATCAGTGTTTAGAGTCAGGACATTAACAGCACTATGATCCCTTCTGTTTCCCAGAATAATGATATCTGTTCTCCCAACATTTAAGTCTCCTCTTTGCCGTTCAGATCTTAATGATGGACATCATAGATTCTAGTGTATTCTTTGTATCATTATTGACTGTCATCTTAACATAAGGTTGAATGTCATCAACATAAAACTTATAGGAAAAATCTTGTTCATCTAGAAGAGATGATGAAGTATCTGTATAAACTGTGAACAGAACTGGAAGTAAAAGGATTCTGTGAGAGAAGAGGAACTGATTTCGAGCATGCATGGTCCATATCACACTCTGTGACCTGTCTCATAGTTTCGACTTTAGGGGCAATAAGGAATCGCCGTGGACACCATAAAAATGTACATGATACAGGAGTTGTTCTAGATCTACAGTTCTAACAGAACTAGGAGAGGAGACGCACTTCTTTCCATGAACACTGCTTCCACGACTCAGGGCATCAAAACCTTTTGTATGTAATGATGCCATTACTATTTTGTTCTTGCCATCTCAAAACAATTTTCGTCAGCATGTGGACCACCATCTTTTGAAAAGCTTTAATGAAGGCTTCCAGCTAGCCTCTCTAGTTCCCAAAGTTTCTCCTACCTTGAATGAAAGTGTCAAGAAATTACAAGAATAGCAAAAGATGTTATCATACTTAACCCACCAAGGAAAGAGACTATGCTGCATGAAAATAAATAAATGTCACCAAAGACAAGGACAAGAGGGTTGGGGTCGGCAGTCCTTGTTTATTATTCAGCGGCTCTTTTAATTGTATCAACAATGTAGTTAATAACCATCAATAAAACAAGCTCTCCCAGCCTCAAGCTGTCTCTCACTCTCAGCTTGAATCAGCATACACTCGTATAGCGCACTTGTTTCGATCATCTTTGATATCTAAAACCTACTCGAAAGGTTTGTTGACAGAAATCATAACGAATATCAATTGGCTTTTTCTAATATCTTACTTGGTCGCTGGTTGTTTACTGAATCTAAAAGGTCTGGTTTCTTGAGCTGAACTCTCATGATGCTGAATTTATTGTCCATAACTGTCGACTACACAGTAATGTTCACTGGATAAACAGACTACAGAAAAGAAAGACTCAAAAAGTATTCGTGGTTGTTCTCTTTCTTCCGGAATTTGAGAATATAAGCTATAGTCGGAAGTACAACACATTCTAGTGATTCTAAAACTGGAGAGTCAAGCACGCACTTGAGAACGCAGTGAGATATCTGATTAGACTACTTGGCGATCACTGCGCATCCAGTAAAACGTTGCATCACACGGATATCTGGCAATCACGACAGTAGTGATGTGGCGCAGCTGCGGCAACATATGTTCCTTGCCGAGTACATGCTAATTGCATGTTGGGGCAGTACGGATTAACACGAATGGACTCTATACATCTGCATGAATAATGTAGAGCCCTCGCTCTTGTCGTTTTTCCCTCCTTATTGTGCTGTTGCTGTTCTTTTCGTAAAATTATCCACATATTTATGACGGAATGACAAAATAAGTAAAGCATGAACCATATCACAGGGTCTGCTGCCTTTCTATAACTGTTCCTGTTTCCGAATCCAGCCCATCCAATATTTATAGGGGAAAGTAGGTTGTTGCTTACTGTGTTAATATTCCGTTGTGTATGAGAAAATAGAAGCCCAGCCTTCTGCCTCAGCACTGAAATTAGGTCAGGAAAGCTTCAGGTAATCAAACCACTCACATGTTCTCAAATAAGCCAAAACAGAGCAAGGTTTTATGACAATGACAGTATAATGGCACGATCTCAAGGTTGGTCTTGTAGATATACAACTGCGAATGAGACACTCCTTTTCTGTGTCAAGATACACACTTATGAAAAGCCCTTGTCCAGGCTACGAGGGGTGGCAAATCGTAACAGAGCCAAAGTATATCACACTGTAACCTCTAACAACAGTGTTCCAGACGATGGAATGGAGAAGTGAAAATGTTGCCTTATTCTTCACCAACATCCGTGGGCTTAGTACCAACTTAAATTCAGTCCATTTATTCCTACAGTCCATATCCCCTCTGGCCCTATTCCTCACAGAATCACAAATCTCACCGTCTACTGAAATATCCCCATATTGTTTTCCCGGTTACCATCTCACAAACTTCAGTAACAAGGATGGCACCTGTTGTTATATCAAACCCCAATATGCAGTTGACACCATTTTAAACTTCACTTCACCCAGTTTTGATTACTCACTACATAAACTAAACTGTCAAAATATTGCCAAATATATCTGTGTAGTCTACTGCTCCCCCAGTGCTTTTTCGGAACCCAGTGTATTTGATTCCATTTCCACATAGTTGAATAACCTTAATCTTGCCCTTAGCACCGAAATTACCATTTTGGGTGATTTTAACATATGTTGAATGGTTATTGCATTCTGCCAGGACTGACGATACTGGTCTAGAGTGCGAGCTGTTTGCAGAATCGTTTAATCTCACGGAACTGCTAAAGCAACCAACCAGAATACCAGATCATGACCATAATGCCCATCTTTTGGATCTGTTCCTGACAAATAATCCAGATCAGTACAGGATAGAGGTATTGTCTCCACTTGGATCCTCTGACCACAAACTCATCAAAGCCTCATTAGCTAGGCCCCCCCCCCCCAAACCTCCCCGTTCTGAACCAGTCAGGGTGACCCGATGGCACTTTGGTAGGGCAAACTGGGATGAATTTAGAAATTATCTTGCTGACATTCCATGGCAGTCTTTCTTCTCTAGTGATGTCAGTTCTACCCAGTCCCACATTTGCGACTTAATACTAGCTGGTATGGATTTATTCATACCAAGTCAACAGTTCACTAAAAGATCGAACTCTCCAAAATGGTTTGATAGCAACTGTGCCAGAGCAACAGACCAAAAGTCATTAGCATATAGCTCGTACTTAAAATCAAAAACATCTGAATCAATCTCTCATTTTAATATTGCTAGAAACCATGCAAAAGCTGTAATAAATCTTGCTAAATCAAACTTTCTTCAAAACCAAGCATCAAACCTACTTAACAACCCTAATGATAATAGAATATTCTGGTCAACTCTCAATTGTTTCAATAATAACTTTAACAAGTCATCATCCATTCCCCCACTAAAATCTCCAGATGGCAACATTACAAATGACCTGCGTGGGAAAGCAGATATCTTTGCCAGTACATTTGCCAGGAATTCTACCTTAGAGGAAGCCAGCCAGAACGTCCCAGCACTAGAACTTGACACTCCCGAAATTGTTCCACTTAAAATACAGTCAAGGTACGTGAAATCCATCCTAGACAATTTACCTACCAACAAAGCTCCAGGCTCAGATGGAATTCCGCTAATTGTTTTGAAAAAGTGTTCCCCAGAACTTGCCTCTGTTCTTGCTAAATTATTCAGACTATGCATACGTACTTTTTCATTCCTTAATTCATGGAAAGAAGTCAATATCCACCCAATTCCAAAGAAAGGAAGTTCCTCTGACCCCTCTGATTACAGACCAATAGCTGTCACATCTTCTCTTGGTAAGGTGATTGAAACTGTAATTAATAAGCACATAGTGTTTGAAACTGTAATTAATAAGCACATAGTTAAACATCTTGAATCCAACAACATAATTAGTGATAGACAATATGGTTTTCGCCAAGAAAGATCCACCATTGGCATACTCAGGCTCCTGACTCATACCATCCATCAATCAGTTAACCTACATGGAGAAACTCATGCAGTAGCCCTGGATATTTCTAAAGCTTTCGACAGAGTGTGGCACCGTTCCCTGTTGTCCAAACTTCCTTGCTATGGACTAAACTCTTTGTTCCTTTGATTTCCTCATATCTCAGCAACAGAAAAATAAGAGTAAAAGTAGATGATGTATATTCCAGTTTCCACTCAATTAACGCCGGTATGCCACAGGGATCAGTTCTGCCACCAACCCTGTTCCTTGTTCATTTTAATGATCTCTTATCTGTCACCCACAATCCTATCCATTCATATACAGATGACTCAACACTTCATAATTCATTCACACTCAGACATCCATTTACAATGTCTGATATCTCTAACTCTCAACTTAGTGCAGCCATCTCTTTATATCAAGGCTTATCCACGATCAGTGAATGGGAACAAAATAACTTTGTCTCATTTAATGCTAGTAAAACTAAATATACACAATTTACTAAGACAGGTATTGCCAGAATGGTATATTACCTTCAATGCTACGAATATTCCCATTTCCAAGAGTATTGAAATTCTCTGAGTCTCACTTAACAATACCCTCAGCTGGACCTCTCATGTCATATCACTTGCTAAAACCGCCTCAAAGAACCTTGGATTATTGTACATAGTCCGTAACTTCTTCACTGACGAGCAGTTAGCTATAATTTATAAGAGTCATGCGCGCTCTCAGCTTGGATACTGCTCACCCTTGTGGAATGGGGCTGGAGAGGTTGCATTAAAAGAAACAGACAAAATTCAGAACAAAGCTGTTAGAATTATTAATAACCCTGCTATTACTAATAAACTACCTTCCCTACAAGTAAGAAGGAATGTTGCCTCCCTTGCATTATATTACAGATACTTTTATAGCAAATGCTCAGACGAAGTTGCATCCATTGTGCCACCTCTCCATGCCTTCCATCGTGCTACACGGGCATCTGGCAGCGCTCATAACTGGAATGTCACTCATCCATACTGCAGAACTTCTGCTTATCAGAATTCTTTCATTCCCCGAACTGCATCTCTCTGGAACTCGCTTCCCCAGAGTTGTTTCCCTCCAAACTTCAACCTACCGCTGTTCAAGTCTGTTACAGATATTTTATGAACAGAGGACATTGTAATCTGGTGTATGGATTTTTTTTTATTCATTTGTTTTTCCTTCCTCTGTTCTGTTATTAAAAAAAAAAAAAAGTAATATTGCATCCTCAGCCGCTGACGAAAATAAACAAACCCATAACCTATTATTAAGGAACTGGCTTAAAACTGAGTAAGCGGCATTTATTCTTGGACACCCTCAACCCTACTGCTGCTACATATCCTGCGACGTGTACCGGGTATTAGTCAGAATCATACGCCTTGGTAATAAAAAGTATCGGTAAAGGCTCCTGAAGAAAGTCATCAAACTGAAGAATTAGAGGAAACAGTATTTAAGATCACACTCTCTCGAAACTAAGACAGTTCAGTGGTGCATTGTTTTTTTGTAGGCTTACCTAATTATGGAAAAAAATTACAAGTCCGTTCTCTGAGGCCCAGCAGTATCACCACGCACAGATGCACACGCCTTCACACGCCAAAGCTTATGGAATCATTATAAAATTGTGCGAACTTTAGCCAAGATAGGCCAGCGTTAGGCATCACCGATGATTTCAGTAGTTATATTAATGGAATACGGTATTAACTGCAAGTTAGCCAATAAATCTTTTGTAATGATAATTTAGTTGATCATTAAACAGTTTTATGACGTCTAAGAAAAATTATATTCACACGCAATCGGAATGAGAAGTACAGTATTTGGTGTCCAGCACTATATCATGCTTAGAGATTCAGCCTATTTGTTGTCTATTATTTGTTTTTCTACGCACATCCTCTTCTTTGTCTGCTTCTTCTCTCTCCGCCGCTGAGTCGCCCCACAGTTACTCTGGTTATCTATCTGCATATTCTCCGAAGAACGTAACTGCCCACAGTCATTTCTGCATTTCATTTGTGGTGATTATATCCTATACTTTCTTTTGTTTCCTTATCCATGAATTAATCTTTCTGACTGAGCTGGACAAATACATTTCTAAATTCTGTAGAAATGTGAAGAAATTTTAGATAAAGTACATTAACATACACCCAGATTAAGCCTAAGATACACGTTTAGAGATGATGCATATTAAAATATCTACGCTAAAACATGCCATTTGATATGTTACCAGTGTCCCTACTTAGATTTCCCATCCAGTGAAATATTTTACTAGTGGTGTCCTAAGGGGACGATCGCTGCTTGCAAAAAGTTAACAGTGCGTTATTTTTTTATTTCTGGAATTATATGGCCAGTTTTTCTGCTATGATAGTTAGGCAAGGTTACTGTTGATCTCTTGTTTTAAACATAATCAATACTAAGATGTTTCAAACCTCCATCTGACCAAGTACATACCTCCCCATCTCGCTGAGCACCTGACTAAGAGCATAACCGCCCTCACCCCCCCCCCAAATCTTTTCTTTTAAAGGCGGAAGTAAGGAAAACACCTTGAGGACACTTAACAGGGGTCCCTCAGATTCCTTGCGCAGATTGCATTGAAATCCGGATTTTTTTTTTTTTTTACTTCATTAAAAAAAAAAAAAAAAAAAAAAAAAACTAAGACAGCATTCTACCTATCAAAAAGCAGTAGTTCACTATAAGACACATAACTATGTGAAATTTCATGACTCTATAGTGAATACTTTCTCAGTTCTGGCCCGGGAACGAAATCTCTATGCCCGGCCAGCTGCCCTGCCGCCCAACTCTTCTGACGAACACCTATCGATCCCGGTGATAACAACACCCTCCTCTGACTTTGTCAGGTGGAGGGTAAAAAAAAATATTACTTGGATATTATTAAATGTTATAAATTTCACAAAACTAATTGACAATATAGAGTCATGGAGTCTCATGGTTGTTTAAGGTATAAAAATTTAATATTTTTTTGAATATTCGGAATTAGCTTTTTCTGTTGTTACGAACATCTGATAAGGAACATGGTAGGATAATAATAGCTGAAGAGTGAGGTTACATAATTACCGTACATTCGTACGGTGACACACAGTAAGAACACCTAAGGCTACCTACAAATACATAAAATTAACATGAAGGAGGAAGCTGTGAGTGCAACACCCGCTACCATCAACTGACGTAAGGGCTGGATTACTGACTTTGCCCTGTGACCTAGAGTTTCGACATATTACTGTTAAAACCGGGGTATTTCATTCTTGCCTGATTCTTAACCTTTTCACCAACTTTGTTTTAAATCAGGTCAGATCTGAGCTGTTTTTGCCCAGTGGCCTTGACCTCTGATTTTTCCCTGTGACCTTATCCTTTGTTAAATGTTCTAAAAAAACTCATTGGGTTTCCTCATGGGCTAACCTTAACCCTTCCGCTAAGTTTGGTTGAAATCTGTTGATAACTTGAGCAATTTTTCACACACACACACACACACACACACACACACACTGATAAAAAAATAACACCCACTACTCGCATCGCATGTCGCGGGTGTAATTACAGTAAAACAAGAAGAAAACAAATACACAACCATTTACCAGTCGGTATTGATGATTTCGTAACTTGAATATTACTGGCAGGAACATTTACATTTTACACAAGAGATGAAAGGGTAGGGGTGGTAATGTAAAATGCAGTATTGCATTGATATCGGATGTTAAAAGAATGTCTTGAAGAGAATAAAGTTCTTTTCCTCAATGCCTGCTTCAAAATACCTGGAGGCTTGACACACAAAGCTCAGCACGAGAAAAAAATAATGTAGACAATGAAGACTAGTATCAAAAAATGCTAATTCACAAACGTGTAATACCGCCTTGTACAGAGTCTAGAACGTGAAGCACCACTCACATGTTACTGGTCACACTGCAAGGTCTGCTAAGAGAAACAGTCCCTTTAATGTATAGAAACTGTGACAAAGTATGTATAAATGAAGCTACAAATAGAATAGTTGCTCCAGCAGTGAGAGAGAGAGAGAGAGAGAGAGAGAGAGAGAGAGAGAGAGAGAGAGAGAGAGAGAAAGAGAGAGAGAGAGAGAGAGAGAGAGAGAGAGAGAGAGAGAGAGACAGAGAGAGCGTGCATGTTACCCGAACTAATTGTTCACCAGGTAAACTAGTAGCATTCAAGTTTACGCCCATCGATGTTAGCAGAATAAAGGGATGTAGACGTGACCATTACACTAACCCTCGGAATTCCGCGACGCGTTCCCCTCCCTTTATCGGCTGCTCATAAATTGGGCGTAAAGCAAGCGATATAGTTCCCACGGCACACGCAGCATTTATGAGTTCCATTAGCAGCCTCCTCCGCCCGAGAATTAGGCGTAAGTAGGAGCGACGGGAGAGGGTGTGAATGTGCACTCGGCAGGATTATGGGGATGTTAACCCCAGAATTACCTCTTTCACTTACCCCTTCCTGTGTAATGGAGATCGTAATTGTGTGTCTGTCACTCCCCATTCACCTCCTTTCTTTCTTTCTTTAACGTTATTCCCGCCCCGGCTTTTAGGTGTAATATCTGGTTGTAATTATGGCTTTCTATAGCACCGTTTCGAGGCTGCTCAGCTATTGCATTCCCCGGTGCAACATACAGCTTTCCCCAGTGCAATATACATCTTTCCATGATTTTGCTGTGTTTAGAGTTCCACATGAAAGCTCATCGTTAAGTATATACAGGTACTTGAAGGTTAAGCGTCAAGTTTATATATACTCTTAGTTCCTGATGATACTATTCATAGCTGGTATTTGATCTGCATTCTGCTGTTTTCATATTGCATTTTCTGTTTTAAAAGAATTGCTTGGATGGTAAATAATTCCGCAAGACAAACAGATTTATAAGCTATTTTGGAGCAAATACTTAAAATGAAACACTGTTCCAATGGAGCTTGCATGGTCTCAAAGTCAAGATTTAACAACACAAAAATTCATTCTTAGTCACATGACGTACTTTAATCGATCTGTGTCATACTGACCAGAGAGCTGGGAGATGAGAGCAGGTTTCATCAAAAGTTGCCTGGACTGATGTAGCACATAGTGGATGAACTGCTATTTTCGAACATTTACCTCACATAACTTATGCGTGGGTTCGAAAAGTCGCAGATTTATTCCAACGACCTCACGAGGGTCGTTAAGACATAATAATAATAATAATAATAATAATAATAATAATAACTAGAACACCGTACAATTGTCCAAGGACAATTTTGATAAAGAAAAACTTCCCACAGCCATACCCTACTAGAAGCCGAGCTATAAAGGGACCTTGAGGTCAAGGCCACTCATCTTGTGATGCCACCTCAGGTCATCACAGTCCGTACGTCCACCAAGTTTGGTGGCTTTACCTTTAATACCTCTTGGAAGATGAGGTGACAGTCACAATATCAGCAAGTCCCAATTTTTTACCCCAGGCTAGGTCAAGGTCACTAATCTTGTGCATGTATCTGACTGACGGACTGCCACCATATATGGGCAAAAGAAGCAGGCAGCTGTCCAACTAGGTTGACCCAGTTTGAAGGCTCCCTGCCAAATAATCTGTGAAATTAAAAATAAATAAATAAATAATAATAATAATAATAATAATAACAAATGCTTCGGCTCTACACACTTTCCATAGCTATTTTTTTTTACTATCATCATAGACTAGTATTCATTCATTGTTGTAGCTCAGTATTCAATAGGAAGACATGGCAGTGTTAGGCCAAGTTAAAGTAAGAAGAGTTTATCTCAACCAGTCCACAAGGCCTAGCCTATTCAGAATGGTTAAACATACCCTTACCATCATATCAGGCCTGGCCTAATACATTTAAATCTATCTATCTATCTATAGCCCGACGCCCTAATCCCGCAAAGGGTGGCCGCAGATAAAACGCCTCCAAGTCGCTCTGTCACCCACCATTTGACTACCCTCCCCCCAACTCACTCCCCCCTCCCTCATATACCTCTCAACTCCATCCCATCACCTCATCCTCGGTCTACTCTTCCCTCCCCTTCCCTCCACCTCACCTACATACACCCTCTTAGTCATTCTTTTATTCTCCATTCTCTCCACATGTCCATACCAACTCATTGTATTTTTCCTAATCTTCTGAACCACATCCACATCCACCCCACAACGTTCCTTCACTTCTTCATTCGTCAACCTGTCCCTCCATGTCACACTACATAATCCTCTCAAGTAACTCAATTCCACTGCTCTCACTCTTGACTTGTTCCCCTCTTGCAAGGTCCACGCCTCGTTTCCATACGTCAGGGTAGGGATCACAATACTATCATGCAGTGACTACTTAACTTCCACACTCACCTCCCTATTTCTCATCGCTGCTTTCAGTGAACCAATAACCTTCCTTCCCTGCTTTACCCTTTCACGCACTTCATCCCCCAAAGTTCCATCCTTACTCATCACACTACCCAAGTACTTGGATGCACTCACATTCTCCATATCCTCACCATCCAACCTCACTGGCACCTGACAAAGCATCCAGCATGTCATCAATCCTGGGCAAGGGGTATGCATCCTTCACTGTCACTTCATTCAGGGCTCGATAATCCACACAGCACCTTACTGAGCCATTCTTCTTCACCCGAACCAATGCTGGTACCCAAGGACTGCCAGACTTTTCTGTCACTCGTTGACTTTGGAGATTCTCCATCATCATCTCCATATCTTGCCATTGGGCAGGCGCCATTCTCTGTGCTGGCTGTTTAATCAGGCGGTGATCCCCAGTGTCTATACAATGCTTCACCAGATGAGTGCACCTCAGGTCTAAGTCTCCTGTGGAGGAAACATCAACAAACTTCATTAGCAGCTGCCTCAACTTCAGCACTTCAGTCATCCAGGTATTGCAACTCCTTGAACTTGGGTCTTGTAAGTGGTCTGGCAGATACCCATCATCTTTGACTGCAATCCTTCTACAGGCCTTCCTCTAATGCCACTTAGGGTCCACTGCTTGGCACAGTCCCACAATTTCTCCCTCATTGATCTTCTGTGTCTCACGGGAGAAACTGGCTACCACAACCGGCACTTCATTTGTGCCTGTTTACACCAAATTCTCCCCACCATCATTCAGGCCTTCGTGTGCACCATACATCCGGCTCCACCACCCCTAGATGGCTCGCAAAAGAGCCACCCACCTTACACTGGTACAGTAGTTAGATCTTGGGGAACCACCATCGTGCGGAGCACCCTCACCTCGCCACCAGAACTGGTACATCTCACTGCCGTGACGGGAACCGACTTTCCTTGAACCTGCAGCTTCATGGATCAGAAGTCCAGCTCACATCCCATGGACATCAGATAATTCAGACCAAGAAGGCAAGGATCCTCCATGTCAGCAACGTAGACTGGAAGCATAGCCTCTTGCCCTGCCACTACAATCCAGACATCCAAGGGTCCCCTCACTTCCGCGTGGTGTCAAGTTACACCACAGAGTTATTCCGACAACTCAGGCAGATATCGATAATGTAACACATCAGGCCTCACAAATGTCTGCTCTGAAGCAGAATCAATCACCAGAGAACATTTCCTGCTGTCTATTCTTCCATCTACTTGCACACTGTCAGTCACAGTTCCCTTGCATTTTTAGTTGTGGGTCTACTTGTGAAAAGCCACCCGGTAGTTGCTGATTAACACCAGCCTCTACTGGTTTTCTGCTTCTTTCTGGCCATCTGCAGCCTTCTTCTTATCCTCCGTTTTCTTCTTTGGACACTCAGAACTGGTGTCCCACCTCGCCACATGTCCAACATACTTTTTTTTTACAATCGTAGATTTCCTTGCATTGCTCTGTTCTTGCTCCTCCTTCCATTTGTAACAATCCTCCTTCTTGTGTCCTGGCTTCCCACAGAAAATGCAACCTCCTCCAGCCTTCTCCTATTCCCTCTTCCACATGTAGCAACCTCTTTCCTATGTCCTGGCTTTTCACAGTACCAGCAACTTCCTTCAAATTTTTCTGCTTCACATACCTGCCCCATTCTTGCCATGAATCCTGCACCATGACCGGCCTGGAAAGATGGCATACTGGAACTGACATTGGACTTAAATTATAGAGCCCAGGCTAGTGCTTCTTGCATACTTCTTGGTTGTGCCTGCTTCACTTGTACTTTCAACTCTGCACTATCAAGAGCATCAATGAAATGGTCCCTCAGAAGAACACCCAACAGGTTAGGTGCTGCTCTAGGGTACACCTTGTGTGCCATACTCTTCAGGTTATGAGCAAGCTGCTGGAGGGAATCGCCTCGAGCCTGTACATGGGTCCGGAATCTTGCCTTGTAAACCTCAGTCTGGTATGTGGTCCCACTCCAGCACTTCTACTAAGGACTGATAGTTGTTCCTTTTCTCTACTGACATCTGACCCAGAATTTCCCTTGCAGCATCCTTGAGGCTAGTAGCCAGCTGCACTGCGCTCTGTCTATCATCCCAACCATTCTGATCAGCAAGTAACTCAAACTGTGCACGGTATGCTTCCCAAGATACTTTGCCATCAAATTCCTGAGGTTTCTTTTTAACTGGACCCCCATTATAGCCATGCACTTCACTGGTTTGGGGCCTAAAAACTGGGGCACCATAATTAAGTCCAGGACTTAAAACTTCTGCATTCTGATTATTCAACCCTGTAATTCTACCTTTGGATGCTTGGGATTCATGAAGATCCACGATACATAGTCTATTTTTTTTCATATGCTCCCAGTACACTAACCTGAGGCTCAACAGTGCAATGTTTCCTGGCAGCCTCAATTCTCTCACTAATTATCTTCAAATGACCATCTGCATGCTTCAGCTGGTCATCTACATGCTTCAACTGGTCATCTATATGCTGTCTGCACTCAATCATTATTCCCTCACTAATCTTCAACTGGTTGGCTACATGCTGTCTGCACTCCATCACATTATTGCTTACCTCATATTTCTGCTGCTCTAGCTTGGCATCTATTTCCTCCTTAACCCCTACACGCCAGGGGATTAACGATGTCACACGCCCCTCCCTATGGAGGATTTCGTGATTTCAGAAAAAATACCCTTATTTCAAACCCTAATATCTGCCAAACTTTAATAGCTAGAGAAAAAAATAAAGATACATAAGACTCATCAATTCTTTCTCTTTCAAATGAAAGTATTCCCACTTTTCCAGATGGTCCCGTTGATGAGTAAGGATAAGTTAAAGTCCAAAGAGTGGTGGATAGATGCTTGTGGCTATACACGTCAACCAGCGTTGCTCTGCTCCCAAAATTGTGACGGTTATACACGTCAACCGGAGCATAGGGGTTAAACTGTTGCTGTTCTTCCTTCATTTCCCCCATGAAAACATTTAGCTGTCCTTGCATCCTCAGTTGTAATTTCCCCTTTTGCTCCTGTAAAGCCTCTTGAAGCTGTCCTTACCTTTCTTTTTGTTTGTGCCTCTAGTTGTTCACTCTGTGCTTGCAATTGTTCTTTGTTTTCTTTCTTTCCTTTTGTGCCTGTAACTGTTCTTTGAGTTCTTTCTGTCCTCCATTCTATGTCTGTAATTTTTCTTTGAGTTCTTTCTTTCCTACATTCTGTGCTTGTAGTTTTACACTTTGTGCTTGCAATAGCTTCATGACTGCAGCCAGGGACACCTCCTCCTCCTCCTGCCCAGCTTGGCTCCTTGTCTGCACATCCCCTTGCTCCATGTCAAAGATTAGACTCACAGCAGCACTTTTCTAATGATCCCACTGCTGACACCACTGTTATGTCCCCGTCCCACACTGAGACAGGGTCCAACAGCAGTAGTTCAATATGGAAAGGACATTGCCCAGTGAGCTGTTCTCCTTATAGTCAGACTTTCATTGTGCAACAAAGAGATCAGCTCAGACATTGTTAATAAACATTGGCTTCTTAAGTTCGCTGTCTTTATTTTCCAAATAATTACACTTAATGCTTGCCAACTACACTTCATTCTTTTCACAAATACTGGAGCTATATAATACTCACTAACTGCACTGTCACAGAACTGACACTGAACTAAACTCAGACTGAACTGAAACTCCTCTACTCCCTTCCCCATCCTTATATAAGCTTCCTGCATACTAGAATGATCTACTACATTCTCGGAG
Source organism: Coenobita brevimanus (assembly GCF_032717465.1). Lineage (NCBI taxonomy): Eukaryota > Metazoa > Arthropoda > Malacostraca > Decapoda > Coenobitidae > Coenobita > Coenobita brevimanus. The sequence continues at coordinate 11,081,076 of NC_137025.1, forward strand.
AAGCAACAGTTACCAACTTGGAAACATCCAAAATATCCAGAGTTTTCTTACACTGTGTAACATGCTAAATTATTTAGCATATGAACTGAGGTAAAATTACATAATTTAACAACCACATAAATAAAACATTATAGAGAAATAGAGCACAAAAATCAATATTCAGCTTACAAAATACCTCCACTCACAAATAGCAGGCTAACTGGCAACTCTGACTCGTAACTGAAAAATACCAGAAATACTGAGAATCTTCCAGCAAATCCCATTTCCCAGCAGTGTGAATAATGTAGTGGCAGCTGTGATTACAGGAAATAATTGCAGACGCCCTACGTGTCAAGTGGGGTTGGTGGAGGAATTAGTGCCCCTCCCTGTAAAACAATTAACTCTAAGCCCTTGACCACCCCGTTTGGGATACATGGCGTCTGGCAATGGATGGATGGATGGATGGGTTTACGTGGAAAAGGTATGAAATGAAGAGATCCATGCAAAATGTGAATTAATAAAGCATATTGCTAGAAGTTCATGGGAGAACGTTTCGACGGTATGACCCCCCAAAAAGAAATGATAAATCGGGGGTTGTTGGTAGTGGAGAGAGAGAGACAGACAGAGAGAGAGACAGACAGACAGAGACACAAACAGACAGACAGACAGAGACAGAGACAGACAGACGGACAGACAGAGTAATTATAAGGTACAGAGAGGCACATGAAGGAAAATAACTGAGAAGGAACTTAACTGGATGAACGACGCGTGTATTAACCCCTCTGTGGCCATAGGTCCAGAATTTTACATGCACCCCTGACCAATGCCAGGGCTACCTTCTGAAGTTTCGAAAATTGATTTTTTTTTCTTGCCATATTGAAGAGGAACTTCAGATGCACCTGACAGTGCAAATTCCAGCTTCCTAGACCCATTCTGTGGCTTGCAATGGAGTGTGGAAGTTGCAGAAATATCAGGAACGGATATCCGCCGCAGTGGTGTATTGCCGCACAGCAACATTGCACGTGTTATCAATTTTTTTACCCCCCCTCAAACAATGTGAATGGTGCTGAAATGTTGAGCATGTCTTAGATAAGATGATATCGAATGATTTCAGTACATAATATGTTAGGACTGGCTAGAAAAAAAAATTATTATGAATATTTTTTCATATTTTTGATATATGTTTATGGTGATGCAGTGGCACCCATGGTGGTGGTGGGTGGTGAGCTGGCCTGGGAGGTGATGGTGGGTGGAGGAGTAGCATGGGTGGTGGTGGGAGATGGTGAAGTGGCCCGTGAAATGGTAGGAAGTGGTGAGGTGGTGCGAGAGGTGGTACGGGGTGGAAAGGTGGTGCATGTGGTGGCAGGATGTGGTGGCAAGGCGGCGTGGGGTGAGTGCACCTGCACTCCAGCCTTCCCTTCCTCCCCCTCCTCTCCCTCAGTGAAGAGCCACTTTACCACCATCCGTCTCCTCTTCAGTGGTGGTGGAGCTGTACGGCGAGGTGGTGGTGGCTTCTCACTCTCCGAGGAAGTGTCACTGTCGTCCTCCTCGGTAGTAAAAGAGTGATACCACTCATCACCAATCTCGTCACTACTACCCACCATACTCTCCACCTCTAGGTCAGCCCCAGTTCAGTCCTCTTCGCTCTTCCTCCCCATGGGGAAACAGTTCTGCCCTGATCTCTGGGATGGTGAGCGGCCTACAGGGCTGAAGAAGGCAGTGCTGGGTGGGGATTGGGGCAGTGAGAGAGGAGGAACTTGGACGTCCACTCATCATGGAAGTGTGCAGTTTATTGACGTGTGGGGTATATGGGAGTGTAGGGTAGGTCAGTCTCAAGACGTTCAGAACATTCGTTCACTTCCCAGAAGTTTTTACCGTTTTTTATAGGCCACGCTCAGACGATGCCTGCAGCCATTTATCGGCTTAACATCGTTTGACGCCGGCGGCCACAGAAGGGTTAAAATGTTTGTTGCAAGCATTGTACCCACTTAAATTTTGTTGTATTGCCTGATAGGGGGAACCAGAATATTTTGATACAGTTTTACCTTTAATAAACATTGGTAGTGTATGAATTAAATGCCTACAGTATTGCCTATGATGACAGTTATGAACAAGACGGAGTACTCAAAAAGTTCAACACCTGGGATCACCAAGTGGTCTATGGGCCAAATATTTGACATTGCCCTGTCACCTTGAACGTCAATGATTTACTTGAATTACTTCATTCCGTCCACCAGCTTTGGTTCATATCAGATCAAGATTAAGCTGATTCTGCCCAATGACCTTGAACACCGACCATTCCCTGTGACCTTGATTTGTAACTAATTGTTTAAAAATCGAATCTCCATCGTTGTTTTAATCTGAACGGTTCCACAACATTTAACAGTACATCGGATAAAAACAGTTTGAAGTTGACATTACCATATGACCATTAGTTCTGATCTAGTGTTCTTAAAAACAGCAGGTCAACTTTTGAGGTGATCTTCAACACATCCAACATGTTTCATCCAAACCTGATCAAAACTCTTTTATCTAGGGCACACAAATACACAAGGGTCAAACTTTGCCCTTGCCTTTTGACCTTGGCCTCTGACTGATTATCAACACTAAATAGTTTCATTCTTGCCTGACCCTTAAACCTTCCATTATTTTTTGCAGATAAGATTAAAACCGAAATGAGCTTGCCTGTAACCTTGACATTTCACCTTTCCCTGTGACCTTGATTTTTAACAGCGTTATTAAAATTGAATCCCTTTATTCCTGCCTTACCCGCATCAGTCCAGCAAGGTTTGGTGTAAATTGGATTCGTAAAAAGATTAAAATTGACCTTGTTCTGTGATCTTGACCTTTGATCTATTGTTTTGAAAATCATTGTATTCATTTAATGACCCTCAACCACAGAACCAAGTTAGGCTGAAATCCAGTCAAATCTGTCTGAATTATTTTCTTAACAACCACACAAGCCAATGGGTACAAAACCAGAGATCAGAACGTAACAAAGAACCCTCTTCTACCCTCTTCTCCTATACGGGATCATAAGAGACTTCGTTTGAGTGAGACCCTAGCCTGGCAAAAAACATACAGTATTGGTAATTTCCTTAATTTTAGTGCTGAAGTAACTATGAATTCTAGGTTAAATACTAAGTTACAATCTAGCATATTTTACATACTCAACAGTCTAAACATTAATATTTAGTGCTGAAGTATCAGTGATTGCTTGGTTAAAAGCTAAGTTACAATCTCGCATATATTGCATACTCATTAGCCGAAACCTCTCCCACCCCACCCAAACCACACACGTTTCTGCTCCAAAGACACTATCCTCAACAACCGGATGAGGTATTTTTATATTCTATTCGTGCTACCTCCGTGCAATCTTCTTCAGCTACTATTAGCCGCCTTAAAATCCAAGGGATAAGTGAAGGCTTTATCTAACCCTTCCCTTTCGAAGATTCTTTACTAAGTTACATAATCTGAAAACTGTGACGAAATAAACTATTGAAGGAGATAGTTTCTAACTGGTTTCCGAGGAAATATCTGTCGTTACTGTTCGAATTTTCTCCTTTCTTTTCAGACGGACGTTTGTTTATGTTTGTTTATTTGTTTGTATGATGTGTTGCCGTGTCAACATTGACGTTTGTTTTAGTGCCGATGTACAATATTTTATCACATTTCCCAGATACGCTTATTCTGTTTTTTTTTTTTTTTTCTTAAAGAGGGGGAGGTGGGGGCTCCCACTATCTAATCATGTGATATAAGAGCTACTTCAGTTAACAACACAGACTTAGAAGCATTACCAATGAATCGTGATCTAAACTGATCACATCCATCTGTGTTGTTCTGCTGTTATTACCTACGTCAACGAAGTTGGAGAAGGTTATGTATGCACTTATGTTTTTTTGTCTGTCTGTCTGTCTGTCTATCTGTTTGTCCAGACGATATCTCCAAAATGTTCTCGATGAATTTCAGTGGAACCTTGTGGAAGATGGGCCATGGGCTAAGGATCTTGATCCGGATCAGGAGTATCCCGCACAGTATCTCCAAAAGTTCTCAATGAATTCCAATTAAATTTGTGGAAGGGTGGGCCATGGACCAAGATAGAATTGATTACATTTGAGGGCTGATCCGGATCCAGATCCTTTCTAATGGCAATGGTATTAGCGGAGTATGCGTTCTCTGAGTGCCTTTTAGTTGCTTTATTAGTTAAGCTTCACAAACAGTGGAATGTATATTGTAGAACGGTGAGGAGATATGCCGATGGAAATAAAATTTTACATCACCTTCAGGCTGACAAACCATCTACCCTGTTTCCTGAGGGAAAATTTAAAGTTTCAATACATGTAGTGCAGAGTGATAATACAGTACATCGAGAACCCATCTTAGGCTTCCAGAAGACCAGCTACTCCTTCAAGCCACTATTCCTTCTCACTATGCATCTTGATAATTAGAATGTGCACGAGAAACACTAGTGACCTTCACTCTAGCTCTATGCCTGATGTTTAGAAAGAATGCACAGGAGAAACATGACTGACCTTTCCTTTGCGCATGATTATACGGGACAATGCGACACGTAAACTGTATGCACTGAAACCTCACACGCACCACAGGTCACCAAAGGAATTTAAGTTATTTAGACATCACATAGCCTCAAAAGTGAATTGCACACGCCCGACCTTGGGCCATCCAACACCTGTTACAGGCATAAAGAAATTTCAAACAGCAGATAACAAAGCACTCAGTATAATAACAGGCTGTGAAAGAACTGGTGTAATTAGTTCCCAGACACATAGCACAGAGACATCCAATCTAATATCACACAAAAGTGAATGGCACAGGGTCAATTACCACAAAACAAAAGCCATACCACCTGTGCGACTTTTTCTTGCTCCAGCCAATGACCTAAAATAAAGACAACAACAACAATAACAGCTACAACAGATATAAATCATTGTACATGTCGGAGAAAACGCCGTTAATTTTTTAATCCTTCTTCTTCTAATATAGCTTTAATAAAATTTGCTCCCGTATTTTCATCTTACCTTAGTGTACTGTCCAAATATGTTTGCACAAAATCCTCTACACCCACTTGCTCAATCATTCTTGGGATCCAAAGGAATGTGTCGTTTTTACACAAATCATAGTTTGCACTTTTCACTTCCTAACATGTACACAAATACAACAATTTCAAAGATACCTGAGCCAACATTAACCTGGAAATACATTTTCTCCGATGCCTCCCACATGAAGATATTGTGGCATTTTCGGAAAGCCAATATAATTTCTGGAACCGGGGCCAATTTCCTCTCAAACCAGCACTGCTCTCACGCCATTTAGACCCGAGCGGAAATGGCATTCCTGAAAGTTACAACAAAAATCGTACAGAAGCCACACTCACAGAATTTCAGTATCCCCAAAATAATTACTTAAATTATACCTGTCTGTGTTTATGTACATTTAGGCCAAGAAAATATTAAGATATTTAATAATTGGTAGAACCATTATATTAGTTCTCTCTTGCAAATGAATATATGTCAGCAGTCACATCTGAAGATATAATTTACCCTTATTTAGCATACTGAATAATCTTAGTGCATAATATTACTCGTCTTTTAGTTCATAAAGGTACTGTCTGTCCGTTTTCAGCACTTACTACCTCTCCTAGTTCCACTTATTAGACTGCCAATTTCACCTTTGTTTAAACTTCAGTTCCATTTCCAGTCATCTTGGAAACCTATTTCATACTAACTGGAGAGCACTGCCCTTCTCTCTCTCTCTCTCTCTCTCTCTCTCTCTCTCTCTCTCTCTCTCTCTCTCTCATTAACATGTCTTTAGTATCGGCTCTTTGTATACAATTGTTCTACGGACTCTGAATATTGTTTATTTTACAGTATGCCCAGAAAACTATTTTTCATTCAGTAATAACAATGCATTGATCTTCATGCTGAAATGCATCCCAGTGAGTACAAGTTCGTACTTTCCTTGTACAGTCACATTCATAAAAGCAAGTCCCCCCTCCCCTCGTGCGAGAGGCCTTGTAACTCGCGGCATTCAGGACTGGTATCAGTGCACCTGACGTCAGGGATGTGGGTGAGGACTGGCTCCGGGTGGTGGTGGTCCTGGTGCAGGGAGCTGATCTGCTCAAAACACTGCTTCATTCTCCCCTCCCCTTTTCCCTTCCCCAACACACACACGTCTCCGAACCAGGAATCACTACGGTTGCAGTTATTCTGCCTTTAGTAATCGACTCACAGTAGACTTAGTTCTCTGAGTAAAAGTGCTGATATGTATTATCTTAGAATGGAATTTCTGTAATGTTGAATTGCAATAAACGTTCAAAATTTGGTTTGACGAACTCGAACTTCATATAAGATGTGCAATACACCAATTCCTTCTTGCCCTCTTGTCTTCCCCAACCTCTTACTGATGGGAATCAATGTCTGTAGGCTTTGCATCATATCTTATCAAGCCTGTGTTAGGGGATAGAGTTATCTCTTTAATTAAGCATGACCGATACTTTGACTGCGCATATGGAGTGGGCACCAGTTTCACGCATGTGTGTGAGTGCATTGACAAATGTGGTTCATTGCTTTAACGGATCAGAGACAACGAGAAAGAACAAAAATCTTATGAAAGTGCAGAGCATTCAACGCATAAATAATGTGGGAATGGGAATGTATGGTCCTTGGTGAATGATTCCGAAGGCATGTTATATATTTCAGATAGTGTTGTCATTGTTCGAAGTATGACGTGAAGCAGTTTTTGTATACAAGCTCCACCCAACCTCCCAGATGCCAGTCCTCACTTCCATCCCTGACTTCAGGAGCACTGTTAAAACCTGAATGCCGCAACTTCCAAGACCTCTCGCACAGGTGGAGGGAGGTTACACTCCTTTGTGAATGACTGTACATTGCATTTTTTTATTTTTCACGTTTAAATATGCTGAACACCAATGATGTATGTTACTTTACATGTACTGTAGGCCTATATATATTGTAACGTTTCTATTAATATGAATAATCGGGAATACCCATTCAAAATTCACTCTTCTCTATCAGTTTCACTTCATTCCGCACAAGGCCACCAATTCACGACAAATGTTTATCCATCCTTCACCGTTCCATCTCCCGCATAGCCTACACCAGCCCACCATGGGGCTTGCCTTGTTTTGCATCTCTCTCAGGGATATGTTTTTGATAGCTGACGAAATCTTTTGCTCTGTGGTTAATAGCAAAACTTCGTTCCAGGTATAAGCTTCCGAAGATAGCGTTCATGATACTCGTGTAATTGTTTCAGTTCCGTGTTTCTCAAATTGATGAATTATGCCCGTCATAAACTCCGTATCAGTACGGTATGTGGATAGAAATTACTTCAGTACGGCAAACCTTATTTCAGATGGTCCGCCTAGCCCTACACCCAGGCAGATGAGGAAAGATCTCTCGTACTGAAGGGGTTAGAAACTCTCTTCATTACTACTGGCAGTAGACAGACATGACAGGTTAGTGATGATGATGACGGTGATGATGATGGTCAGGGATTCCATATTAAAAGCAAGGAACTGATAGGCGTTATTCCTGCTGGAAGGAAGAAAGTCAGTTTTCATCTGTATTTTCTAATGCTGTATTGTGGTTGCTGAAGAACTCCTCTTACAAAAATGTGTACCGGGTATATGAATAAAGACGGCATAAACTACGGTATTTTCCTCTTCATATGAATCTTTCTTCTCGTCCACACAGCGCTATACGATTCCCTACGGGCGTCTTTGTTATGGACGCTGACGCTGGATGAATGTGTGATCGATGCAGAATGAAGGTGACTGTAAAGAAAAATATTTTATTCTTTATCAGAGAAATGAGACATGAGAAACATAATTCCTACGGTGTGAATATATTACGGTTATGACAGTAAATTATCACTGAAGAAAAGAAAGTGATGGAATGGATAGGAGCAGATGGACAGATCCTTTGCCTTGAGGGAAAGTTCATAGTGAGAGGTATGCAGTATTTCCTGTAATTTGCTTTATTTTATATTATGGTGTGCATTCAGATCAGAAATGAGGCAATAGTGTCTACGGCCCAGAAATCCTCCTACGCGCCAACAAGACTGGCATACCGTGCAAGGATTGAGATGAAGAGCTAACAAAGAGGATGGATGTGTACAGTCGCAAGATCATCTGTATTCTGAGCTGGGGTGGAACAAGCTACCAAGTAATATGACTGAGTGGAAAAAGAAAAGTCTCTCGTCCTGCCGTAAACGGTGTCAGGAAGAGTTGATGTTCCGAATGATGACGATGATAAAAAATATGAAATATCCTCCACCCTTGGTTGCTATAGATTATGTTCCCTGTAAGTAATAATTTTTTGTGAGTAATTCGCGTTCCCTTTCTTGGTCTTGCTTCCTTCTTTTCTGTTTGTAATGTCTGACAGGAAGAGAAAAATATAATTAGTGGTTCAGGGAGTCTCTGCAGAGCCGTCTTAAAGTAGTGCTACTGCTAGGTTCTGCACGTCTGCCCTGTGCTGCAGAGTTCCTTGCCTTAGTTTTACGCCAAATAGCACGTTCTGTAAAAGTTGCTCGTGTGATTCTGATTGCTGGAATTGAAAATTGTGATTATTTCACTTACTCAGAAATTCAAATTGCCTAAGAGATGAATTTTATACACCGTGTAAAAACAAGAATCGCTTAAGCTATAATCTGCGCTCTTTACGCTAAGATTAATTTCGGAGCTAGGTCATAATCATCATTGTCATCAACACACTGTATCTGACTAGGATCGATGCAGAACAACGAACAGAAAAAACACAAAAATAGATGTACAGTCGAAAGAGGAATCATACATCCATTCATCTATTAATGAAAACTATTATAGACTGACGACTGCACAGTTTCACTAAAACTCAACAGCAGGTTTGGTTTGAATACTTTCAGTTGTTAGGAAGAATACAAAAGAAAGACATGTCGAATCTCTTCATCTGTTGCAGGCTCATTCATATTAAACTACTGATTCCCATTCATTTTCTTTGGGGAGTTTATTTCTAAGTATACGTGCTTATAAATTAGGGATTGTGCGATTGTCACTGTATGAATGAAGAACAAATGAACGCATGTCTGAGAGGAGGCCTTCACCGATACACAGCTTGTGAGATGGTGAAAGATTTTCTTGCGTAATGTGTGCAAAGACGTAGTTTGTGGAAAATGGTAGAAATTAAAAAAAAAAGAAACAGGTCATCGTCTGACGCTTGCTGCCATAAACTACTAGTCTTCCCAAAAGCCTTAAGATTTCAAAACTGGAAAGTTTATTCTAAAATAAGTTAATGGAGTTTAAAGTTATTGTTGATTTTATACATCTTGAGAATCCCTTACTGGATTCATGATCCAGCAGTTAACCCTGCTACCCTGGCCTTCCCGAAGAGCGGCAGCTCTAGGGCGGCATGATGAGGGAGCCACCCTGTGATGTCAATACATATCACGCGTAGTATCGAAGCGTCAACTTCTTTTCATGATCCGGCAGTTCCTCTGAAGGACAGGAGATAAGTTTAACACGCTGTGAAGATACATCACGACTGCTTTGTCTTCTCCAGAAAATCCCTTAATGTCATTTTGTTTTTTTGTTTTTTTTCGCCGAATCTTTATACCACACCCCAGCAAAATAAATGGGTTGTTCAATACAGTTTGGGAAACATATGGTTAACGGACAGCAAATACAGATGCAAAAATATGTTGTAGAAGAAAAAATGTATCAACTGTCGAGAAAACGAATGTTATGATGTGCAGCTCTGACAACCTTCTGACAGTGGAAAAATATCTAATACAAATATATGTGTCACCTGTCAAGGAAAAAAGATTTTATGATGTTTAGATTTGACACGAATATGGGAATGCACTTTCCATTTAGCAACCTGGGCGGGGGTACAGTCTTTGCCACAAATCCCTACCAGCGCAAAACGTTATTCTTTTACTCCAACTGAAGATGCACGCCATTCGCATGAGGCTCTCCACTTTAACTCGTTGCCGTACATATCCCACTTTCTGTATGATGTTATTTGCTATTCCTTCCTTTCAACTGTGTCTGTGGAATAAAATTTGAAGAATCACTCATAGATATCTTGGGGAAAAACACCCACCTAAAACCATTTACATCTTGAAAAAGTGCATTGCATTTTTTACTGCACTCGCGGCAAGGAAAAAAAACACAGCTTAATCATGTTTACAGGAACGTAGAACAGAAGATAACTTGTTTTGCGCTGGCTGTTCACGTCTGGCTGAATCCGTCCACTCTGCTGTGTGCGACGGAAGAATGGGACAGGGTTTAAGAAGAAGGAAGGGAGAGATGAAAGAGGAGATGAATGGAAAAGAAGAGGGAAGGGGAAAGAGAGGGGTAGGAACGTCTCCGTGAAACCATTCCCTGCAATGTGTGCTAGGGGAGTGCGATAGAGGAAATTGAGAGAAAAAGACAGGGAGAGAAGTTGAGGACAAGGATGGTGAGGAAAAAAGGTGAACAGGAAAGGGGGAAAAGGGAGGAGATGGAAGAATAAGAAGCTTGAGAGGGGGTGGAGGAAGAGATAATTTTGGCTCTGGTGTGTGCAACTCTAAGATGGGGGAGAGAGGTGGATGAGACGAGAGGAAAAGGCGCGGAGAAGTTGACTGGGAGAGAGAGAAAGGTAAATCAAGAAGCAAGGCAGGAGAAAAAGGAAGGGGTAAAGTCTGGTTGTATCCGTCCACTCCCACGTGTGTGACGGGAGGGAGGGAGGGGAGTGGGGGAGAGGTGAGAGAGGTTCGGAAGAGGAGAGGAGAGGTGAGATGAGTGGAGGAAGGAAGGGACAGGGAAGAGAAGATATATGAATAGAGGAAGGGAGGAAGTGGGAAGAAAGGTAGCAGTAAGGGAGAAGAGACGGCTTGTGTTAGGAAGGCAAGACAGGAGGAGGAAGAAAGATAAGAAGGGTGGGTGAGAAGGGAAGAAGAGGGATCAGGTGGTGAGAAAGCAGGAAGGGGTAGGAGAGAAGAGGAAGAGACGGCTGGTGTAAGGAAGCCATGACGGGGTAGTGAAGCGGCCGGATGGATAGGCAGAACTGCAGAATTTACACCTGAGCTCTTCAGAATGGAGCCGGGGTGGATGACCTGGCCTTATAGTCTGCCTACACCAACAACCGGGTGTTGGGCTGCAGTACTCTTAAGATAAAAGGAAGGAGGGGTCAGATAAGAGAGACTACATGATTTTGAGGACATGTAAAGTGAGAAGAGGACCGATTTGGAAAGATAAATATGAGTAGGAACAATGAAGAAAAGGTGAATCCGGGAATAGGTGTTGGGCCCCGTGTTCCCAAAGTGGACGGAAGTAAAAATTACACAAGAGAAACTAGATGGTTCGAGAGACAGGTGTAGAGTTAGATAAGAGAAAGTTGATTTGAGGATCAAGTGAAGGGAGAAGAAAGTAAAGGATGTAGATGCTCTGAGGAACCGATTAAAGAGATGACGTTGAAGGCGGAAAGATAGTTGAGTGAGAATAAATTAATCGTAGGATGGATGAAATTGAGAACAAAGTACTGGACGGTGCTGGAAAGAGAGAGAGAGAGAGAGAGAGAGAGAATGATGATGATGATTCAAGGGACAGGTGAATGGTTATATGAAAGAGAGTAGCTGGCCAGATGCACAAGTGAAAGGGAGAAAAAAAGATAGCTTCATAAGTACATAAACTGACAGCGAAAACTGTGGCCGGCATACAAAACAGAAAGAAAGGACGGACGGGGAAATGGAACAGGAAATCACCCAGGCGAAACGGCCAGATTGATCATGGATGCAGGGTATAGGCGGATGAAACAGAGGCTGGCACAGACTATACAGAAAGGGGGAAAATGTATTGTGAAGCATCAAGATAAAGCAGCAAAGATAGATAGACCCAAAGAAAAAGACAGTTTTATTGCCAACGAATTTATATAGTGCTTATACACAAAATACATAACTTTTGATCTAAACTTTACTCCAGATAATAGCTATATAGTATGGTGCAAAAGATATCCAGACACAAAATCAATATAAAGGAGTACTAAGAGACATGTACAGTAGTGTTCAGTGCTGCTTCTACAGTCTGGGATTCGGAAATAATGAAACGAGATTTGAACTTTTTGAGCTATGCGAATGTAACTTGTAAGATATTTTTTGGTTCTGATTCTTTTTTCGGGACGGTGTAAAGGAATTTTTGCCGCCGCTCTACGTCCAAGGTCAAGTTTTCCTTCATAATATCTCAAACCAGTGCCAAAACAACGAGTGAGCTTTCTAATCTACGATAATGAATGAAGTCCGAGTCTCACCTCGCTTTTTCGGAGCCATAGATCCGTAATTATTGACCCTAACTGTACATATCTGGCTATGAGATGCACAGTTTCTTCCTGTACAATCACAGAAAACATGGAAACTGCATACAAAATCCTGCGATATGCATGTCGATTTAAATAAATTACAAAATATTTGTGTCATAAATGAAGTTAGTATACCGATGTCAAAGCTACATGATCGCAGTGGTGGCATTTGTGAAGAGATGATATCCTAGGACACATGCAGTGAGTAGTAGTAGTAGTAGTAGTAGTAGCAGTAGTATAAGTTTGTGTATAGAGTTCATAAAAAAAAAATGCACTAAGATTTCAAAACGATATCTACCCTTCTTCCCCTATTTTGTATCCTTTATATGTTTCGGAGGAGGGCGGACCCCCATAAGTAAAATGGTGGAAAATTTTAAACACTGGAAGATGTTTTCAATGTACACAAATTTACATAATTAGGTAAATATTACATATTGCCTATACAGGTATGTATAACATATACAAGAAAATAAATTCTTGTCCGAATTTTATGCATAATGGAATAATCCTTATATATATCCGGGTAATCTTTTCAATTGTTCGGGTAAACCTTACTTATAACGGAGTGATTGATTGATTGATTGATTAATTAGCTGAAATGAAATACTAGCAGCGTAACTGTCATGGTCATATGTTGCAGGACAACAATGCAAAAAACGACAAAGAATATGGCAGACAAAATCTATATCATACGAAAAATAAAAATACTAAAAAGACAGTAAAATCACGAAAAATAACCCAAAAGGAAAAACTAAAGACTAAAAACAGGAAAAATACCGAATACTAAATTTTATGAACCAGTCCAGGTGGCTCCACAAAGCTGAGGGTTCCCCCATCCATACAACAAGCAAATTCCCCAAGCACCGACGAAAGTTGATACAAGCCATCACCCGCCTGGTGATCGTGGACGGAGTAAATCTCCAAGACTGGAACACTCCACCAAGAAGTGCCAAACAGTGAGGGGGCCCAAGCGTTCCTCACAGAAAGGAGGGGAACACCTCCATTAAAAATCCATGCGAGAACCAGGTGTGGCCAATTTGTAGCTGGCATAGCTGTCTCCCACCGGCGAGACAAACCCCAGTAAGTGAAAGAGCCTTCCTCATCACAGATATCACGCATATTGTTAGCTCCCCATCGCCTCCTAGAGGTCTTGCCAACAATACTTGATCCGCCCAGCATTAAAAGGGTAAAAATCGCATGCAGACAGCTAATGCAGAAGAGGACTGGATCTCACATAAGGAGGGCTAGCTGATGCTGCCTTAGCCAGCACATAAACCCTCTCATTCCTGGATACCCCCACATGGGCGGGAACTCAACAAAACCCCACACGACAACCAAGCAGGAAAGCCATTCTAAAATTGATAAAACCGGTGGACGAGATTAATTAAATGACTCCAGTACAGATAGAGCACTGTAGAAGTCACTGAAAATCACGTAAACAGGCAGGGGGAGAGTACAAATGATTTGCACAGCAAATAAAATTGCAATTAGTTTAGCCATAAAAACAAGAAATACCAGGAGGATGCCACCCCGACATAAGGAAAGGAAGATGACACCAAAGGCTACTCAGTTATCAGCCTTCAAACCATCAGTATGGACAGGGACAGAGCCCTCATGAGTAGAGGCAAGTTCTAAAAACAGAGAGAGGGACACCTGAGAGGGATATGAACTGTTTTTACCAACAACGGCCCTGCAAAACGTCAAACGAGGGAGTAGCCAATAGCCCATGATTGGATTCTGATGCGAACAAACTGGCAGCCTAGGAACAGAGATGGCTGACATAATTAACAGGACCCTGTAACCGAAGGGCTTCGGGTATTCATGATGAGCGTCATAAGCAAAAGATCAGTAATCCTGGGAGATCATGGCACAAGGTGCCAAATCCAGGAGGTTGTGAAGACAATACCCACATCTCATCATCAATGACTGGTGAAGTAAATCAAATGGGAGGGCACCAGCATCCACTAACTAACTAGAAATCAGGTATGACCTGAATGTCCCAGTTGCCAGACGAACACCAGCATGATACACTAAATCTTTCATCCAGAGATGGGCATCTATAGCAGAGGAATGGACCTTACATCCACACTGAAGTTTTGAAAGAATATGAGATTTATGCAAGAGGAGGAGGGTATCACTGACAGCATCCCAAGAGGTTTGAAACAAAACCCTCAGGAGATTCAAAGCCTAGGTACAAGCTGCCTGAACAAAATGAAAATGAGGAAACCATGTCAACTTAGCCTATCAAACATATGGTCCAGAAACAGTCTCGTACACACAGATTCATTAACCAGAGATACAGGTCATGGTTTGGGTGAACCCCACGAAGACGACAAAAATGCATAGCCACAGACTCTATAGAAGAAAAATGGAAACCACGAGACTAGCCCACTGGGAACTCTATTTAGAGCAAGCTGTAACTTCCCTCTCAACCAGACATTCAAGATGCAGCTATGACAGAAACTGAAGATCATCAACATACAGTGAGCCATGTACACCATCATGGAGAAAACTGCTTACACCATTGATGGCCACAGCAGAGTAGCGCTAAGAATACTTCCATGCGGCTCCCCATCTTCCAAGGGGATGGGCATTAGATAGCACCCCATCCCCTACTCGGACCCTTTAAAAACGGTCAGGTAATAGCTGCTGAATAAAAACAGGGAAGCATCCATGAACACCAAACTTATCAAGAGAAAAAAAGATTCCATGAGGCCAGGCAGTGTCATACGCCTTCTCGAGATCAAAGACCATGATTTTGTGTTAGTTGGTGGAGACAGACTCACAGACAGAAGATTCCAGGGACAGTGGGGCATCAGAGGTAGACCGCATATTATGTAAGCCATACTGAACAGGTGATAAGCAGTTACCTCTCCCCAAGAACCACATAAGGCGACCATTCACCATCATTTTCAATACCTTACACACACTAGAAGTCTGAGAAATGGACCAATAATTTGTTGCCAGTAGATGATCCTACTGGGGGAGGCGGTGGCTGAATCGGTAGAGAGGCGGCCTGCGGTCCTAATGGACCCAGGATCGAATCCCGACTGGGGCAAGGAACAGTTTAAGGATTTGAATTTCCTAAAAGCAGACTTTCCTGATCTACCAGGTGTCCCGCCGACATGTCGTAAAAATACCCCCGCTAATACCAATACACAAGTAATGTATGAGACAGCCCTAGCATGTATTCAATATGGATGGTGGGTGTTAGCGCCGAAGTGGTGACATGTGGAGGTGTAGGAGGACTACTGGGCCTTGGGATAGGTCACTGCCCTCGAGAAGTAGGCTCTGAGGACTTTGCCCAGAGTCGGACACGTAAAAAAAAAAAAAAAAAAAAAAAAACTGGCTTAAGAATGGGGATAACTACAGCAAAAAAAAAAAAAAAAAAAAGGACTCACAGGTACACCAGGTCTTATAAAATGACAGGAAAAACGAGTGACTCATCAAAAATGTGATGTAAAAAGGCATAATGAACGTCATCATAGCCAGAAGAGGAATCAAAGCACTGTGACAAAGCTGCCTGAAGTTCGGAAATAGAAACAAGGTCTTTGTAAGACTCTGCCCAGAAGAGGCAAAACTGAAACCACGAGATTCTAAGGATTGATGGTGCCATGCCGAAGGTAAATCCATAGCCTTCCGTAACACACTTACAAAGTGAATGACAAGCAACACTGCAACAACATAACGATCAGCCTCACTCCCACGTGCTGCAGATAAAACAAGTGAGAAACTCTTAAATTTTCCTGAAATTTTCTTCACCCGGTTCAGTGCTCGAGTGAGGATAGTTCTCGAGGTTTTAAGGAAAACTTAACACTTCTAGGAAGAATATCTGTCCTCCATTTAAAATCGCTGAGCATGAGTTCGCACACTTTGAAATGCCACCAAATACTGAGGATCCTTACATATGATGACGAAGTGGAGAAAATGCAGCCTCTTTGGCTCTCACTGCTGTGACACATTCAGGGGTCCACTAAAGAACTGGAGGTATAGAAAACTGACCTTCCACCCTTGGAACAGAAAAAAGGGCTGGAAAATACAACACCTCAGTGAAATGAAGGCAAAAGACTCACCCATGATTGTGTACCACCCGCCATCACTAAAAAACGAGATTAGTATTTCTCTTGCAGTTAGAGGCATATCATCGCAGCCTTGCCAAAATCGAAAAAAAAAAAAGTATTAAGATTTTGCTATTTATGCCTATAAGTTATAATATCGTGTCAGCATTCAGAAGCCTGAAGTCAGGGGTATTATGTTAGTGAGGATCATTGAGTATAACAGGCCTTTGAAGACTTTCTAATAGTTGCCCTTTAATAGGCGTTCTCTTCGTTGAGGGTATGATTTAAAATTGTGAAAAATGGCACGCAAAAAGAAAAGGCTAATCGGATTTTTCTTGCAAAATCGTCTGCAAGGCGAGGCAAATCATCGCAATTTCACCAAAATTATTAACAAACAATCCATATACCCAGAGATACCACCCATTAATTTGGATACAATTTGCCCACTTGATTTCCTGATATTTTGGTAACAGCCAGACACACACACACACAGACACAGGCCTCAGTAGGAGATAACAGGACAATGCCTCATTAACGCAGAGAAAATCATTCATAGATCGGTCAGTGGAACTCAGTTTCTTGAAAAGTGGCCAATCGCACTATCCAGGGGCCAGTGAGGAAGTCAAGGTTATGGTCCACCCTCAGCAGCAGTTCAAAGTAATGGGAAATGGTTGCTACTATACAAGTCGGGCAACTCACCCCAACCAGGATCTGAGACAGCATCAGTCACACACAGGGACAAAAAGATAGCAGTAAAAGTCTCAATTTGGCTATGGAAGTATTGTATGTCATCTCATTGGAATTCAAAACAACAAATTAATTCCCTCTTTGGAAGCCAACATAGCACCCTGAGGATTGGCCATGCTGTTACCCCATAATGGGTGATGACCATTCAAATGCCCAGTAAATGAAAGGGGGAAGGAAGGCTACAAAGGTTTTTCAGATCCACTCTTACAATAAGAGCACTAGGAGGAAGATAAGGACTACAAACTGTATGTCAAAAATGTAGAAAAACCAAAAGAGCAGCAATAGCCTGTAGGTGAGTGGTAAGGTCCAGGTTTGTGAATGGGTTGTCATGACGAAGGAAGATAGCAGTAACTCCACGATGTTCTTGGGCTGGAACAGGACCAAAAAGGGCATGGTAAGCTGAAGGACCGGAAGGAATAGCATCACCTCCCATGGTCTCCTGGATGCATATGCATACAGGCAAAAACTGCAGCAAGATAATGCAAAACCTCCCAGCTGACATGTAATCCTCAACATTTCCACTGAATGATAGAATCCATAGTGGAGGGAGGATCAGGATAAGCTGTGAGACTGCACAGTTCCTCACAAGTGAGCAGGTCTGGGCTGATGCTTAGGAAAACCCCCAGAAAGAGACCACCCAGCAC
The DNA here is from genome assembly GCF_032717465.1 of Coenobita brevimanus. Classification (NCBI taxonomy): domain Eukaryota; kingdom Metazoa; phylum Arthropoda; class Malacostraca; order Decapoda; family Coenobitidae; genus Coenobita; species Coenobita brevimanus. The sequence continues at coordinate 11,098,854 of NC_137025.1, forward strand.
TAGGAATCGGCACATTGTGCCTACCATTTAACCCACTCCGTCCCGGCGACGTGAATTAACGTCCATACATGATGTGCACTCATGTCTCGGCAACGTGAATTAATGCAGCAACATTGCAAGGTCCCTAATTTGCACAATTTTCAATTCTCGCGGGTGATTTCGTGAGTGATTTTTGGCACGTATACACGGGACACCTTCCTCTATTCCTCTACAAGATGCCAAGCAGGGACAATGCCTTACACCGCATAACCTCTCCCCCCCCCCTGCACGCCATTCTCTCGGCAATTCACCTGTTACCAGTGACCTGGCTAATAAAGACATTCAGGGCCAGAGTGATTCCCCAATCGATGACAATGTGGAGGACAAAGTTTACATAGCATTAGAGGAAGAAACAGTCAGAAATGATGATCAAGTAATGTGGGAAAAAAAAGGTCATGAACGGTGATGAGTTAGTGAAACAATGCTTATAATGCCTATATTACTGTTTGAAAACCAATATACTCTTGCACTACATATAAATTCGTACCAAGTAAATAAATAAATACTGCTTATGAGTGGATAAAATAGTTACCCTCCCATAGAACTCGTTTTCTTTGGTGCCAGCCTGTTGGAAAACCCAGTCAGGTAAGGAAGTACTCGTACCTAAATCGAGCATTTTAAACCTCAGGTGAGTGATTTCTCTATGAATTTTCGATGTTGCTCACCAAAAGCGGATGTTTGAGCCAAAAAAAAAAAAAGGTCCAAAAATGTCGGGACTGGGGCGTACCACTGCTCAGAAAACGTCGGGATGGGGCGGCTTAAGGGCAACTGTGAGGATGAAGAAGTAATTTTTACGTTTTTTTTCTGAGATGGAGGAACGGGTTGCTCGGAAGATGGCTTGGAGGCTACCCTAGGTGAATTATGGTGGCCAGTGCCAATACCAGAAGATTAAGAAGTAGAAGCTGACTCAACAGCAGCAGAACCCTGCGGGACTGAAGCACCAGTGATCCATGTAACACCATCCTCCAATGGAGGCCGGACTACCAGCAAACCACGAACTTCAGTCTGCACTTGGCTAGACTCCAGAGACTCCAAGGAAGGGGGAACAGCAGAGAGGTTCACATAAGGTTCGACAATAGAGACTTTAAGTAGAAGGTCTTCAGGCTCAGAGCAGTCAGAAGAACCATGGTGAAGCTTGCCAGACGTAGAAGGATTTTGGGGAGGCTGAACAAGGCAGAAGAAGGAGACACATCAACAGACATCCACCACCATCACTGAAGTATGTAATCCCTTTTTCACTAAAGCTGGAGTTGAAACAGCCAGAGAAGAGGGCAGGCAAACAACAGTCTCACAAGCAGTAGGAACCTTGGGAATGGCACCCTGCAAATCACCAGATGGAGTGGCGATGGACTAAATCAAGACAGATCCTGAGACAGAGGATGGTGCACAGGAGCACCAGAAAGGGCAGAAGCATAAGTAACTCCAGGTTGGAAGAAGTGAGTCTGGGCCCTCCTCTTTACTTCAGGAAATGAAACCTTCCCTTGGGTACAAATGGACAATGTCTCCTTTTGCAGGCAGTAGCAAGGTCAATGTCGAGATAATGTAGCATGGGCACCCCCACAATGGTAGCATTTCAGGAGTCCTGGACAGCACCAACATGCATTTAGCCATCTCAGGAAACAGACACCAGGAAGGTCAGCCTATTTATGGAAGTAAAATCAGCTAATATGACCATGTTCTTGACAGTGGAAACATTCCTTTGAGGTCAGCACATATGGCTTTAAAGGAAGTGAAAGCCAAGCAAGTTTCACAGAAGCAGAGAGTCAGCTGGTCTAATGTCAGGAAAAAAGTTGGAGCAGGGGGTCAGAATACCATCTATTTTCCACTGTAAGCACTCAACAGTCACCATGCCACAAGATGACAGTTCCTGCAACAGCCGTGCCTCCAAGTATTGGAGAAGGTCTCATGAAAAAAAAAAAAAAACATGCCCCTGCACTAGTTAAATGTAGCAAGAGGAAGACAAGTGACACTGTTACCTGCCGTGGAAGTCAGAGCCTGTACACGGGAAACCTCTCTTGGAGAGGACACCTCATCAAGGATGCTACCACATCCCCATGACGTGAGGATAGGTTCACAGCCACAATCAGAAACAATTGCCCAGTGAAGGTCGAAGATGTTACGACTGACAACCACCCTACCCCTAGAGGATTTCAATATTAGGTATTTTATGTAACAAGCAGACTACGACAGAACGGCACGTAAATTCCAGGAAACATCATCTCAGCATTAATGTCTCTAGCCCCAGTGGGACACTCGGGCACTTAAGGGCATTTACCAAAGGCCTGGAAAGGCTCCAGGGTTGTAACAAGGGACAAACAGAAATTGAGGACGTAGACTTAACGTTAACAATGTGACCAGGTGCTGTCTCCTCGTGGCCCTAGCCACTAGCCACATGAGAACCAAAAGTTTCAGTGTAATCAGCCATAAATGACAATTAAAATCCTTCACTCTCCCCCACTCCCACAACAGATTCCAACAAAAGGAAGCCATATGTCGAGAATAAGAATAATGGCCACCCAGGGGTAGTGGGTAACCCACCAGGAGGCTTACTCAAGGATGAGTCCAGGACAATAGGAGCCATCAGACCATCGAGTGCCCAACCCTAGTCTGCAAGTGACTAGCCGACTGACTTGGTTGGGCCCGACCAGGCTGTCCACCTAGCCAGAAGAGTGGGCCAGAGCCAAAGAGGTGTGTTGCTAGCTACAGAGTGTATTATGCAGCATTGCTCAAACCCCATGACTCCCGTTTCGCAGCATTATAGGACACTTCACATGACGAACACAGGGAAGACAAAAACCCTGCCCAAGATGAGGGATGGGCAGGGAAAAACATCATTGGCAGGTCTCCTCTACCAGTGAAGTAAGGAAGTGTTTGGTCCACATAGCTGACAGATACCGAACCATACAAAGGCAGAAAGGCTTCTAGAGCAGGTGACACTGCCAGCCACACTTGAAACTCCAATACATCATGGTGACCCCTCCTCAGCAGAGACTTATAATGGGTCACCATATCCTAGGGTAAATTTTACATATACTAAACTTTATGCATAATGGGGTAAACTTCACATATACTCTGGTAAATTAACAAATACTGGGGAAACACTACATATACCTGGGAAGGACTTACATATACTAATAAAAAGCATTCCATATGAGATCTGTTCAGAAAGTATCTGACCACGTTTGTTTATCCTCACCAACCAGTAGGATAGGGGTGGGGTTTTGTGCAGTGCAGTGCAGGACCTTCGTGTGCATGCGTGATTAATGCCAGCCACCACAAATGACTCAATGGCTGTAAGCAACCCCGTGTTCATAGTCATGCACCTAAAGCTCGTCGCTTACCCATGCATGTCACGATGACCAAAAAGGTCGAACAATGTTACTGCATCACAATTTGCTAAAAACTAGGTGGTACCCAAGGTGACGCCATCAGGAAGATCCAGCATGTTTTGGGAAACGAAATCATGGTAGTAATGCAAATAAAGGAGTAGTACAACCACTTCAGAAATGGCCGACTGTCAGTCGAGAGCGATCCACGTCCTGGGAGGTCATCAACACGCAGGAGTGCTGAAAATTTTAAGAAAGTCTGCAATTTGGTCATGGAAAATCGTCCATTGACTGTCAGAGAAATTGCTAATGAAATTGGAATGAAATTGATGGATCAATATATACTATGTTAACAGATGATATGGGCATGCTAAGAGTTGCCGCCAAGTTCGTTCAAAAGCTCCTATCACGTGAACAACAAGTTCTGCAGATGAACGTTGCTTAAGACGTGTTGGAGTATGCTAATCAGGATCCAGACTTTCTGAAGACTTATCACTGAAGATGAGACTTGGGTGGACAGATACGACCCAGAAACCAAAACACAGTCGTCCCAGTGGAAGCAAGCAGGGTCGCCTTGGCCAATAAAAAAGCACAACAGGTCTGCAACAAGGTTAAATGTATGTTGACAGTTTTTTTTTTTTTCCGACCACCATGGTGTTGTGCATCACCAATATGCACCAAAATGTCAGACTGTCAACAAACATTACTACCTTGATCTTATCCGTTGTCTTTGTGACACAGTTTGGAGGAAGAGACTGGATCTTTTGCAAAGCAATAAGTTGGAAGCTGCATCATGACAATGCCTCTACCCATACTTCTCAACTGATTTAGAATTTTTTGGCCAGGCACAACATACCACAGGTCCGTCAGGCTCCCTATTCACCAGACATGGCTCAGTGTAACTTCTGATTATTCCCCAAGCTTAAAACGCCGCTGAAGGGCTCTCGATTTGAGGTGAGAGAAGAGATCATGACGATTTCGACAAAGCACCAGCAGGAAATACTGAAAACCGACATTGAAAATTTTTCAAGCAGTGGAATGAACGCTGGGCTACGTGAGTCAAGTCAGAAGAGGCTTACTTTGAGAGGGATTAGTGTCCTAGTTCAACATATTAGCTACTTATTTTTTTAGAGCCTAAGGAGTAGCCTAAGGAGTAGACTGTAGCACCAGTCGAGCAGGGCAGTACTCCCAAGGTGGATGGAAAGCTGATGACAGGGAGAGCTGGAGCTCCTGTTTCATCAGCCCTCGGGACTAGGTCCCAACCATTCCCCTTTGATGAACTTTTTCAGTGTCTCAGTAACACAGAGAGTAGACCAGCATGCTCTTCAATACAAGTTTCTCCAACTATCAACACCAAACTACATGCACAGTACACACCACACTTCCTTTTCAAAATTTTCAAAATGGCGTCGAATAACATAGCCTCAGAGTCCCCAGGGGGGGGGGGGACTATAAATGCCCCCACCTTCAGCTCCTCTCCCGGTGACGACTCAAGGTGCCTGGGACCACTGTCTGACTCTCTTCTTCTTCATTTCTGCAACATTCGTGGCCTTTCCTCTAACTTTCGCTCTGTTGAGCACCACCTCTCCTCTAAACCTCACCTTCTTTTCCTAACTGAGACTCAGCTGTCTGAGGCAACTGACAGCAAACCCTTTTCTGTATCCTCCTACTTTCTCTATACTCATTTCAAAGCCAAAGGTGGCTGTTGTGCATATATACACAACAACTTATCTTGCTTTCGTGTTCCTGAACTCGATTCTTCTGAATTCTCTACACTCTGGCTTCGGCTTTCCTGTCATTCTCTGACTAAATATATCTGTGCTGTTTACTTATCTCCTAATTCTACTGACTATCAAAAATTCTTTGATTATCTTACTTCTACGATGGAACACATTCTATCCATCTCTCCTTTCTCAGAAATCTCCATTCTTGGAGATTTCAATGTTCACCACCACCTTTGGCTCTCCTCTCCTTTCACTGATCCACCTGGTGAACAAGCCTACACCTTTTCTATCCTTAATGACCTAGAGCAGCTTGTACAGCACCCTACCCGTATCCCTGACCGCCTTGGAGAGAGAGCTCCAACATACTTGATCTCTTCCTTACAACTAATCCTTCTGCTTACACTGTTAATCTTTTCTCTCTGTTGGGCTCCTCCAATCATAACCTTATCACCTTAACCTGTCCTATCGCTCAGGTACGGCCTGCGGACCCTCCAAAAAAACGTCGTCTCTGGTACTTTGGAGCTGCGGATTGGGAGGCCCTAAGGCAGTACTTCTTTGATTTTCCCTGGAATGATTATTGGTTTCATGGCCAGGAGCCATCTGAGTGTGCTTTGCGCATTACGGAGGTTATTCTCTCGGGCATGGAAGCATTCATTCCTTTCTCATATCCTTTGACTAACGCAAGAAAGCCTTGGTTTAATTACGCTTGTTCTAATCCTGTCCGCAACAAGGAGAGGGCCTATAAAAGGTACCGGAGCCAACCCACCCTGAATCACATCTTTTATACACTTCTGCCCGGAATCATGCTAAATCTGTTCTTCACTCTGCTAAAATTAATTTCATCTGTACCAATACTGTGAACTCTCCAACTCAAACTCTTCCTGCTTCTTCTGGCACCTTGCCAGAAACCTTTCTAACAACTTTACCTCATCATCCTTCCCTCCTCTTTTCTACTCTGATGGCTCTGTAGCTATTTCTTCTACTGATAAAGCAGATCTCTTCGCTCAGACTTTCTCCTCCAGTTCCACCTTAGACGATTCTGGTGCTGTTCCTCCATCACTTCCCTCCTCAGACTTCCTCATGGCTAACATTAAAATTTCTTCAGCTGATGTATTTTCTGCCATTGCTGGCCTCAGTACTAATAAGGCATATGGGCCTGATGGAGTCCCTCCTGTTGTTCTCAAGAACTGTGCTTCTGTGCTTACACCCTGCCTAGGCAAACTCTTTCGCCTTTGTCTGTCAACTTGTACCTTTCCTTCTTGCTGAAAGTTTGCTCTCATTCAGCCAGTCCCAAAGAAGGGTGACCATTCCCAACCCTCTAACTATCGTCCAATTGCTTTAACATCCTGTATCTCAAAAGTTTTTGAGTCTATTCTTAATAAAAAAATTTTAAAGCATCTTTCCTATCACAACTTTCTTTCTGATCGTCAGTATGGGTTCCGTCAGGGACGCTCCACAGGCGACCTTCTCACCTACCATTCAGACTCGTGGTCATCCTCCTTTCGGGACTTCGGCGAAAGTTTTGCCATTGCACCTGACATCTCAAAGGCTTTCGATCGAGTCTGGCATAAATCTTTAATTTCCAAACTGCCCTCTTACGGTTTCTATCCTTCTTTCTGTGCCTTCATCTCTAGCTTCCTTTCTGGTTGCTCTATAGCCGCTGTTGTAGACGGCTATCGTTCATCTCCTAGATCTATTAACAGTGGTGTTCCTCAGGGCTCTGTCTTATCACCAACTCTCTTCCTTTTATTCATCAATGACCTTCTAAGCTGTACATCTAACCCAATCCACTCATATGCTGATGACTCCACCCTTCACCTTTCCATTCGATTCCCACAACGTCCATCTCAGCAGTTACTTCAACAGGCAAGGGATGACGCTATAGCACACCTAATGTCTAACTTGGCTCGTATCTCTGACTGGGGTAAAAAATAATCTGGTTGTTTTTAATGCATCAAAGACTCAGTTTTTGCACCTATCAACCCGACAAAATCTTCCACAGGTATACCCACTTATGTTTAATAATACTCAACTTAATCCTGCATCATCCTTGAACATGCTTGGGGTTTCATTTGCTCGGGACTTGTCTTGGAAAGATCATATTACATCTCTTGTAAAATCTGCTTCCAAGCGATTGGGTATGCTAAGCCGACTCCGTTCCTTCTTTGCCTCTGCACAATTGATGACTCTATACAGGGGTTTTATCCGCCCCTGTGTGGAGTACAACTCTCATGTGTGGGAAGGCTCCCCACATACAGCTCTTCTCAATAGGGTGGAGTCAAAGGCTTTTCGTCTCATTAACTCTCCCTCTCTTACTGACTCCTTTTAACCTCTGTTTTTTTGCCGCACTGTTTCATCTTTATCTCTTTTCTTTCGCTGCTTCCATGATCACTGTTCCTCTGAACTGTCTGCATGCATTCCTCCACTTCTACGATGGGCGCGTAGCACCCGTCTAGTAGCAAACTCTCACCCCTTTTCTGTCCAACTCTCTAATGCAAGAGTTAACCGTTACTCCCAGTCCTTCATTTATGCAACAGGTCAACTCTGGAACTGTCTCCCTCTGTCTGTATTTCCTGCTCCCTATGATCTCCAGTCTTTCAAACGCAGTGTGTCCAGGCATCTCGAAATGAATGGATCTTGAATTTGGCTCTCTCTTGTATTTTGTTTTTCTCTTGGAAGGAACAGTTTTGCGGGCTCATGGCCTTTGGTTCCATCTTCTTCACATAAAAAAATTAACTTTCTGAACAGACCTCGTATAATAGGATTGAAAGTACAATTACTGTAGTAAATATTATATTATACTGGGGGACATTCTACCTCCTGCCGACCTGATTCTTTGTAAGACAGTTTACCTTCCCTGAGTCACTGTTTTATAGCCAATGTAATATGTACCTTACGTGTGGCATGCAGCTTGGTCCCTGCAGGCCTTCATTGTGCCTAATATGAGGTCTGCGGCTCGGCAAGGGTTTCATTCTCTAGGATATACTATACATACACAATGTTAAAAATTACAACTATTGGTAAGTTTACTATATACATTTTCTTGGGTAAACTTTAGATATATTAAGGTAAAATTTAAATTTACTGGAGTAGCCGTTACATATACTTTGGTGAACTTTATATATACACAGGCCAAGTTTATATACAGTGGGCTAAACTTTAAATATGAAACGCTGCATATACAGGGGAAGATTTTACATACTGTATATCACTGTAAACATTAATTCTAGGGTATAATTTACATATACTGGGGTGAATTATATATCTACACGGGGAACCTTTGAATGTACTCGGGTAAATTATTCACGTACAGTCGCGATCCGAAGAAAGTATCTAGGCATTGTCAATGCCGGGATCAGGGAAGAAATAATGGTCTGGTGTTCGGACACAGCTCCAAATCCCCTCCTCTCCTCCTCCCTCTATCCATTCCCAACAACCAATGACTATATACACTATGATAGGAAAGCTCTTGAAGGGCTTTCATTACTAACTGGAAACTCGGACTATGATAGTGTCGTGTAACGAGTGTAGGTGGCGTTGGCGACGAACTTTGTCATCATCAGGTAAATAAAGTACTGTACGCGTCTGAGGAACAGAGTGTCTCCACGACCAAATCTCGTCTGTCGCCATTTTATCCTCTGTATGCCTAAAAGATAATTGTTTAAAACTTCTGAAACCGGATCAGATACACACATACGAGTATAGATATGTACGTTATAATCGGATTATATAACAATGAACGGATCAGTAAAAAAAAAATATACATGCTATTTACTTTAATAAGTGGTTTGAGATGAAGTGGCTTTTTCTCATGTGCACCTGATATTGAAAGAAGAAAACATGGTCGGACGTTCACAATATTGTGCTGTGTGCGGTAGTCAAACACACAGACACACACACCTGCAATATGTGTATCATCGATTCCTAAAAGAAAAATATCGGTAAGTACCGTTACGTGTTCCTAACATATGATTACTGACCAAGATCCGGAATGACATAACCTTGAGTAGGTCTACCTGGTAGCTGTGACTATTATACCATGCGGATTATAGTTCTGATTTATATTATATGCTTAGGTATTCTTGGTTTGTTGGCTTTTATGTGTGTTCATGTGTGCTGTACACCATTCTGGTTTGCTGCTTAGGCATTACCGGGTTTTAGGGTTTTGTGCTAAATGTTTACTGTAAATATGTGCTTTTGTGGTGCATGTTTTTGAAACCTACATTGTAGATGCATATGCTTGCAGTGCCTAGTTAGGATGCTAGCTTATATTAAAAAAAAAAAAAAAAAAAAATCTGTTATGCATAAGTAAAGTAGTACACAAGAAGTTATCAGAAATCCTGTTTATGTACTGGTGATTGTTTATATCTGTGCTAATATTCTGTTAATTGCAAGACATTAAATTAATATATGCCTGTTATTGTTGGCTTCATTATTCACGATATACTAACTAATTCAGAAATATTTTAAGGAGAAAAGAAATTTTGGGAAAACAGAGAAAAATATCCACTAGATGGCATAAGGATGAAACAATTTAATCCAATTGCTGACCAACTACATAAAGGAAAAAGACGGAGAATAGGAAATAGTGATAAAATTGTTACACAAGACCATGGTGATAAAAATAATACATAAACTGCAACTCCTTTTATTAACATATTAAAAAATGGTGAAGAAGAATGGATGAAAAACATAAATATGAGGTTAAACTGGCACTACATTAACGTAAAAATGAGATGAACAAAGAAAGTATATATCCTTCACTACCCATATACTGTATTTTGTATTCTTGGGGAAAAATAAAAATAGGAGAGATAAACATATAGCTACTGCATAACACCAAGGTGAGAGAAATAATACATATAATCCTGTTTATGTGTACTGAAGATTTATATTAGTTTCCCAATAAGATACAATAGTTACTCATAATCAATAAGGATATGCGTAACAACAACAGAGGGCGTGAGGGATGGCTACAGAGTTGCCAGCACATATTTTGGTTATCCATTTTTCGTTTGGCTGTGGCAGTCACTTTCCTACCATCGTTTACAGTCATTGCCAACAACCACCACCTACCTCCCTTCCTTGATCGAGAGGCAGCTCATTCCTTAGCAATGGGGTTTGAAGCTCGCCCGCCCACTTACCATTTCTGGCTTAACTCAGTCCTCTTAAAACACAAATAGGTCGATACAGATAGGTGAGGACACACACACACACACACACACACACACACACACATGTTAACCAGTAGCAACAATATAATTGCAGTTTACTTGATGAATTAATTATTTGGAGGGTGTCTGGCTCTATTCCTGCATAATTATGCTTTACGTCTTCTTCTCCGGGAGAGTCGTATTTTCATTTTAATTAAATAAAAGCAACTGGCAGAAACAGTAATACAATACCAATTAATATGGACTGATAATTCTCATTAATGTGAAAATAGTTCGGAAACTGTCTGCCTCACGTTTCTGTTTATTTTACCAGTTTGTCTTTCACTTCTTTCTCAACGGAAAGAGATTATTTTCAACCTGAATAAAATCGTCTGACGTTAGCAGGAGTAACCTGGCGAAATGTCAACCACTGTAAAATGCTAATTGAGATACTATCTGTTTGTCTTTCCTTCTGTCCATCTGTCCCATTGCCTTTCACGTCTTCCTTTACAAGAAGGGTCTGTTATAACAATCCTGGTTGAATCAAGAAAAAATAAGACAGCGTTAATCGATAAGCCAGAGTCTGTTTCTGTCTGTCTGCCTGTCGGTCTTACGCAGGAGGCGTTTTACTTCCGAAGATAGTTGTAATCGTTTGCCCTCAGCAAGAATATCATCCTGAATCTCAAATGGCATGTGTCAGTTTCGTTTTCCTTGCTGGAATGGTTTATATCCACAGTGGCTTACTAAATGTGTTTTGTGATATTAAGCATAATACAACAGATTTGACGGATTCTCTAAGGTGTATTCGTCTTCCCGTCAGTTTTTCTGTCTGCTTGTCCATCTCTCTAAAAATGACATGTCCGACTACATTAGTCTCCAGCAGACCGAATTACAAGCAAGCTTGAAAGTTAATGAAAATACTACAATGATTTTGATCTGAAACCAATATAACCCTCATACCTTTTTGCATCACGTTCTTTCATTGTTATTGTGCAATCAATTTTTCTTTTGTACTTACGTAATACAGATTCTACAACATGTCCTGAGCATTGTGAGAACTTCACACTGCGAAGCAAAGGAATGAGCTACCTTTCGATCAAGGGAGGTGGTGGTCTTGGGAGGAGGGAAACGGGTTTGGAGCTGTGTCCGAACACCAGACCATTCCTGATTTCTTGGCACTAGCATTGGCGAGGCTTGGATATTTCTTTGGATCACGACTGTACTAGAAAAAGTACGTTTACTGGGGTAAATAGTGCCTATACTGAAGGCATACTTGTCGTCTACGGGTACATGCGAAGATTTACTTCGAGTAAGTATATTTGCGTGGGTGAAAATGACATACAGTTTGTATACATGACTCACTCATGGATACATGTCTGCAAAGGAATATTTACGTATACTAGAGTCAGCTTTACATTTGCTAGGGCAGACGTTACATATACGGAGGGATACTTTAAATACTCTGAGTTAAGGTTTATTTATACTAGGGTGACTTCATATAATGGGCCAAATTTTAAAAACACAAGTACAAACAATACAAAGTAGTGGGTAAATTTCACGTATACTTGAGTACAATAAGCATATATATTGGGGTAAAATTTACACATACTCGTGTTATGGCAAATTTTACATATACTTGGGGAAACTTTAATGTACTGGGGGAAACTTTACTTATCCCATGGTAAGCTTACTTTTACTTGGGTAAATGTAAATGGATCCGAGCTTTGTGGGCCTTTACCAGTGTTTCAGGAGAACCCTCAGTAATAGAAAAAGATCCGTGCTGGTGTTTCACTGAGTGCTTACAGTACATCATATACTGTAGGTAAAATGAAACAGAAAATGTTTGAACGTTGAGTCATGCTATTAGTAAGTAGTTCATAGTCTTTCATATATTCCTCTGGCTCTCAGGCTGCTGTGTGCACCTCAAGTCTGGATTAAGAGCTCAGAGAAGCATCAAATTTGTTTTGACAATAGACAGTTTATCCTCTTGGCTCAGAATAATATGGCAAAAGGATTTTATTGTAGAGTAGACGTAATTGCTATTGTTATTTTAGATCATCATTCAGATCAGATAATCTTACATTCATTATAAAATAAGGTTGTGTAGGATATAACAGTTTTACACTGCATCGATGTCACCTCCGACCACCAGTCACAGAGCTGTTTCATACCCATTCAAGGATTTCAGGTGTTAAGCTCGCAACTGCCGCATGTATAACAGCTCTATCTTTTTTTGTCAAAACTGTACGGACTTGAAGAGTCCCTGAGTGTACAAAAGAACTACCCATCCCTGACGAAGAGCGTGTGCAAACCAGCGCCTGTGAAATATATATTTACATACTTTGGAGTAAGAGGCAAACTGTGCATCTCTAAGCCACTCCACCTCAGCCAGTTTCCCTTGTTAACCTCTATGATCAGTTCAGCTACACTATGACCCATATTTTGTACAGGAAATGGAGGAACATGCCAGGGCGGTGGTCAGATCTGCTCCCGAGCATGGGGTGCTGAAAATTAATGGTGGCAATCAAGCCGTCCTTGTAAACTGGGCCCTAAAATGTCCCGTACTCCGTTAACTCCTAGTAGGGTAGGAAATTGGGTTGTCCTGTTTCCACCAAAAAGCGGCAAGGTGAAATGTAATTAATTCTGGTTAGCAACGAGTTATCGAGATCAATTGTGTCCACATTAATAATTTCTACTATACTGCTTTTCTTCTAACATTTCTACTATACTGTTTTTCTTCTAACTTGGTAATAATTTCTACTATACTGTTTTTCTTCTGATCTGGTTCAGATTTTCGGCCTTTTGCATCTTATTCCACATAGATCATTTGCAGAAAAAGACAGTCCTACGGCTGGACATTTTTTCCATAGTACTTCTTTGTGACTGGTGTCATGTTCTTGTGTTGATCTGTTCTTACAACTCAACATTCAGAGATGGAGAGATGGAAATTTTATTCCAAGCTAGAGCAAAAGCAGTAAAAGTTATACGGTACATATTCTTATCACACCCAGTTCCTCGATGAACATAGATAATTTTCGTGCCCAGTGTTCGCTAGCTAGCATCCACACATGCGTGGAATATATAGCTCAGTAAGTCTTATTGTCCCAGTGGCTAATTGCTTTACCGACTCCCTACACTACAGGTAAGAGTATAGTTGGACTGGAGAAAAGAACATAATTATGAACATGGTAGTTTTTGCCAACAGTTTGGCAGCGTAAAATAAATTTATAGAATCAGTGGACGGAAAATAAAGATAACCGTCGGCCTCAACGAGAAACAGGAGTACATCTCATTATGGACGTGCAGAAGTTTAATGGAGATCGTATCCAACCACGAAAGTATTGGGGGTCATCACTTAACTGAAAAAAAATGGTGTGGTAGCAAGTGATAATATAAATCACTATACTAAAGGGGTAAAGAACAAGGAGCGAGAATATAAAAGTTGGAATGAAATGAGTGTCACAGTCAGCTGCATATGATTTAGGGCCTTGGAATCGTGGTTCTACTTCACAAGCTTAATAGCTACTGTGCACATTTTTTGTTCTGCATAAATACGTTGTACATACAACTGTCAAGAGTCATTTTGTCAACTATAGAAAATAGTACTGCCAAAGTCTTTATCATATGGTTCCCTGTAAATACTTATTCCAACTAACTATTCCCCCGTCAGTTCCTCAGACACTCATTTACCACAGCTATCGACCCTCAACTTGGCCTTCCCCGCTTCATTCCACCGCGAATTCCAGCTCCATTTGTCTTCCCCTTCTTGAGGAATTTTGGTTAATTATTATAGGTCGTCCATCTTAACTCCATAGGCAACTATTCGTTGCCTAGCAACGGCCGAAAACCCGCATTTTTCGTACATCTCACGTTTTGAGCTGTAGGAGCATTGCTATTGGGCATAGCTCACTTCTTTAGGCGTAATCCTGAGGTCGTTCCCTATCGGAAGTGTACCATCCATTTTTCCCCTCTTTCTAGTTTTCGAGTGGAAACACTGAGAACATTGGCCTCAGCGTCCCTAGCAACCAGTACCGGTTTTCAAAAATGCCCGCCTAGTTCCCCGGAGGCTCGATGAAACTAATTGAAAATTTGCATGCCTGGGGAAGGCGGTGGCAGAATAGGAAGAGAGGCGGCCTGCAGTCCTAATGGACCCAGGTTCGAATCCCGGTTGGGGCAGGGAACAGTTTAAGGATTTGATTTTCTTATAAAGCAGACTTTTCTGATATACCAGATGACCCTCCTACATGTCATAAAAGTACCCCCGCTAATACCAGTACATCAGTCCTGTATGAGACAGACCTAGCAATTACAGTATATTCAATATGGATGGTGGGTGTTAGCGCCTAAGTGGTGACACGTGGAGATGTACGAGGACTACTGGGCCCCAAGGAGGACTACTGGGACTTGGGAATAGACCCTGAAGCCTTTGCCCAGAGTCGGACACGTAAAAAAGAAAGAAAAAATTACTAGTACTAGAACTTTCTATTGTACACCTGTGTACCACATTGGCCAGGTCAGGACTCAAAGGTCATCAAAAGCAAAAACGGTGAAAATAGCTAAAATCAAGACTCTGCTCGCGCGATATGCTGAGGCTCCAAAGATTATTAAGCCAGAGCCAAGATTAGTGAGTGGAATGTTGCACTGGAGTTCCTCCATATAAAACTGACATATAGTGTTGAAATTCGCTTCCAGTCACTGGCAGCTCCATCTAGAAGTTGTACTTCTGGTGATGCCATTCCGCCAATTTGAAGTTCCCTAACTCCACAGTGGGTGGATGGAATCAAATGAAATTTTGCTTGCTTAGAGACGTTAATGAGTATTACAAGTGTGCTTTGTACATGCCTGACCTATATCCACCAGGTCAAAAGTTAAAGGTCATCAAGTGCAGAAAATATGAAATGCGCTGAAATTACGACCTTGCCCGCGCGAGATACTAAAGCTCCGAAGATTATTAAGCCTGGACCATAATTCTTGGGCGGATTGTCGCACTGGAGTCCCTCCATATAAAAATGACTTTTAGTGTCGAAACTCCCTTCCTGTGGGCTGTCCATCGTCGCCTACCGGCGATGATCAGTATCATTTGAGAGTGGTGCTGATGTGACCCTCTGTTCAGCATTACATCCAATGACACACCGGACATATCTTTACAGAAAGAAACTATAAGCTTTTCTGCAATGTTGATTTTTTTTTTCTTGTGCAATTCTCGGTGATATCACGTAGATGCACGTAACCCAGGTTCATTTAATTGACAGACTGTCCCAAATAATCAAAGTGTTCTCCCTTCAGTCCCTCTTCCTTTTGCGTGAAGGCAACATTCTTACTTTTCAGAATAGGATGACAACTATTCAAATGTCGCTTGAGAAAGCTTTGTTTCTTGCACTCCAATAATAAGCTCTGTGGCATATAACAACACACTGTGGATATTCACATCCGTTGCTGACGATAGCAGTGAATCCATACTGAATAAAGCTTTCATCATACTGAAGTTTATTCGCTAATGAAGCCATAAAGGTATCTGAAATTGCAATAAAAAGTACTTCTTCTATGAAAACAATACATAAAGTCATTGACATTGACACGCAGTTATGATATCGCCACTGTCATAAGAATACACAGTTAAAAAATAATAAACATCAGGCACTCACATTAGCATCACCGTCTTTAGTTCACACAGTAGAAGCACCTGTTCAATTATATTGTCAAAAAATCAAACTGAAAACATCGTCAGGAAGCATATTGCCAACACTGTCGTTAGATCACACAGTACAAACAACTACAGGCATTCATCTCACAGCAGAAACATTTTCAGGCAGTCATAACAAATGATCTTTCAATAAAAACACTATCAGGCAGTCATTTTATCACTTCCGTTGTAAGATCACACATTAGAAACAACTTCAGACAGACATATTACCACCAATGTCAAAAGAACGAATAGTAACTAGAAAGTACACAGAGAGTGCATACCTCTGCCAACACCAATGAAATATAAAATTTGCTGCTGAGTAGCCACACATACAGTACGACCTCAACATCACTAAGTAACGATACTCATTACCACATTGTAAATCACTAACATACATATAATCGTATTATCAAAAACACAAACACAATATTAGAAATGTTATGAACATATCTCATTAAGGTAAACAAAAATATCTGCGGACTGTGGGGCAACAAGTACGTGCATCAGTCGCGGCAGCTCACTGTACTGAATGATAGTACCCCCGGCCAAATTTGCTCAGGGCTGCCTTTTGAACGTGAACCAACCTGATATTCGCATCTGTAACCGTCGTTCTCTCTCTCTCTCTCTCTCTCTCTCAGTATATTTTAATAGTTTTCTTCAACCATCTAAGTACCACTGGAAACCTCCAGCGAACCAGCGTGGGTTCGCGAACCCAAGACAGGGAACCCCTGTTTTAAAGGAAGAAGGTCCTTCCGGTTTTTGGCTTAAAACTGTCTTTTTTTCTCCGACATAAATCATCAAACTTCTTTCTAAGTTCTCCATCTTGAGGAAATCTGTGTAGAAAACAGTATCTTTTGTGTGAACATACAGAATAACACCCATAAGGTGCACAATAATCCGACATTTTCTCGACCATCATCAACACAGCAATGTGTGTGGTGGCTTGCATCAAACTGACACATCGGTCCGTGTGACATCATGCGAGGACAGGTAACCAATTTCGTATCCTCGGGGATTAACCTCCCACTTTTTTGTAATTTAATATATTTTTTGCTAAACGTTTAATAGTTTATTTGCATTAAAAGAGGCAATTATTTGAGGCAATTTCTAAAAATCAAATACAGAAAAATTATAGGCACAGACTGGGAGGATATATTAACTTCTCCAATTCAGTGACGTATTTTATTTATCATTCTTGCCATTCCGTACAATTATATTTAGGTTTAGAGAGACTTTTCTAATTTCGGCGATTGCATATGGCAGTAATTAACGCTCCTACAACAAGATGTTAGTCCATAAATTGTATCAGACTGCTAGACTGTTAGCCAGAAAAATTGTACAAGTCGGCTATATAGTGATGAGGATAAAGCGTGACAGTGTACATATTAGAAGCAACATAATTATACTGTATGTACAGAATAGTACTTAGTAAATCCTTTGTATTAAAACAATGTGAGTTCATATAGTTATCACTGAAGACTATTTAATTAATATCGATTGTTAGGTTAATTGTTATATTTTTACACACACACACACACACACACACACACACACACACACACACACACACACACACACACACACACATCATTATAGATACATACATACGTGTTCTTCTCTCTCTCTCTCTCTCTCTCTCTCTCTCTCTCTCTCTCTCTCTCTCTCTCTCAGCATCACTTTAGGGTGCGGTTCCCTGCCTGTGTGTGATGCATTGCGGTGGTGTGAGGGTAACCAGATGCCCTGCGGCCTCCCCAAGGTGTGATCACAACCCCAGTACACTACATGGGATATTCTAAGGTTAGCTTTTGTTGATCTTACGTATTTATTTCACGACAGTACTTCTGAGTTTTATTGTGTGTGTGTGTGTGTGTGTGTGTGTGTGTGTGTGTGTGTGTGTGTGTGTGTGTGTGTGTGTGTGTGTCTTGAAGGAGATGCAGAAATGGGAGGTTATTCATAAATGAGACATAATTTACTTGTGATTGTCAATTTTTTGCTCTCACCATGTCTTGTGATTCCCTGCCAATAGGCTTGACTTACCTTTACCTTGATGAACACAGTGCCTTTATGCATTCTTGCAAAAACTGCATCAGCTGAAAATATTTGTGCATATACTTACCTTCCAATCCTCCTCTGACCAACTTTTCTAAAAACAGTGCATACCGACTAGGACCTTTCATTATTATTTTTTTTTAAGTCAGGTGGTAGTGTCGTATTTTGGGACATACTGAATTGGTTTTATAATTTAAATGTTCTCTTATTATATATGTCGACTACTGATGTTGTCACTGCCTCTGAATCACATGCCAGACTCTCAAGGATCTTGACAAAGACGCAAAATATTCCGTGTTGAATAAAAATTTAGTTCACACTGCAGACGGTTATATATAGGAAACCTATATGACTTCGTCTGTATAGTTCATAGAGTATCGATATCTATAATTTTAATGAATCTCATTTCTCTTCCGAAGATGCAGAATATGTGCAAAGTATTTCTCCATGCATTACTGCGTTCTCCAATACGGAAAATATATGTAGCAGTGTAAGCTGTTCGACACAGAACACTGATTCACTAGAGTATACCGCGGCAGTATGTTATTCTTCCTTTTAGCTCAACACAGGTACTCGCATTTTATTGCCTATAAATATCCAAGATTTTGATTTACGGAGCGCCCTTATCCAGTAGAAGAGGCCAGCTGCCGCAGAGTGTTCACTCAAGGCATAGTAAGCGCATTTTATCTCATCTTAAGGCAGTATATGGAACTTCTGAGTGGCCCAGATTAAATGTTTATTCTTGAAAGTAATCACGGTCAAGTTACATTCATGCTCGTAATTTACATAATCACTGTCAATAAAATTTGCATTCCATTACCGCGATATATCTTAAGCTAATACACCTCATTTTATGGAAGTTTATGTACAAATAGATACAGACTGGTTTATATGTGTAAGTAACAATAGATAACTTACATGCAGCTTGTTCGCGGATGGGTCTGAAGGGTCTACCATAAAAGTATATATCTGAGGGGAATAACAGGGAAGATTCCAGCCCATAATAAACATAGGCCCAATCAGAGTCAATGCAATTTGTGCTAATTTTAGGCCAGACATATCCTAAAGAATATGCATAATCTTTGGTAGTGTTTGCCAGTCACAAGTATCTATTACAAACATCGATATTTAGGAATAAAAATGGGGAAAGCTGCATGATATTAATATCAGCCTCAGTTTTCAAAATATACATGACATTCAGCTCTGATATACACTAAAGAATGTTCCTCATTTTAACCTTGTTTATGGAAGGTATGGATGTCCAGTATAAAGGTCCTTATTTAGGAGTAAAAACAGGGAAATGGCATGGATGCCCATACATAGCAGTCACGTGTTAAGGATTATATGCTTTCAGCTCAGATAAATTCTAAGTATGTGCCGGTCGTTATGTTCAGCTGCCTGGCGTTACCATTATTAAAATAGAGAAGCATCATCATGCTGAAGGGATTAAGGAAAATATTCTGTAATCCACGCCCTACCACGAGTCTCATAAACCCAAGCAAGAGCACCTTGATCTCGGCGATGTATGTTGTATATTATTCATGCTACTTCAAGGTGATTTTATTCGACTTTGGAGAGTTTTCGAACTACAAGAATTAGATATAGGCATCATTAACCACTTCATTTGTATAGGTCCTTCCCCAAAATAAAATAACCATGTGGCAGCTAAAATAAAATGTAGAAGTACCTCATCGGAGTGAAGAAAATATCGTCCTGGGGTACCAACAACAAATAACAGTGGCATCAACACGAAGAAGGGATAGTCTTAACCAGCCATCATCTTTGCAGAATGTTGATAGAAACTGTCTGCCACGTTTGGTTCCATATTGTAAAGTAAGTATGCTGAAATAAAACAACAGTGCACTTGCTTACACTACTCCTTTGATCCAGCTCTTCCCTCCAGAGTGTAACCTGAGTGTGGGTTAGAGCGGACTGGCTCCTGTCTTGTTATCCTTTGGCAGATTATATATTATCTTGACAATCATACTCCCTCCATGAAAAAAAAAATATATATCGGGAAGCAATCCGATCTGTTGCTTCAAATGCAATGGATAATTCTGTACACACAAGCCTTTCCCTCAGATACTGCAATCTAGTCCATGGGATCCGTGGCTCAGTCTTGATATTTCTTGTCCATTTATGTATATTTGTGTGTGTGTAGCACTAGTTCCCTTACATCTGTGCATTTCATCAACATCCATTCCATTAGGAATGACTGAACTATCACTAATACATATACGGTAGAGAGAGAGAGAGAGAGAGAGAGAGAGAGAGAGAGAGAGAGAGAGAGAGTTGTTACAATGAAAAGTAGGTTAAACATGGTACCATGCAGCCTAACCATGCATATTCTTAAAGCAGGGTGGTGCGAGGCAGCCAGGCCTGCATCCAGCGGGCTACACCAACATGTCTGTATTTGCAGGGTAAGTATGCACCCTCCCCGGTAGCTAGCGCTGTCTACCGTACAGGGTTCACTGCAAGATTAGCACTTGATCCTAGCGCGCACTTCACCAAAGTATCTGTTATGTTATTCATTGGGCTGCATGTACGTGAGCCACAGCACGTGCGACCCAAGAGCTCTGCCACCAGATCACCAAACGTATGCAAATCATCATGCGTCATAGTAGGGAAAGGGTTAAATAAATACATACATATGCAGAGTACACACCATTGGCTATGCATTACAGTGAATCACCCCAGGATTTATACTGAGCTTTAAAGTATGGCGATGGAGCTTCGTTTGCCATGCTGTTGGGACATAGGCAAGGCTTGTGGTAAATTATGGTAAGTGTATAGTGATGATAGTTCGTTTACCTTAACTAGGCCTGGACCTCCGTTCTTTTGCAGCTTATTCCACTTAGTTCAGTGGCAGGAAAAAACAGGGCCACTACTCTACACCCTTTTCGCCCTTCTTCGTGACTTGCATCATACACTAGAGTTCATCTACGAGTACAACTCAGCGGTCAAGATAGAGAGATGGCAACTTCAGTCCAAGTTCTAGTATTAAAAATTGTGTTCTGATGTGGTTACAGATACAGTAATCATAACCTTTTTTCTTTTTTTTCTAACAATGCATAAGGTGGGAGGAGGCAGATACGGGAAAAGTAAGTGCAAAAGTAGAATAACTATCAACAGTGTGCCCATAGCATGAATGGCCGTTTGCCGACAGTAATTACTAAACAGGACATTGTTACCCTCTAAGTATCTAACCTATGAAGAAAGTTTAAATGCAAAATCTGCAATGGCACAATTCAAGGGATTGTAAAAGGGATGCAAAATAGCAATAGAACTATTGGTCCTTTCAAAGCTGTCTCATATCAGGTTATAACTAACGACGCTATTCTCTGAGTGAAAGGCAAGGACAGAATTGTAGGAAGTCACCCCCGTCCTCTAAACCCTCCAGCCGAAGGCGGCATGAAATAGGCGAAAGCACAGTAAATGTAATTTTCTGTTAATGATATTGCCGGATAACAGGTTGAATAATGCGACTCGGCAAACATGGTCTGCCAAGTCACGGAGGGGAAAATTGCCCATTCTTCATCATTTCTCTCTCTCTCTCTCTCTCTCTCTCTCTCTCTAAACAAAATGTTGGCGCACCAGGACTTGTTACTCCTGATAAGTGCTTGTTAGTGCAGAGGTGATAATTCTGTGTTGTGAAGCCATTGCTATGTGCTTGAGAAAAGCGGAGAAAGTCTGTTAACTAGTGATATTGCCAGAATATATGTTTCTTGCTTCATATTTAGTCTGTAAGTCACATCTACTCTCTTTCATTCAATATTGCCCCATCAAAAGCGTAAGGACGAGTGTACATATTCTAGAATATTTTCTGCTTTAAAGAAATATATGAAAAATTCACACACAGAAAGGAAATTATTCTTGCTTGAGGAAGTCTAACGAGGATTTCATCACTGTTACTTTGCAGTTCATGAGTACTTTGAATTATATTACCGAATGTACTAAGCAAAAGTACTGAAATCAGCTCTCCTTAATATCAGCGAAACGAAATGAAACCAGTCGTGTAAATCATATTGCATGACGACTGTCCCAATGTCAGATGACACTCACCAGCCACTCTCACATATAGACAGTAACAGTAAAATATCTTCCAGTATGTACACGCGATACAAAAAGTACCGGTGCACATTTGGCCCGAAACATTTTGACGCCACGAACGATGGACTCTAGAAACGTGTGATGATTCCCCCCCCCCCCCGTTGTCAAACATGCTTAAATAAGTATGTCATAGATAGATTTCATATGACAATTTGTGGCTGATATTATTGCTGGATGCATATTCAGATAATAATCAAGTAATTTTCCAAGTAGTACACAAATTATATTGAACACTTCAGATAACATCGTACCCCTCCTGCGCAATACTTTTTCTTACCATGAGTACACACTGCCATATACTTTATAAAGCAAAAACGTACAGGTTGAATTTTAAGAACTAACGACATAATAACTGAAGTGTAATCGGGACAGTGGTGCGCCTTTGGAGCTAAGATCCTTGCTGAATGACACAAATGTCTTCAGGTACTTTTTCTTGGTCATCCCTGTTGTACGCACTCCTTAACATGCGCTTCTTACTGCTCACTATGGCCATCAAGATACCACTCTGGAACCAAGTTTGGTACGTGTTCATGTGTAACTATACTATATAACTGTAACCATGCTATGTAACCATACCTTGTAACCCAATATATAACCATACAGTCATAATATCTTAAACTTGCAAACTAGAACTGACAATATATAAGTTAACAGTACATATATATATATATATATATATATATATATATATATATATATATATATATATATATATATATATATATATATAATGCTAGGAAGAAGGAATCAAAGGCCAAGAGCCCGCAAAAACTGTTCCTTTCAAGAGGAAAAAAAATACAGGAGAGAGCCAAATTCAAGATCTACTAGTGAGTGTGTACGTGACCAAAAGTGCATGTATCAACTGATTTCATAAACTGAACAGCAAGCATGCCGGTTGCCGGCTCCCTCGCTGCCCCTCGGCCTCGCTGTGCGGTTCTGGGGCTGGTATAGAACGGGTTGGACCTGTGTTGTCTTCTCGAAATAAACTTCCCTTGTAAATACATCAAGACCTCTGGATTACTCCTAACTGGGGATACGAGAGGGGGTGAAACAAATAATGACTAACTGTATTTCACTGTTCTTAATTATCTATGATTGAACACACATACACAATGCGGGACCGGCCTATCCCGACCGAAGTCGGGACGATACAGTCAATGTATCTCTACCAAGTGTCTTAGGTTTTCTAGTAGAGATTGAATGTAGCGTGAGAAGTGCTTGTAAGTGTAATTGTAGTGCTGCAGTGACTTTGGATGTGTGTAGTCTATGAAACAAGTGTAATCGGCCCGCGCAAGCCGACTGGGTGCAAGCGTACTTTATAGTAAGCGACACTGGTTCAACCACAGCACCCCTTGTGTCCGCCAATGCAGTACGTGGCCGGGTGAACACTCCCAAAGTTCATGACCCTGACGGGGCGCGAACCCTGGTTCACCCGTGTACGAAACGCACACTCTACCACAGTACCACAGAAGCTCGTGTATATATATATATATATATATATATATATATATATATATATATATATATATATATATATATATACTGTATATATATATATATATATATATATATATATATATATATATATATATATATATATATATGTGTGTGTGTGTGTGTGTGTGTGTGTATACACAATATATATATGTGTGTGTGTGTGTGTGTGTGTGTGTGTATGTATGTATACACACACAAAGGAGGAACCAAAGCTTAGAAGCTTGCAAGATTCTTCTCTCCAAGAAAAAAAAAAAGTCAAGATTGCTCATCTCGAAATGCTTGGACACATTGCGTTTTAAAGGTTGGAGGAAGACAGTTTCATAGTTAACCTGGTGCATACAGGAAGGACTGGGAGTATCGGCTAACTCTTGCACTAGAGAGCTGAACAAAAATGGGGTGAGTTTGCTGCCATATACTTCAGAATATACATGCACATACGCTTAAGTCTAGAAAAATACCCCTGGGAAATAACTACGCAGAAATCAATATTCATAGGAGATATTTTTAACAGGCGCCCCTTACATTCATCATGGCTAGGCAAGAAAATTTCCATAGTACGAAAATTCAATTATCTTTCATTCTGTGGCCTTAATTAAGTGGAGACACGTGGATGAGGAGAGTGGCATGTTTTCCTATAATTAAGGTTTTTGCGGGCATAGTGACGAGCTAATAAATATTGCGGTTCATCATGGGGCTGCCAGCGGCCTCAACCTCACATCCTCTCTCTCTCCAACCTAGCCAGACTCACATGGTCACACTTATCTTGTTATACCTGACCTCCATCATCCATTTTACTACATCCGAGTATTATCACCCCTGTTTTGTTATGTCTGACCTTCATCTCCCTATTTTGCCATACCAGGCCTTTATCACCCCTTTATTGTTATACTAGTCCGTCATCCTCGTTTTACTATATGCAAATTTCATCTCCGTCATTTTGTTATACCTAAACTCCATCACCCCTGATTTCTTACACCTGATCTTCATTGTCCTTATGTTACTGTCCCTAATCCATCATCCTTGTTTTGTAGGTACCTAGTCTTCCGATTCTGTTATACCTAATCTTATTATCTTGTTATGCCTGAACTCCCTGTCTCGTATATTCGATAGGCATAAATCTAAACTTTCGGGTTCCTAATATCGTCTGACATAAATTACGGAAGTGGGAACCTTACTGAAAAAATTACCAAAGATAAATTACGAAAGTGGGCGCTGGTGTTCCGATATACAAAATTCTTCCTGTTACTGAAAGGGGTTAATGGAGAATATTATTTGGTACCAGAGAGAATACAAATCGGAAATCGTCCTCTTACTATAGTCATGAAGGAGGGCAGTGTGCAAGGTACAAAAATTAGGTGTAATATGTATTAATAGGGTGTGGAGAAAGGGAAGCCAGGAGACGGGAAGATGTGTTAAGTCAAAAAGTAATAGGAACGTCAATACTTAAGACCGCCGTGAGAGACTGAGTGTGGAGGAGAAGGGCGCAGCCAAGGGAGAATAAGGGAGGACTGAAGTGTTGGAGACCCCATGGAGTGATTTAATCTAGAAATAAGCGTCTCTCTCTCTCTCTCTCTCTCTCTCTCTCTCTCTCTCTCTCTCTCACACACACACACACACACACACACACACACACACACACACACACACACACACACACACACACACAACACACACACACACACTCCACGCACGGTAAAGGAGTATTGTGCTCTGTGGCAGGTTGTGCTCCGGTGCCCAGGCAGTAGAGCACACTCCAGCCAGACAGGAAGGTGGCGTAAATTGTGTATACTCTTATAGACAACACTTTGACTTGTGGGGAAGAAGATTAATGAGAGCGGACATCAAAACCGTGCGTGATATTTCAAACATTTTTGGAATTAGGAGTCATTGGGAAACTTTAATCCGTAATATCCCGTCATCTGAAGTGCAAAGCATATCCACATCAGGGCCAGTGTCTGAAAATAAATGAAATGTCATAAAATCAGCTATTATTTTTACACATCAAAACTGAATGGAAACACTACACTGGAGCTTCTAGTTTGCTTCACTGCAGCAGGTTAGATCAGCATAGGTCCAGGTTCTATAGGAAGAAATAGAAGGTCTCATGAGTAAACGGTAGTGTGAAGAATAACTGGCCATGGAAAGGGTGTACGGGAGTCCTCATTATTAAGGTGTAACGCGCACAATAAATCGCATGGGTAGAGGTGTAAAGTTGTCTCCAATATTATCCCATTTGTGTCCATTGTCCTTTAAAAATAACATTATTGGACATTAATAATATTTTTTAAAAGATGGAGCCCCGAGGTTCGGTCCTATGAGCTTTGAGGGGTGTCTGATAGGCGTCGGTCGGTACACTACTTACGCTTCCAGCAAAATCTCTAACACCGTAACTCTGGACAGTGATGGATTAAGTTGTACTATGGAAAATGTTTCGCTAAAAGAAGGGTGTTACGAGGTCAATACAATTAATACGCAACATGCAAAATACATCACTAAGGAAGAGTTACTAGGGAACACGCTAAACCTGCAAGAAAACGTTCCCAAGATGCCTCTAAAGATCACCACATATCTCAAGCCAGCGCGTCCGTCAAGCGGGGACAGCGCACCACCTGGTATGGAACACGGATTGCAGTGCTCCTGTGCGCTCATTCTGCTTTTAGTTTTATCCATTAGGTTGATGGCCCCCCAGGCCAGCCACACCTGTCTGTGGTGGCCGCGATCTGAGGTCGTTACTCGTAACTGCCTGGCACTCAGGCTAAGTGGCACCTCGTAGTAACATTTTTGCCTTGTAACAGCTTTCTCTCTCTGTACATATGTATTGGCAGTTTTATTATGCATATTTCATGGGACCGTCTTCAGTGTCTGTTTCTAGCGAGTGGATTTTGTTAAATGAAAAGGTCGTTTTTATATATATCACCTTGACTGTACCGGCATACTTCATTTAACATGACACTAAAAATTAATTTTCCTGACTGAAGAGAGATATTAGTAAAAAAATAAAAAAATCTCCCAGCTGCTTCGCCAAAACAATATCTAATACAAAATATGGTTCTCTCTCTCTCTCTCTCTCTCTCTCTCTCTGATTGTGTGTGTGTGTGTGTGTTTTCTGCATTAAGAGTACTTCATACTGATATGCGAGTACATGATAATAACACTTTTAATGTTGATACTCTTAAGCCTTAAGAACTATCAGAGAATAATATTGTTCATTAGTGGCCATCTGGTATGCGCCAGTCCCCAGGTGAGAATTATTCTAGTGTTATTTTTCATGTATTTTTTCACAGCGGAAACGCAACTCATTAGAAAACCAAAAGTCAATAGCAAACGATAGCGAGGATATATGGATTCTATATGATAAATCTAGATCCGTGGGGAGGGCATAAGAAATTCAAGTGTACATGAAAGACTGTGATGAGTGTATATATAAGAAGTTCAGTCCAGTGTGGAGAGTGCAGACCAAAAGAAACCCTTGCCTGTTTGGTTTGCAGCATAGATAACGTATTAGAAGTTTAAGCCTGTAAGGAGAATGTATGGAAATTGAATCCTGTCTTGAAAATATGCAGAAATCCAAACCGGTGTGGAGAATACGGATAAATTCTCGCGGACGCGGAGAGAGAATAAGATATCCAAGCCTTTGTGGGATGCACTTTTTATATTATATGTGAAGTCCAAAAAGAAGCACAGCATATAAGAAGTCAAAGCTAGTGAGAACAAAATGCAAAAATTATATAATTTATTCAAGAAATACGGTAAACTTTTGAGAAATTCAAGCTTGTGTAAAGAGAGTATAATAAACCAGTATCACTACTGTTAATGTGTGAGAAATTAGAGCCTGTGTGGAGTGTGCAAGAGAAACAATTCTATGTGGCCAAAAATGCAAGAAATAGAAGCCAGCGTGCAAAATATCATGGACACACCCAAATGAATCCAAACCTGTGCGGAAAGCATATATAAATCTAAGTAAATCCAGCCTGTGTGGATAATTTGACTCAAGATAAATTCAAGTATATGTGGAAATACTATATTCATGAATACCAATATAATTAACCGTGTAAAATATATATATGGAGCCTCCATGGTACAGTGGTAAAGTGTGCTTGTTCGTATACTGAAGAACGAGGGTTCGCGCCCCGCCAGGGTAATAAACTTTGGGAGCGTTCTTCTGGCCACGTACTGCATTGGCGGACATCAGAAGTGCTGTGGTTGAACAAGTGTCACATACTATAAAGTATGCTTGCACCCAGTCGGCTCGCGCGGGCCGATTACACTTGGTTCACAGACTATGCACACATCCAAAGCTACTCCAACACTATAATACAGTTAAAAGCACATCTCACCCTACATACAATCTCTACAAGACAGCCTAAACCAATTGGTAGAGATACATTGGCTGTATCGTCCCCGCTTCGGTTGGGATAGGCCGGTCCTGCAGTGGACACTCAAACGGCCGATGAGATGATATATATATATATATATATATATATATATATATACCGGTATATATATATTGTGTGTGTACACATATTATTTATTTATTTATATATTCAAGCCTGTCGGAGAAGTTTTGTGGGGGGCGAGCCGCATTACCGACCGGCCACACTCCTCAGAAAGTCCCAAATATTTTATTTTCCTTATTGAGATGATTGGGCTGCAGGGTCCCGCGCCCCACCTGGAGTACCCAAATGGTTTGAATGCAAATCTTAAAAACACTCCTGGCGAATGGAAGGCATTTAAAACTATTCAGCCCCACTGGAGGTGGTATTAGGCTTGAACATTTGATGTTCGAAGCAATGTTTTCCTTTCCTTTTTTTTTTTTTTTTTTTTGCTACCTCGTTGGCTTAAAAATGATTATCTGGCACTGCACTAGTCGCAGGAGTTTTCGTTTTTGTTCAGTATTACTTAAAAATTTCCGTTGCCTCTCCAATTTTTATTTTGGAGTAGACTGTAGCACCAGTCGAGCAGGGCAGTACTCCCGAGGTGGATGGAAAGCTGATGACAGGGAGTGATGGAGCTCCCGTTTCATCAGCCCTCAGGACTAGTTCCTGACCATCCCCCTTTGCTGAACTTTTTCAGTGTCTCAGTTACAAAGAGAGTAGGCCAGCATGCTCTCCAATACAAATTTCTCTAACTATCTACACCAAACTACGTGCACAGTACACACTACACTTCCTTTTCCAAAAATCAAAAAACAAACCATGGCGTCTCATCACCTAGCCTCGGAGTCCCCAGGGGGGGGGGGGACCACAAATGCCCCCACCTTCCGCCCCTCTCCCGGTGACGACACGAGGTGCCTGGAACCACTGTCTGACTCTCTTCTTCTTCATTTCTGCAACATTCGCGGCCTTTCCTCTAACTTTCGCTCTGTTGAGCACCACCTCTCGTCTAAACCTCACCTTCTCTTTGTAACTGAGACTCAGCTGTCTGAGGCAACTGACAGCAAACCCTTTTCTGTATCCTCCTACTTTCTCTATACTCATTTCAAAGCCAAAGGTGGCTGTTGTGTATATATACGCAACGACTTATCTTGCTCTCGTGTTCCCGAATTCGATTCTTCTGAATTTTCTACACTCTGGCTTCGGCTTTCCTGTCATTCTCTGACTAAATATATCTGTGCTGCTTACTTATCCCCTAATTCTACTGACTATCAAAAATTCTTCGATTATCTTACTTCTACGATGGAACACATTCTATCCATTTCTCCTTTCCCTGAAATCTCCGTTCTAGGAGATTTTAATGTTCACCGCCACCTTTGGCTCTCCTCTCCTTTCACTGATCCACCTGGTGAACAAGCCTACATCTTTTCTATCCTTAATGACCTAGAGCAGCTTGTACAGCACCCTACCCGTATCCCAGACTGCCTTGGAGAGAGCTCCAACATACTTGACCTCTTCCTTACTACTAATCCTTCTGCTTTCACTGTTAATCTTTTCTCTCCGTTGGGCTTCTCCGATCACAACCTTATCACCTTAACCTGTCCTATCACTCCGGTACGGCCTATGGACCCTCCAGGGAAACGTCGCCTGTGGCATTTTGGAGCTGCGTATTGGGAGGCCCTCAGGCAGTACTTCCTTAATTTTCCCTGGAATGATTATTGCTTCCATGGCCGGGAGCCATCTGACTGTGCCTTGCGCATTATGGAGGTTATTCTCTTGGGCATGGAAGCATACATTCCTTTCTCATATCCTTTGACTAACGCAAGAAAGCCTTGGTTTAATCACGCTTGTTCTAATGCTGTCCACAACAAGAAGAGGGCCTACAAAAGGTACCGGAGCCAACCCACCCCTGAATCACATCATCTTTACGTTTCTGCCCGGAACCATGCTAAGTCTGTTCTTTGCTCTCCTAAAAATAATTTCATCCGCACTAAATGCTCTCAGCTCTCCAACTCGAATTCTTCCCGCTCCTTCTGGCACCTTGCCAAAAACCTTTCTAACAACTTTACCTCATCATCCTTCCCTCCTCTTTTCTACTCTGATGGTTCTGTAGCTATTTCTTCTACTGATAAAGCAGATCTCTTCTCACAGACTTTCTCCTCCAGTTCTACCTTAGACGTTTCCGATGCTGTTCCTTCATCACTTCCCGCCTCTGACATCCTCATGGCTGACATTAAAATTCTTCATCTGATGTATTTTCTGCCATCACTGGCCTCAATACTAACAAGGCATATGGGCCTGATGGGGTCCCTACTGTTGTTCTCAAGAACTGTGCTTCTGTGCTTACACCCTGCCTAGGCAAACTCTTTTGGCTTTGTCTGTCAACTTGTACCTTTCCTTCTTGCTGGAAGTTTGCTCTCATTCAGCCAGTCCCAAAGAAGGGTGACCACTCCCAACCCTCCAACTATCGTCCAATTGCTTTAACGTCCTGTATTTCAAAAGTTTTCGAGTCAATTCTCAATAGAAAAATTTTAAGGCATCTTTCCTATCACAACCTTCTTTCTGATCGTCAGTACGGGTTCCGTCAGGGACGCTCCACTGGCGATCTTCTCACCTACCTTTCAGACTCCTGGTCATCCTTCTTTCGGGACTTTGGCGAAAGCTTTGCCATTGCACTTGACATCTCAAAGGCTTTCGATCGAGTCTGGCATAAATCTATAATTTCCAAACTGCCCTCTTACGGTTTCTATCCTTCTATCTGTGCCTTCATCGCTAGCTTCCTTTCTGGTCGTTCTATAGCCGCTGTTGTAGACGGCCATCGTTCTTCTCCTAGATCTATCAACAGTGGTGTTCCTCAGGGCTCTGTCCTCTCACCAACTCTCTTCCTTTTATTCATCAATGACCTTCTAAGCTGTACATCTAACTCTATCCACTCATACGCTGATGACTCCACCCTTCACCTTTCCATTCGGTTCCCGCAACGCCCATCTCAGCAGTTACTTCAACAAACAAGGGATGAGGCTACGGCACATCTAATATCTGACATGGGTCGTATCTCTGACTGGGGTAAAAATAATCTTGTTGTTTTTAATGCATCTAATACTCAGTTCTTACACCTATCAACCCGTCAAAATCTTCCACAGGTATACCCACTAATGTTTAATAATATTCAGCTTAATCCTCCATCATCCTTGAACATGCTTGGCGTTTCATTTACTCGGGACTTATCTTGGAAAGATCATATTACATCTCTTGTAAAATCTGCTTCCAAGAGATTGGGTGTGCTAACCCGACTCCGTTCTTTCTTTACCCCTGCACAATTGTTGACTCTATACAGGGGTTTTATCCGCCCCTGTGTGGAGTACAACTCTCATGTGTGGGGAGGCTCCCCACACACAACTCTTCTCAATAGGGTGGAGTCAAAGGCTTTTCGTCTCATTAACTCTCCTCCTCTTACTGACTCCCTTCAACCTCTATCTCTTTGCCGCACTGTTGCATCTTTATCTCTTTTCCATCGCTGCTTTAATGGTCACTGCTCCTCTGAACTGTCTGCATGCATTTCTCCACCTCTACGACGGGCGCGTAGCACTCGTCTAGCAACAAACTCTCATCCCTTTTCTGTCCAACTCTCTAATGCAAGAGTTAACCGTTACTCCCAGTCCTTCATTTATGCAACAGGTCAACTCTGGAACTGTCTCTCTGTCTCTATTTCCTGCTGCCTATGATCTCCAGTCTTTCAAACGCAGTGTGTCCAGGCATCTCGAAATGAATGGATCTTGAATTTGGCTCTCTCTTGTATTTTGTTTTTCTCTTGGAGGTAACTCTTATTGCGGGCTCATGGCCTTTGGTTCCTTCTTCGTCGCATAAAAAAGAAAAAAATATATGTACCGTATTTTTCTATCTTACTCTCATATTGTCAAGTCAGATCATATCATTTTAGATGAAAGGTTGATGAAAGCGGTTATCGTACCTCTTCATTTCGAAACGTCTCGCCTTAACTATACAAAACCGTTTCGGAAGCAAGAATATAATAAACAAGCCGGTAGGCGACGATGGCCAGCTCTAAGCAGGCCTATCGTATTTTAGCTGCTGCTGTTCAGCCTGTACACACAAAGAAAGACTCTTATATGGTTAGACTCTAAGAAGACCATCACTCGCCCATCTTTGGACACAAACTAAACCACCCAGACAACAGAAATAACTCGATACTTGCTTAGACAATAAACATCAAAAAATGAGAAAATAAAATCATATTTTTTACGAAACCTCTTATATTATCTGCTAATTTTGTTTGTAACACACATATCTACTCATTTCAAACCACAGCACCATTGAATCTGGGGGGGGAGGGTGAGATATGGATATTTCTTAGTGTGATTTTTTTTTTCCCTGCTATTTTTTTATCCCCGTGCACTCAGTCATTTTGATAAATTTTTCGCGCTTCATTGCGAATCACAGGATAGGTTTGCGAAGCTAATAACTACATTGCCAGGTGCACCAGACGCTTCTCTTCATTTTGGTTTTAAAAAAATCGATTTTTGAAATTTAAAAAAATAGTGCCGGGGCCTGCCAGTGTGTCCCGACAACTTCTGGACTCACAACCACGGAGGGGCTAAGGGGGCCGTTGGTAGGCAGCGAGTAGTTGCCTAGCATCCAAGACCATGCGAACACAGCTACGTCATAGGCTGGTCATTTTGTCCAAGTTTGGTCGGAATCGGTTAATTCTCGAGGGTAGAAGAGCCTGCCACAATTAAACATAATTGCTAGGAACACTGAGGCCAATCTTAGCTGGGTTGCCACTCGAAAACTAGAAGAGAGAGGGGAAAAATGGGCGGAATACCTCTAATAGGGAATGACCTCAAGATTACGCCTAAGAAATCAGAGCTTTCTACGCCTATTAGTAATATTTCTGCAGCTCAAAACGTGAAAAGTACGAAAAAAATGGTTTTTCGGCCGTTACTAGGCAACGAGTCGTTGTCTAGCAACCAAAATCATGTGGACAAAACCAGGTCTTATGCTGGTCATTGTGCCCAGGTTTGGTCGGAATTGGTTAATCCTAAAAGGCAGAAGTACCTGCAACAGTGAAACAAGAAAAAAGCGGATTTTCGGCCGTTGCTAGGCAACCAAAACCTTGCAGGTCAACTCTGGAACTGTCTCCTTCTGTCTGTATTTCCCATTTCCTATGATCTCCAGTCTTTCAAACGCAGTGTGTCCAGGCATCTCGAAATGAACAGATCTTGAATTAGGCTCACTTTTATATTGTTTTTGTTTTTTTTCTTGGAAGGAATTGTTTGCGGGCTTCTGGCCTTTGGTTCTTTCTTACTCGCATAACAAAAAAAGACAGAACTAGGCCATAGGCAGGTAATTATGTCCAGGTTTGGTAGGAATCAGCTAATTCTAAAGGGTAGACGTGCTTGTCACGATTAAACTCTTGAGAACAATAAGTCAAAGGTCAAGGTAACAGGGCTAGATCAACGTGAACAATTTTTATCCCATTTAAACCAAAATTTGTCGAAGGGTTGAGGATTGGGCAAGAATAAAAGGGATTGATTTTGAGAACAGAAACTCAAAGGTCAAGGTCACTGGGAAAAGGGAAAAGTCAAGGTCATAGGCAAAGTCAACATAAAGAGTTGCGATATGACTGGAACCCAGCCTGGTGGAATTAAAGGGTTAGGCGAGAACATAGGGATTCAGTTTTGATAACAGTAGAAGATAATGATCACAATGTAAGTTCAAACCTCGACCCATGCGTGTCTGTGTGTGTGCAGATAAAAATGATTAGTGTAAATTGATTTAAACGTGGTGCATGAGCTGAGGATCACCCAAGAGACTGACTTATTTTTGAAAACAACAGATCAAAGATCAAGGTCACTTAACAAGGTCACTTGCGAAAGAATTGAGGTTAAAACAAGTATACAGAAATGTGGTTTTGAAAACACCCAGTCAAAGGTCACGGTCACAGAGTAAGGTCCAAGGCAAAGATCACAGGACTGTCAGCTCTCACAGTTTTGATCTGATATGAACCAAAATTGGTGGAACCGTTAAGGCCTACACAACAGTTAAGTAACTCGATTTGGTAAAGGTGTCATAAGTCAAATATTCGGCCCTTGAACCAATTGATGGGGGCAGGTGTTGCACTGTCCTAGTTCTCCTCGTTGTTTGAGAACATTGTCCACATGGGGGCGAGATTTACTTACATACGATCATCTCTCTCTCTCTCTCTCTCTCTCTCTCTCTCTCCCCATCCGTAACTCATAATCCCTTAAAGGATGTTTCTTCAGACCATAAGTAAACATATAGACAAATATCCTAAAAAAAAAAAAAAAATCTGCCAAACTTCACACTGGGGAAAGACGGAGATTACGATACTGAAAGTTTTTATCATCGTCATCATCAAAGGAAAAAAGTTTATAAGCAAGTTTTCCTTCCATAATTTCCCTGGTAGGGCAATAATTTTTTTAAGTAACCTCTTTCAACGTGAAATTGTTTTTTGATTGGGTCATTCTCTCACTATAAAACAGAAATCAATCTCAGTTAATATACTCTTTTGCGACATTGTAGGAAAAATGGATTTGCATTAATAAAACCAGTAAGTGGGATATATTAACCCTTTAAATACCTGGTCGTCCAACCCAGGACATCTTTTATAATTAATTTAATCTGCAGACATTTTTTTTTTTTTTTTCAAATCAGGGATGCCCTGCATTAGTTGTTTGGTGAATAAAGCAATTATCTGACTTTTGTATTTATATTTTTTTTTCTGGAAACCGAATAAGCCTATACAGAATTTTAAGAAACTATGTCCTCATAGTGAATTGGATGTAATTTAAACAGTTTTCTCTACAACACGCCAC
This sequence comes from Coenobita brevimanus, assembly GCF_032717465.1. Lineage (NCBI taxonomy): Eukaryota > Metazoa > Arthropoda > Malacostraca > Decapoda > Coenobitidae > Coenobita > Coenobita brevimanus. Next base: position 11,133,665 of record NC_137025.1, read on the forward strand.
ATTTGGAGTTTTCTATAGATGATGTTCTGCAATAATGGAATACATTCTGTAGGAGCTGCATTTGTCAAAGTTTTACTTTCCGGTTTGGATAACTGTAAGTGCGTGTCTCAGGAAACTGTCAAACTTCAGGCAATTCATAAGCTACTTTGATTCATATATGCTTCATCGAAACTGATATCAACCCTGAATCTATCACCGTACAGGATTAAATGGGTTGGAATCTCGCTTCATTATTTCGGAAAGTCAACTGTGCAAAGGGATTATCACTGACAACACGCTTGCATAAGTCATCCATTCCGGCAAACCTCTCCCTCCTGCATTCTCCTGTTCCATTGGCGGTGGAGGTTTAGCACGACGCCCATGCAGAGGTGAAAGGGAAAGATAGGTTCTGTTAGTGGCTGTCACCGTATATTCACCTAGCAATTGTACGAATATTACTGCCTGCCGGTGTCCGGGTCTGTCTGCAGCAATGGCTTGGAAATGTTCACCTTACATCCAGTTCCATTACCATCCATGTCTCATAGCTTTTTCTCTATTGCTGTTTCCGGAAAGCAGATCAGAATTTTGCCTTTTCTAAAACGAAAATGAGGACTTTAAGTTTTTTTTTTTTTTTCATTAAAACTATTGGACAGTGTCCAGTATGGAAATGAATTCCAACGGAATTCCCTTTGAATTTTCGGGAGAAATCTAGCGCACAATCACGAGTGCAGCAGAAACAGTCGGCCATTGAAGTAGTTTAGTGGAAAGTAGTTGTCATGGAAAAATGATTTTTTGTACTAAACATTGCAATACATGATAGAAGACTACATAAAATAAAAAATCTTCGGTGCTCGAGCTTTTCAGATGAAATACTGTTATTTCACATTCCTTTTTATGGTAAAGATTCCAGTAAGTATACATATTAGGCTTCAGAAATAAAAACAGTATTACCGTATTTTGCCAAGACTGATCAATGGTTCTTGTTGCAGTTTACAGCAAGAAATGGTACCCAGTAAATTCCTTTTCAAATATATTGTTAAGGTAACTTATTTTTATTCAGCAACTTGACTTGTAACTGTCTAGTAGCCTACCATTACAATCTTACTTCATCATTCATTGGACGTAAAACCATACCTTATGCATAGATCTGGCATGTCACCATTCTTAACAGGAGTACAAATACTTTACGAAAGGTGGTATTGTTAGATGCACTGCAGTATGAAGTTATAATCATCGTGCTAAATCATTATGTAAATGCCTGCAGTTATAAAGTAAGTTCCAACACCAACAAGTACTTTTATGTGATTGTGACAACTTACGAGTAAACTGTAGTAATTGCCAACCGCTCCACACGTGTCATATAATAATTCTTCAAAAACATTTTAAAACACACATAATGGTAATCTTTTCCTTGGAAACAGTAATTTTTTAAGGGAGAGGATAACCAGGACGGAAATATTTTAAAGTCCTGACGCTTCGACTTCATTCATCAATGGAATCTAAAATTAAAAGAAAAAAAATGCATAAAATTCCTCCTTACTTCTTGCATAAAGCTGAGGGCAATACATGCCGTTCAATAGTGAGTGTATAAATTATGTTACGGGGGTTCTTTCACTACCATTTTATATACCGTTTTGAACTTAACCCATATTCCAAAAATTTGAAATAAATAAGCAAATAAAAGTATTAATAAATAAGTAAATCAACAAATGAATAAAAATAATCTTCATATATTTCGGGCTTCATTCAGAAGATTTTATTCAATAGAGGAGAGCTTTTCCATTTTTATTTTTCCAGCGGGGTTTGAAACAGCTTTAGTTATCCCTTTCACTACTAGAGATTATTTCCATATTGGCGATATTGTTTGGTGGTGTACTGAATAAAGTAAAAAAAAAAAAATCAGTCTTCGGATTGGTTGTACAACTAGCTATCCTTCTGAGGTAGAATGAAATCGTCTGGGAAGACCGAATCAAGTGAAAATGTGTTATTTAACTGAAAATGGTATAGGAAGAAAAAGAAGAGAGGAAAGTAACAGTACCAAGACAGTGGGAGGCTGAAGGAATGAGGAACCAAGTTACATCATTTCATCAAATATACATTGTACGTAGGTGATCCATTTACTTAACAGGCAGCTTGTTAGTCACGGGACTGGTTGTGCCGCGATAGCCGGGATGGCTCTGGTGGCACTGTGTATAATTCGTCACCATCCCACTCAGCCAGTGTCCTCCAGTTGTATGTTCATTGCCTTGGGAGGATTTATAGTGCATCGTCCTTACTAGTTTAATTTGGCGTTTGATACGGTAATATACTCTGTATTATATATATATATATATATATATATATATATATATATATATATATATATATATATATTCCATCCATCCATCATCCAATTCAACGTTGACCCATGAGAAGCGTAGAAGCCCGGGACTAGGCAATTTGGTCCAGACACTTAAGATGAGAGTGACCAGCCTCACTCATCCCTGAGTGGCATTACATGAGCAATAACCCCAACCATCCCTTGGATACAAACCTTCACCGGCTCAATCCGATTGGAGTGCTGTAATTACCCACTAAACCACCAGGTGCCATAATTTGGTTATATGGTTACCACCCAGCGTAGTAAATGGTTTCCTGGTGTACAGGAAACCATTAAGCTTGTCACTCAGTGTAGAGTCACCCATAGGCAGAAGGAAGAGGAAAGAATGAAAGAAAGAAAGACAAAAGAGGGAGTGTAAAGTCACCCGTAGGCAGAAGGACGAGGAAAGAATGAAGTAAAGAAAAACAGAAGAGGAAGGAAGAAATATATAGATAGATAGATAGACAGATAGATAGATATACATATATATATATTATTTGTTTGTTTATTTATCAATATATTTATTTGTCTTATTCCCCAGGCCCTCTTATTGTGAGTGTTGGAGGTTCCTCTAACAATTTATCATTACCAGCACATGTATGTACAGGACATGTCAACTTCTTCACTGCGATGACGTTTTATAAATGTTACTGTGTCTGCCTCCATTACTTTAGGGAAACCTATCACAGTGAAGGAGTGGCATATCATTGTTCTCATGCCCTTGGTCCTAAGATCTCCCTAATCTCTTTCTACTACTCCCATTATTGCTGTAATAATAATAATAATAATAATAATAATAATAATAAAATTCCTGGCTACTGGAATGATGTGCAGGACTAGATCATTCTGATGGTATATTTATATTGTCCCGCATGTAAAATCAGCTACCAGTGTCGACAGTAAAAAGGGATAAAAATAAATGGGAATCGAAAAATATACCAATAAGGCCGAGGTGTTATTGATCACCGTAATCCCCATGAGAATGCGATCGAGTTCATCTTTTCTGCCTTTCCCGCTTGATTTATCTCTTTCACCATCCCTTACTCAGCTCGACAGAAGCATAATTATGAAATGCGCAAGTTCTTCTACATACTTCACATGTGACTATCCTTCTCAGCATTACCTTTTGCATTGGACAAAAGTATATCAAGTTGTGTAATCTCCTTGCTATATCCCCCATCTTATTACCATTCTAAGCATAATTGCACTGAACACAGGTATATGACTTACTGCAATCCAGCCTCACAGGAAGAGGGTCCTCGTACGTTTTATTGGTATGGCTGTTTTTGGTACCAACAGAGGTTTTTAGTCAGCTTCGTTAAGAACCCTCGAAGTGAAGGAGTTAAGGTGGCACTAAGTGTATGGGGTGTTGAGAGCACTGGGTGTCTATTTGCGAGTGAATTTCTCTCTCTCTCTCTCTCTCTCTCTCTCTCTCTCTCTCTCTCACACACACACACACACACACACACACACACACACACACAAACACATCAGCTTTCATGCTCACCGTCCTTGATAACCTCCTTCGGGATAAAGAATGCTGCAGCCACGTCATCTTTATGGGCAATGAGAAGAAACGAACGAGGCCTCGCGTCAACAACTCATCCATCCCTAAGCCCAAATTCTAGGTGGCACAGGGGGCTCCGTAACACCTTTTCCTTACTGATTTACTTTTCATATTACACCTTAACGTTCTTTTGGATGATGGTGATGGTGATGATGATGATGATGATGATGATGATGAGGAGGAGGAGGAGGAGGAGAAGGAGCAGGAGCGGGAGGAGGAGGAGGATTACACCTTCACATTCTCTTGGATGGTGATAATGATGATGATGAGGAAGAGGAATATTACACCACATTCTCTTTGATGGTGATGATGATGATGATGGTGATAATTGCTACTTACTGTATATCTTTATAATATAGATGTACGAGTAGTTTCCATTAAAAAAAAAACATGCAGTAATATACTTGTATATTGTGCAGAATAAATCGCTAAAGAAGGGATGTTATGAAATCCCTGTACCACTTGGAGTAAAGACCTTCGCCAATCCTTTCCAGCCAATCTCCTCATATTCCAGTTCCTTTATATCTTTCAAGTAGTTCACTTAGGCAACTTAGTCAGTGCTCTGTCCCACTGCCAAATAAACTAAGCACTTCAGTTTGGTGATCTCTTTTTCGTATTTTTTTCATATTCCCATTGTATACTTTCTTCGGGATAAACCTTTTGGACTTCAGGGATAAGACTTGTTCGGAGTTAGGATACTCTCCTTAATACAATGAAATCATTTGGTAACAGCAAGTATAATTATAAAAAGGCATAATTGGACTGAAGAAGTTAACACCTTCAGCCGAAAGACGTCAAGTTCTTTCTTGATGTCTGTTGATGGTTTTCTTCAGCCAGGAAGAAATTTTCCTAACTACAGAGATTAGACACTGCATATCAATAACCTATACAGAACAAGAGATCTCCCCAAGCTCAGCACAAATGTCTGCTAGCAGCAAGAATACGAGTATAATATGATAGCATCCACCCATCCACCTTGCAGTCCATTTGTGGTCCACCATGAGCGTAGGGACCAGGATCTAGGCTACCTTGTTCCGACATTTGAGGGGAGAATGACCAGTCTCCCCTTCCCCTGAGTGGCATTATGTGAACAGGAAACCCTAACCATCCCCATAAGCCCCATCCGGTTCGAAAGCCTTAATCCACCAGACCATCAGGTGTCAACTGGATGTATGGTTACAAACCAATGTAGTAAACAGTTTATTGAATCACAAGAAACCATTTGCCTGGTCACTTAGTGTAGAGTAACCTTAAAGGTCCACTGCATCGAGTGAGTGGATGGTGAGGGCCTCCATATTTTTTTTTTTTTTTTATGTTTCCGACTCTGGGCATAGGCTTCACAGCCTGCTACCAAGGCCCAGTAGTTCTGCTTCATGCCATTCATCTCTACATGTCACCACTTCGGCACTAACGCCCACCGTCCATATTGAATACATGCTAGGGCTGTCTCAAACGGGACTGGTGTAGTGGTATTAGCGTTTTTTTTTTTACGACATGTCGGCGGTCTTATGGTAGATCAGTAAAGTCTGATTTAATGAAATTCAAATCCTTAACTGTTCCCTGCCCCAGCGGGGATTTGAACCTGGGTCCCGTAGGGCTGCAGGCCACCTCTCTACCGATTGAGTCACCGCCTACCCCCCCCCCCAGATAGGTGACAGTCTGTTAAAAAGAGTTAGTTAACCCTTTCACACCACTTGAAGAGATTATGCTTGGACTACGAGTAAAACCGGACTTTTTTCTGCTGAGAGAAATCCAAGCAATCAAAGGGTTAAGGTTAAAAAAAAAAAAAAATGATAATTATTTCATACAAATCAAAGCAAGGATGGAAATTTTTCAGCCCTTACGAAGTACACAGACAAAATACTACGGAAATTTAGTAAGTATGCGAAGTCAAAGGGACTGCAGGAAACTCGTACCTCTCATGATGCCGACCAAGGCTTAATTTTTGACACTTCTCTGGCCAGGAACGTGAGCGATAAGTGTGATTAACTCGTAGACAACTGGGCTTCAGGAAACGGGCTGATTTGCCGTATCCTTGACTTAAGCTTAACTCTTGATTTGTGGTTTGTATTCTCTACTTAGTTCGAGGGGTCATATTTAATTAGAGAGAGGTCGTTTAGAGGTAGGAAGAACAAACTAATATACTAGTATTACTTTACCTGATACAAGGAGTCACCGTATGGGAGGGGCTATAGGCTAAGATCGTAAGGGATGAGTGGGTGCATCCTTTATACAGAGAGGTTCATATATTACGTATTATACGTAGATTATTGTTAGGTGCATCCTTTATACAGGGAGGTCCATATATTAGGTACTATATAGGGATTACCGGGTGCATTCTTTATACAGGGAGGTCCATATATTACGTACCGTAGTTCTCTTGTGTTGAGGCGGCGGCTTACGAGTATCATTGTAACCAATGTCCAACTGGCTTCATTTTCTACTTTCCATAACACATTCCATGCTGTAGTGTGTGCCTTTTTATTTCTGCTGATTGCATGGCGGAACAGTATATTTATGAAGAAACCATAATGCATGCGATTCTCACACCAACAGATTGAGCCGTCCCCGCAATACAAAAGTTAGATGGGCACAAAACCGGACTTTTTTCTGCTGAGAGAAATCCAAGGAGATGTTGTTTTGCTCTGTATCTCCCCGTACAGAACTGACGAAATTCCTCCTTATAACTGCTACAACACTTTTCTTCTTCTTCTTTTTCTTCTTCTTCTTCCTCCTCCTCCTCCTCCTCCTCCTCCTCCTTCTCCTGCAACATGCCATTTTATTTGGAGTTAATATGCTTCAGAAGACCTATAACGCTTGTCCAAGTATTCTTCACTCAATCTGTCATATACAAATATTCAAGGAGGGAGGGACTATTTTAGATTCGCATGCACTTCTTCCTTTTAGCTTTCAGTATAATGTTTTTTTTTAATTTATTTATTCTTGTTACCATAATATGACTTTCCGTGGTTAGGGATAACACAAATTGGTAAAGTGGTTAATGAAACCTGTATCTAATCACTCCAGCTGAAAAAGACAAAACAAACGTCAAGGTATTGAAAAAATTAGGTACGCTATTTTTAACTTTTTCTGAGCTTTAAATACTCCCTCTCGTGCCCAATCTTTGCTAACTAAAGAGTCTTATCCATGAGGCGACCACTGTAACCTTTGTGGCTTCCGCTGCTTTTCCCTTGTTACATCCAAGACTACACGTTCTTTATATTCAGTCTACTACCATCTTTTCTCCAAGTTTCAATATTCACCCTCGTAAAATATCTTCCTCCGGGGTTTCAGCCATCTTCTTTCTTCTCAATATCGTTTTCGTTATTCATAGCATCCTCAAAGACGTAATCACAGCCTCCTTCCCACTACCCATATTTCACATCGGATTGATATGATCTCTTCATCCCTCATACGCATTTGACGTTACCGATTATAAGATCATAAAGTAAGTGATGTCCTTTTTCATTATGTTTCACTGCCCTAATTTTGTGTGTGTGTGTGTGTGTGTGTGTGTGTGTGTGTGTGTGTGTGTGTGTGTGTGTGTGTGTGTGTGTGTGTGTGTGTGTGTGTGTGTGTGTGTGTGTGTGTCCGACTCCAGGCATTGACTGTGTCCGTTTCCTAGGCCAAATAGTTCAATTATCATTCACAAGCAGGTTCTTTCTCCAAAATGCCCTCAAATCTTAACACCTGGGCAGTATTATCAGTTACCTTAAATGACCGCAGTATCTGTCCATTGGCGTCTGCATCTATGCCGCATCGCTGGGAAACTACCACGAACAGCCAGAGGATAAGTCTTACACATATGACACATTGCTATCTTTGTCAGGGAGACCCATTACTTACTGTGATAACTGTCTGGTTGTTCTGACTGTACGGCACATAATGATTGAGTGACAGTCATCGCGATGCTTGCCGTCGATACACCTCCATGCATGGTGTGAAAATATGTGTAATGGGAGTAATCAACTCCTTATTAAGAATGCAGGCTTCCTCAGTCAGCTAAAGTTTTAATGAGTGGGCTCTATAGAGAAAATTTGACATTATACCTATGAAGTTATCTCTCTCTCTCTCTCTCTCTCTCTCTCTCTCTCTCTCTCTCTCTCTCTCTCTCTCTCTCTCTCTCTCTCTCTCTCTTTAATCCTTGCTAAACGGCATCATTAACATTTGATGTTATAATGCGAGGATTAGTTTCCTAACTAGTCAGTCAAGTCAAACACGATCTGTTTTGATATGTGATGGTTTTCACACTAATACAGGTGTGATAATATTAGCGAGGATTAATGACGCGTCTGTGGACCCTCACGGAAGAGCAGTGATATATCACCAGCTCTTCAACTCATTCCCTTCCCTACAGCAACTGGGATTTAACTCATAACCACGCAGCCTCCAGCCCACTTCTGTAACCACTCGGCCACTAGCTTCTCTTCTTCACTAATTAATATGAGGGCACACAGTTCTGAGCAGCAGTCTGTGCTAACCCGCAACATTTATGTCATTACATGTCAGAGCTTTACAACACAACTAGGCACGTGAAACAATCACCACACAAACATTACCAAATTCCTCAGCAACATCCCACCTTCAGACATTCCAACACTAGCAGTGAAGAAACACGTACATACTCGTCAGAACACTATATTATAAGCCTCTCCTCCCAACTTTCACCTATCATACAGTATGTACCCTTAAGTAGAGCTCATCGAGTACATCCAGCTGGGCTTAGATCAGGACACCAACCGGCCCTCGTTAGTTACAAGCATTGGTTTGGGTTGGGTGGAATCACAGATGACACGTGCCTGCTTGCAAAATATCGTCATACAACATAACACACAGAATGAAGCACTGTACAATACAGTACATACTACGCTAAGATGCAGACGCATCAATAGTGTAAGCAAGCTATGGTATGCCCCCACAGAAGCAGTAGTTTATCTGCGGTCTACGGGTCTGCTTGGGCAGACGGATCGGGGTTAAATAAAAACAACAGTTGATAAGCTTCTTTTTTCTTCAAGTATTACAGCATAGTTTCCGTATACCTTTGCTACCTGTTGCTGTGCCCTAAAATTAAGTCTATATAATTCATTTATCTGTGTCTTAGCTCTAGCCCTGTCCCACTCATCCACTTAAAACTTTTATTATAGCATTTTATTCTAATTAGCGCAAAGTTACTTTATTAAACTAAATGGAATCCTTACCTATCTATCTATCTATAGCCCGACGCCCTAATCCCGCAAAGGGTGGCCTCAGACAAAACGCCTCCAAGTCGCTCTGTCACCCACCATTTGACTACCCTCCCCCCAACTCACCCCCCCTCCCTCATATGCCTCTCAACTCCAACCCTCCACCTCATCCTCGGTCTCCCTCTCCCTCTCCCTCCCTCCACCTCACCTACATACACCCTCTTAGTCAGTCTTTCATTCTCCATTCTCTTCACATGTCCAAACCACCTCAGTGTATTTCTCCCAATCTTCTCAACCACATCCTTACCAATCCTTACCAATCAGGTTAATATGTAGCCAACTATTACAGATTTTCTTTCTTTTTTCCATAAACTGATTTCCTCTCATCTGTACGCCATCATTATCATCATCCTAACCTCTTGACCACAAATGCATGGGGCTGGGAGGGATTAAGAAACCTTAACAAAAAGCTCAAAGGCCAAATGTAATCATCAAAGTCCCAGGTAAAACATGTTACACATCAATTCACTCAGCAGTCTTCAAAATTCTCTGATTTATATTGCAGGTAAACGATCTACACAAAATTGTGCTTTATGATTATTTATATTTTTTCTAAACAAACACCACTGGCTTCGACTGCTACCGTATTTATTCACCACTTCCCCGCCTGCTGAACTCTCCGCGACGTGACCTCCTTCCTTGTGCCCTACATTTCTAACTTTCCAGCCACTCTGTCTTCAAATTGGTTCGCTTGATCACTTCCCGGTAAGTCGTTCACATTCAGCACTTTTCCTCAAGACTTTGCTGCCCAGTGTGTCGCTAAGTAAGCGGGAGTCTTGTCACTGTAGGGGAGATGAAAATAGTTTGATCTCTTCAACCCGGTGACATTTTTCACTATACACTACTCCTGCAATCTCCAGATTACTCTATTCACCTTGGGATATCCTTATCGATTTGTAGAGTTAAATATAGCCTTCATTAATCTCTTCCCTGCAAGAAATAACCCTTAAGCTGAATAAAATCCTTTGTAGATAGCAAGCATTAATTGCCCAACCACGTTACCATACTGAGTGAGTTAATTTTCAGTTCGATATTGTCTTACTTCTTTTCTTCTGGTTACTGAACAGACGAACTGATGCAGAATAGAGGAGATCTCTTGCGATGAAAAAGGTTATTGAAGGCTTTATGTAACCCAGATTCGCAAAGTCTGTCTTCCAATCTGACTGTATAATGCAGTATAGAAGAGACTGTTGCAGTGGAAATGGTTACTGAAAGACATGTGCAATTTCCCTCTCCCCTAGGTTGGCAAAGTTTCTCCTAAACTAAGTAATTTCGTCTGATAATTGTAATAACGTTATTCAAAAAGGAAATGAGTTAACCTAGTGGCTAATGTCTTTCCAGTCAATTATTATGGTTATGGTATTGGATACTAATGGATCGAGGTTCAGAAGCAGCACCAACTACCAAATCAGCCTGTCATTAACTCTTCCCTATCATTAATTCTTTGGCTAAGTTTCGTCAAATGCTTCCACTGAGTTTTTTACCGTTCCAATGTAACATGCAGTAATCTACCTGTAAATTCATCATCATCATTAATCATTGATCAACGTCATAATCTCGTCACAGTCTTCACTACTCTCATTATCATTATCATTATTATTATTGTTATCAGCATTATTATTATCGCCATCATCGTCATCATCATCATCATCATCATCACCACGGTTTTCTTCGATGTCAGATTCATCGTTTAATTGTCACCGTCTTAACCCCGTTTCCCAATGTTGTTAATGGGAAAAGCAGGATCTAGAAACAGGACTGTCCTCCTAGTGGTCAGCGAAAGTAAATACGCAAGTTTTTTTTTTTTTTTTTTTTTTTTTAATAACAGAACGGAGGAAGGAAAAACAAATGGAGAAAAAAAATAATCCATACACCAGATTACTGGTGTCCTCTGTTCATAAAATATCTGTAACAGTTAGACTTGAACAGTTGTAGGTTGAAATTTGGAGGAAAACTACTCTGGGGAAGCGAGTTCCAGAGAGATGCAGTTCGGGGAATGAAAGAATTCTGATAGGCAGAAGTTCTGCAATATGGTTGAGTGACATTCCAGTCATGAGCGCTACCAGATGCCCGTGTAGCACGAGGGAAGGCATGGAGAGGTGGCACCATGGACGCAACTTCGTCTGAGCATTTGCCAAAAAAATATCTGTAAAATAATGCAAGGGAGGCAACATTCCTTCTTACTTGCAGGGGAGGTAGTTTATATGTAATGGCAGGGTTGTTAATGATTCTAACAGCTTTATTCTGAATTTTGTCTAGTTGTCTTAATGCAACCTCTCCACAACCATTCCACAGGGGTGAGCAATATTCAAGCTGAGAGCGCACATGACTCTTATAAATTATAGCTAACTGCTCATCGGCGAAGAAATTACGGACTCTGTACAATAATCCAAGTTTCTTTGAGGCGGTTTTAGCAAGTGATCTGACATGAGAGGTCCAGCTGAGGGCACTGTTAAGTGAGACACCAAGAATTTCAATACTTTTGGAGATGGGAATATTAGTAGCATTGAAGGTAATGTACGAATCTGGCAATATCTGTCTATTAGTAAACTGTATATAATTAGTTTTACTAGCATTAAAAGAGACAAGGTTGTTTTGTCCCCATTCACTGATTGTAGATAGATCTTGATTTATGGAGATGGCTGTATTGAGTTGAGAGGTAGAGATATTAGACTTTGTAAATGGATGTCTGAGTGTGAATGAACTATGTAGTGTTGAGTCATCTGCATATGAGTGAATGGGATTGTGAGTGACAGATAAGAGATCATTAATATGAACCAGAAATAGGGTTGGCGCCAGAACTGATCCCTGCGGCACGCCGGCGTTAATTGAGTGGAAATTCGAATATACATCATCTACTTTTACTCTTATTTTCCTGTCACTAAGATAAGAAGAAATCAAAGGAACAAAAGACGTTAGTCCATAGCAAGTTTGGACAGCAGGGAACGGTGCCATATGTACTCTGTCGAAAGCTTTAGAGATATCAAGAGCTACTGCATGAGTTTCTCCAAAAGATCAATTGATTGATGGATGGTATGAGTTAAGAGATTGAGTATGTCAATGGTGGATCTTTCGTGGCGAAAACCGTATTGTCTATCATTAATTAAGTTGTTGGATTCAAGATGTTTAACAATATGCTTATTAATTAAAGTTTCAAATACCTTACCAAGAGAAGATGTGATAGCTATTGGTCTGTAATTGGAGGGGTCAGACGAACTTCCTTTCTTCAGAACTGGGTGGATATTGGCTTCTTTCCATGAATTTGGGAATAAAGAAGTACGTATGCATAGTCTGAATAATTTAGCTAGGACAGAGGCAAGTTCAGGGGAACACTTTTTCAAAACAATTGGCGGAATTCCATCTGGACCTGGAGCTTTGTTGGTAGGTAAATTGTCTAGGATGGATTTTACAAATCTTGTCTGTATTTTAAGTGGGGCAATTTCGGGAGAATCAAGTTCCAGTACTGAGACATTCTGGCTGGTATCATCTATGGTAGAGTTTCTTGCAAAGGTACTAGCAAAGATATCTGCTTTCCCACGTGGGTCATTTGTAATATTGCCATCTGAAGATTTTAGTGGGGGAATGGAAGATGACTTGTTAAAGTTATTATTGAAAGAATTAAGAGTTGACCAGAATATTCTATTGTCATTAGGGTTGTTAAGTAGTTCTGATGCTTGCTTTTGAAGAAAATTTGATTTAGATAGATTTAATACAGCTTTTGCATGATTTCTAGCAATTTTAAATTGGGAGAGTGATTCAGGTGTTTTTGATTTTAAGTATGAGTTATATGCTAATGACTTTTGGGCTGTTGCTCTGGCACAATTGCCATCAAACCATTTTGGAGAGTTTAATCTTTTAGAAGTAGGAGAAATTGTCATCCTATTGGTCGGAGAATATGGGCCACTACTTCAATTGCTCATTTTTATCCTTCAAACTAATCTAAAAATTATATGTCAATTTTCTGCCAAATTCCAAATAGTCGGCCACCTATTGTATAATTCACACGTTATATTCTTGTGTTCTGGATTGTTAGTGAGGATATATCATGCTACAATGTCCAAAGACGTACCGATGTCTTTTTTTTGCCAGAGTCGTTTATAACTATTGGGCTCAAATTAGGCTACCTTCCTTGCATTTTATTTTGGGGAGTCAAACGATTTTACTGTGCTGAATGGAACCGTGCCCAAAACGTTCAAAACTATCGCCATTAACATTTCTGATCTAGAATAAGGAGCTTCATATTTTAATCCAGGTAACGTTAAACAATTATATACATCTAAAAATAAAGGCAGCTAAGGATTAACTGTAATGATTAGCAGACGCAAGGGATGGCAGAATCCCTGGACATTTACAAAATACCATACGCTATTATTTCTTTCTTCAATTTCGGCACACTTCTACGTATTTTTTTAACTGACATGTTTTATTACTGAAATTTGACGCTTAAAGTGAAACTGTTTACAGTAAAAAAGCTTAAAAGTACAAAGTTAATGTCTTTAATTCATTGCAGTACTAGATAAAATGGTGGATTTAGTCAGGTTGGAACCATACATGTAAGCATTTTGAAGGCTGTCGTTCGTGGATTTTCTTACGCCTTCCACGCCTTTTCCCAGCATGTGTGGGTGTGATGCCAAGGTCTTTCTCTGTAAGTCTAGTTGGCCTTGTGGGTCCATTCCAAGAAGTCCTCAGCGGGAAGATGTGAGACAATGAATGGAAAGATGGAATGTAAGTCGAGGCGAAGGTGAGAGTACGAAAACCTCTTACAGTGGGAAGCTATGACGTGACTCCTGACGCTGCTTTACCTTAGTGTAACAGCTTTTCCTCAGCTTAACTCTGGTCAAGCTCACCTTCTCTCTCTCTCTCTCTCTCTCTCTCTCTCTCTCTCTCTCTCTCTCTCTCTCCTTCTTCTTCTTCTTCTTCTTGGTACCTCGTGAAGATTTTACTCCGCAACAGGAGAGCACCCAAGTGAGAGGGTGATGAAAGCTACTTATAACTCTATAGTTCGAAAGGCCTCCCATGGGTTGAGTATAATCGTCAATAAATTGCAAGAACAATAATTACCTAATCAAGCTTAGGGAACAAGAGAAAGGTGATGGCAGCACTTAGGCACGCGGAGAGGTTCTCTCTCTCTCTCTCTCTCTAAAAAAAAAAAAAAAAAAAAAAAAAGAATATCGTAGAGAGTTGGATCAAAGGAATCCTTGACCGTGATGCATACGCAAATGCTAATTAATTAATCCTTACTATCCAGCACCTCCAACTAAACTAACTGGCTAGAGCATAGTCGGCCAGTACAGCTTGATTAAAAGTGAATGCCCCAGATATGTCATCTTTAAGCCGTTATTGTGGAATCAATCTTAGCTTCGGCTGCTGGTATTCTCCTTAGATCGGTCACCAGGCTTTGGAAATCAGAGTTGTTATCCCATGCTTTGGCCGCCAATGCCCCTTTTTAAAGTTATGGTCATATATGAGTGTGCATGTTCTGTTTCCGGAGTAGCAGTTAGTGTGAAAACAATGCAGAGGGAAACATTAAAAAAAAAATTATGATATCTAGTTTCCCAGTGCTTTGAGCTTTTTTTTTTTCTTTTTTATGTGGATGAATTATAACTTCCTACTGAATTATTTTTCTTGTAAGTTAATCAGATTCCAATCTCACTTGGATATCTTTAATATGGTCCGAGTGAGGCTAAACAATATGAGTATAGTTAACCTTTTACCTAGACGGTAACAATGTTGTCAGTAAATGCTATCGGTTTCAATCCGCCTCTTCCGTCAGTTTCACCTAGGTTCGGAGAGAAAGGCAAAGCTCCTTACTCCCTTCCCTTGACATTTTCTTAATTTTCTCTTGTTCTTGTGCAGAAGTGATTGTGTTGGCTGCCTTGCTCTGTTCTCCACATATATTCTTTGGGGGCCCCTTGTACAGCTGCTTTATTCCCCTTATTTTACGCCTTGGACCTTAGCATGGGCATGAAAATGTCGAGTGCTGAGTCTTATTCCAAGTGACTTTGGAGACTTGGGAAAGTTGTTCTGTTTATTTTACATATTACACATTAATATTATTTATCTATGCTACATATATCGCTTTAAATGAACAACGCTTGTATAATACCATGAAAGAGGATGTTGAGGTACAATGTCCTGAAATCGGTAAAAATGAGAAGTCACGAATTCCCCAATGCCCCTTAGAATATTGCCCGTTGACATTTCCCACACGGCCTGCCATTGCCATGCGACCTGAGACGAGGAGCACAACTGGTAAGGAGAGAACCTGGGTTACGGATCTAGTTCGCTACCAGGCAGAGGCAGGAGTGAATCCGCTAGCTAGAACCAAAGGGCCATATTACTTTGCAGGGCAAGAAGATAACTTTGGAGAGATCGCTTCATCTATCATCAGAAATACGCTACCCTGGTGCGGGCTCGAACTGACAACCCTAAAGTCGTGAGGCACGAGTGCTACCAATGAGCTATTCCTCTCTCTCTCTCTCTCTCTCTCTCTCTCTCTCACACACACACACACACACACACACACACACACACACACACACACACACACACACACACATGAGGTACTGTACAAGGGGTCTGGGAAGAGGGACAAGGGAGTAAGATCAGTGGGCTTTTTGGCAGAGACATGGGAGTAAGCTTAGTTGAATGAGAGGCCACGAGAGCCTTTGCATAGGACACTGAGGAGGCGATGTGAGGTGAGGTGAGGTGCTGCATAGGAGAGATGAAGCGACTGCAGTATGAGTAGTTTTGGCCTGGATACTGTTATTGATTTATTTTCATCTGACAATACTGTGTTGCTCACACAGCTTTAGGTTTCATGAAATTTGGCAAGCCTTGGCAAGCCTTAATTATGAGGTAGGAATGAGTCTCCTTGGTTAATAGTGAAATTTATACTCCTTTCTGACTATACCTGGCTATCAATTGAGCTGAAAGGGGTTATGGATCTTTGACAAATGAAACTAGCGGACTAAAGGTAAGATCATTTTTGCTCCTTAGTTTCGTACTTTACATGGTATAGGAACCTACGCCATCCCTCCCCCATGGAGTTACATTTTCCACATTACACATTTAACATTCCACTGCGTGATCTCTCTATAGTTTTTATATTTACACAATCAGCACTAGTAAAAAACAAGAGAATAATGAAGTAATATTCTGATGAATCACTAAGGAAGATGAGTTACGAATTTTCCAAAACCTGTTACATTATGGATCTTACAGCAAGAGGCCACTCCAAAGATGAATAGTCTGGCAGTAATATGAGCAAAATAAATTAGATTTCCCATCGGTTGAAAGTATTGCCAATCTCTGAGGGTATCTTGAGACAAGATAGGCCACTCCTAACCTTTTTTTTAATTCATATTTATATATTTATTTATTTTTAACCCTTCATTGGCCACAGGCATTGAATGAAGCTATTCAGCGCCAGTGCCAGTGGCTTCGAATTAGCGTGAGCTATAAAAACCTGCGAACACTTAAGGGAATGGAACGAGGTCACTGGTATGTTTACATGACCTTACTGTACCATTCCAAGCACTCAGGAGGTCAGCTCATCTCGGATGTTTTCGCCCATATGTTTACAAGTTAGTGGCACATGCGCAGTAATTTTACGTATTCTTCCGCAAATTACAGCGAATCACAGGAAGGGTTTAGGAAGTTAAAAAAACACAATCCTATGTGCACCAGACGATTCTCTTCATATTTGTAAGAAAAAAAAATAGTTATAGAAATTTGAAAAAAATAGTCCCTGGGCTGGCCTGGTGTGCATGCAACTGTCTTACCTCACGGCCATTGAGGGGAAGGACAGAGGCAGGTTTTTTGGTCAGTTTGGGTAGGTCAACTTTTGTGTCCTGATGTGACAAACGTAGATATAAATATTGTATGGCAGACTGTCGTTACCTTTTCAGCTAATTAAAAGTACAGCACTATAGTGGTAGGTTAAGACGAGTTGCAATATATGCTCCTTAACTGGAGTATTCTATTTACTGCAGCTTCATTGATTTGAACGTCATTGGTTTGAATATTAAGTAAGTTATATGATTTGGGTGAATAGCATCGAGTTCCGTCCTTATTTTTACCTGAGCCCTAGAAAATTACACAATTTTTATTTTTTCTTGAATGTCAGCAATAACAAATATGACGAGACAAATTTTAATATACGCTTACAAATATGTTTTTTTTTCTTATTTCACTTATGATCAGAATTTAATTTCATTTATCAACGAGAGTAAACCGCTTTACTCTAATGAACTGTGTAATCTGGTAATGCTCATGGCTGTAGTTTATGTACTGAATATAAAGAAGAGGTAGGCCTATAAAACTTCATGATGATAATGAAGTAAATAATGTTGTTGTTGTTTTTTTGTCAGGTAAGTGTCCTAAATATTTGCCGAATATTTTTCTTCTATTAATTAATTCTAAGAAATATGGCCAATACACCACAATATTGTTGCGGTTTTTCATTAAAGAAGCAACCAACAGCACTTGACATAAATATTATTACTGTGCTTATAATACTTTCTTTAGGAAATGGATACTAGTACCTCATAACCAGATAAATGTCACTGCAGTAAGATCTAATTCATTTGAAAACTGTATTGCTGTGGTTCCCAGTTGGCCAACAAGCAGTGGCAGCTAAATTTCATAACCATGATAAATACTGAAGAAAAATACCCCACTGTCGGATCAGTTCTTTTCACACGATAGGGTAGGATAATCCATGCCTTAAGACTGGGACTGATTTCTTTAGCTTTAAGTTACCTATCCCGCAAATTGTTTGGCCTAGCGTCAGATTTACTACGTTCCACATTGTCAAAATGGTTTGGTGAGGAATAAAGAACCTTGCATTTTGTTCCAGCATGAGAGGTACGATTTTATAAACTTCATACTCACTCATCCCTGCAAAGGTTAGGAGAGTTAATAACGAAGGTGGTATTTATTGGAAAGACCCCAAGCTGTAGGTATCAAATTGTCCGTTTGTCACGGAATCCAGATCTGATAACGAGACAAGTAGTGTGCCAGCTGTCATGCTTTCTCTCTCTCTCTCTCTCTCTTTCTCTCTCTCTCTCTCTCTCTCTCTCTCTCTCTCTCTCTCTCTGTTTTTTTTTTTTTTTTTGTCTAACCTGACGACTAGTACCTTAGCCAAAGAGACTCCCTTCTACCTCGTATTTACTTGTCATGAAATTTCATGCAGTTGCAAAATAATGTTCATGTTGTGAAACTGGCCTTGTTCTACTACAGCTGACTTTGCTGCTCACATAGTATAACAGCAAAGATCCTATAAATAGAAGAAAAACCTGCAATAATTTTTCTCCCATTTCTTATTATGGTTTACCCTCTGTTAAATGAAAAATATTATATATCTGCGAACATAAGTAATGATTCACTTCTCAAAAATGAAAAACAAAACAGAGAGCAGCGACTTTAATCCTCAGTGATGTGATCTGCTGATACCAGTAAACACTCATTATCATGCATATTTCTAAAATTATTGTTATGTTAGACATAGTCCTCAATAATCCTTTCATTAACAGGTACTGTACACTTCCCAAGTTGAGTAAGCCGTCATGTGGTGGCCTAATCACAGTGAGAATACGTTATCTGGTTAAAGAGACCACACACGTTTATATAACTTGATGCAAAATATATTAAACATTTATACAGAAACGAAAAAGATCTTTCCAAATCATCAGATTTAGAGGTACTCTACATCACATTATTTGAACTTAGTTTGGTATTGTGGGTATAAATAACACCAAAACTCTCTGCCAAATTTTTATTTCATTCCAGTTATGATATTTACAGCCATCTCTATTAATTGATGAAAAGGCGTCAAACATCTAGTCTCGTATTCTCGTCAACTTGGCAGACGCATCCTCCTTGCCATTTCATGTATGCACAGAACCTGATATCCAGACCTTTGGGCAAAGTCTTCGTCCGGTCTGTTCGATACGTAGAACTCAAACCAAGGTCCTGAACCGTAAATCAACAGTCACATGTCGTTTTGGGGGGGAAATTATAGGCTTGTTCTTGTTATTCACGCAACAAGAGAATACTAAGGTATAATAAGCCATAACAACAAAAACCGCTAATAAAAAGTAGTAAAAAGTCTCCATAGACCAACACCATTCGGGCTATACGACACTTTACCTAAGCTCATGCAATCGATGATGCATTTTCTATTTTTTTTTTTTTTTCTCGTTACCTTCAGAGGCTTATGATAGACTTTTCGAACCGGACGGAGTAGACATAGAGCTTACGAAGACTTTCACGTACAGAGGCTCTTCCTAAGGTCAATAAAAAAATCGTTTGTTGAAAGAAAGTGAAATTTTGAGTACCTCATGTTAGTGAATGGGTTAATAGATTTTTAAAAATTAAACTCTTTCATAGCAGATATACTTCACCTCCAAACTGCGGCACATTCTGCCTACTTTCAGACCCTCTTGAAGTATATGGTGGCCTTGGTACCCGTTGGCTGGTGGGTGACGTGCTGGGGTAGAAGAATAAAATGTGTTAGAAGGTCCTTGTTTCGATATTAAATCAAACTCCATACGCTGTTATAATAGTCACCATCAGCAAGTCCTTTGGTACAGTCTGTTATCGGGTCATGGATATTTACATCAACATTGTCACCCATGATGACTTATTCTGCATTTATTTCTGGTTATTTTCTGACGAAATTATTAAGTTTCGGACAGACTTTTAGAAATTCAATGGTCAGGACTGCTGTCATTATCCTTTCACAGCAAATTTCTTCCCTAAACGTAAGAAAATCATTTGGAGATAGGTAGAATACAGGAAATTGTTTACTGAAACCTTATATAGGCATTAGGAATAATTTACTCTTCTGTGTGAGAAAATACGACTTTACAGATTAAGTTAAACTCCAAGCTGAAATGGAAAATCGCTTTCGTTCATTCTTTCACTTGAGTTTTCTGAAAAAATTGGATCTATGAATCGTATTCCAAGTGGCAATGGGGTATTTATAGTATATCTTCCTCTACGACTTCTTTTGTATAATTATAATGCCATTATATCCTCTTCCACTCTATTGAGGGAACTGCGACACAGATACAGATTTAATAAAATAAAGAATATCAGCGTGTAACATGTGTAGGTAAACGAAAAATAAAAAATAAAAAAAAGTCAGTTGGTACAAATGTCTCCTACCACCTGGAATACGGGACTATAGTTGAACTCAGAATCCTAGTGTCTAAACGAGGTTCATAGTTGCTTTCGTAGGGGAGGCTTGTGTTAGAAAGTTATTACTATATACTAAACAAACAAACAAACACGCACACACACACACACTTCACCCCGATGACGTAATTCACATTCAATTACTGTTATCTGCAGACGATCTGAATTAACTCTGGTGAGACTGTTTAAACCTGGAAGATTTCGCTAACCCTTCACTGTTCAGGCTGAATATAATCAGTTGCTGACAACAAGAAAAAATACAAAATGCACCATCGGATCGAAGAAGGGAAAATAATGTTTTAAATGTTTAGCTATTCACCTACTGCTCTTGTGTCTTGAAGTAATTAAGCAGAATAATTAAGGAGACTGAATTTTTTCCTCGTCTTCATGATCTTCACCCTATTTTCTACATACATTAAGTAATGGATCCCCAAACAGGAACATGAATGTTCAAAATATAATAGGAGAACTATCACCAGTGTTCCCGGTGACAATGGGCGAAACAACCATGCTATGTTGATTAGTAGTAGTAAAAGAATAATCCCGGCCTGTCTGGGCGAGCTGTACAGTAGCACCAACCACAGGAAGCAATTGCTCCTGCAGGGCCATCCAGTGCGGTAAACTGGTGTTCCCTTGCTGTACACAGCGCCTTGCCAAAGAGAGGCGCGGGGAAGAGTGTGGAGGTTTGCTTCTCGGGTGGACGCTGAATTTGCATCCCTCCACAAAGTTAACAGGGGGACCATAGTAGGCTCTACAGCACCCTGTTCTTTGGGTATATGGTTACCACTCAGCACTTGAAAAGGTTTCCTGATTTACAGGAATCCATTAAATTTGTCACTCAGAGTAGTGACCAAAAGAAGGAGTAAGGAGCACTACATCAAGTGAGTGGATGATGGTCGCCATCACTTACCACATCTGTTGAGTAGTAAGGCAACTTATCTACAGACTTTGACATGGCTTCAAGAAGGTGCGACTGTAATAATCCCCTAAACATCTAAAGAATTCGAACTACTAAATCAGAATTCTAACTCGATTAGATTTTACTGAATAATGAAGAAAGACCGTTATGGATCTGGCCTGCTTCCAGAATAATGTAAAGGAACTACTGACCTCAGTCCTAGAGTAGAAGTTAATAATTCCTTTTCATGTCTCGAGTTACAACTTATGAATTTCTGACTTGCTTAATATGTTTTGTGTTGCAAGAACGCTCAAGGTTGTAGCACTGCTTCAGGGGTGTGCAAAAGTACTGTTGACAGTTTGATAAAACTGCATGGTTAAAATATCCCTCGAATCTGGACTATAACTTTAATGACGTTAGCATATTTAGTTAGTGCTGTTTTTTAGAATAGTTCATATATTATAGGTACGTGATGATCAGTCATGCAGTTATTATTAAGATTTTCGGTTTTGAAAAACCTAGTTTATGTCGTCATAAAACGTGTTACATAAACCTTCATTTTATGTTCATTATCACATATAATGGTATAACTTTTCCATGGCACTCCAAAATATCATTTGTACAAATTGCTGTAAATGAATATTCATATAATATATTTATCATAATTCTCCCAGTAGCCATCTGGTTTGTTTTAACTGTGTGCAGTTTTGGGGGGATAAAACAGGTAGTTGAATATTAATAGTAATAATAATAATAATAATAATAATAATAATACCGTGATAACAGTAATACTAATGGTGATGATGATGATGATAATAATAATAATAATAATAATAATAATACAGTAATGGTAACAATGATAATAATTATAATAATAATAATAATAATAATGATACCGTAATGATTACAATAGTAATAATAATAACAACAACAACAACAATAATAATGATAATAATAATAATAATAATAATAAAGATAATGATGATGACGATGGTGATGAAACAGGACTAGGTAGGAAAAAGGTGACACAGTACATAGTGCTGTAAGCACCTACCTCAGCGCTACCTATTATGGCCACTTATCACCACCACAACTGACATCCTGCCACAACTAACACCCTGCCACAAACATCACACACCTGTCCCACCAACAAACACCTTTTTTATTACCCATCTTGCTCTAAACGTGAGTGTTAATTGTTATGGTAATTGCGTAGTTGACAACAGGTACACGATAATAAAGGGCGTCAGATTATTTCGTCTTATCCTTTACCTACTCAGGAATATTTGAAAAAACGTGTATAATTATGATTCTTTGATTATTGCACGTACGGGTGTATAAAAGTAAAACCAATCGTTATTGCTCTCTCACCATTCCAGTCTGCCTACCATTTTTCAGCTTGACAATTCCATACACAATTTAAGAGACAAATGGAACATGCCCAGTGCTAAACGACGGCAATACCTTTATACATATTCAGCATCAGTGTATATTTTTAAAAGGCCTTACTCCCCCAAGAATAATTCACTGATGTACAAAATTAATAAAACTGTGGGGAATGCTATAGTTATAGAGATGTAACTTTGGCATGAGAGACTTATGGTTCATGTGTATCTACGCTGTTGGTGCAAAGGATGCGAGACTAAACCAAGATCACACTTCTTTATGAGCCAACTCCACAACACTTAAAACATGGCAGAGAACTTATTTTGTCTAGTCACGGTCAATAACCTCTTCCCACAACGGAAAAT
Organism: Coenobita brevimanus; assembly: GCF_032717465.1. Classification (NCBI taxonomy): domain Eukaryota; kingdom Metazoa; phylum Arthropoda; class Malacostraca; order Decapoda; family Coenobitidae; genus Coenobita; species Coenobita brevimanus. Next base: position 11,156,664 of record NC_137025.1, read on the forward strand.
GCGAATTAAGTTAGTATTCCCGATATCAACCAGCTTAATGTATGCTGACTACTTCAACAAGATCTCTTTGGTTCTTGACACGGTTCTGAGACACTGTTATGGGTCAAGTGACATATAGTTCAAACGATCTTGATAAAGAAAATGACAGAGAGAGTCTTCTGTACGAAAATACATCCGTGGCAGAACTGCGGAATTTCGTGTTGTACCTAACACATTTAACACGATTGGATTCTAACAAAATTAACACATCGCGGCTCTCCTGTTTACGACACACCAGCGTTAAAACAACACAAAAATTTAGAGCAACACACCTAAGCGGCACACGTTTATCGTGGCAACAACCCACGCTCATGAGGGAACTGGGTCACACAAACACATCTGGACCGGCATTCACAACTATAGACTGACGATCAATATCCTTATCATAATTGTGATTTGCTTGGCAATATTGTGCATTGTCCTCTCACTGTCCCTGGGTAAAGACCAAATGCAAGTAATTCAATCATGCTTCCACGACTTACTTTGAATTAAATAATGTAGTTCATACTAGCATAAAATACTGGGTTAGTCCCATTTATTTAAATGTTAATGAAGGTCATATGAACGCCCGAAATACTGTGACTCACTCATCTGAAAAGCATCGTCTGGCGTAAGGTGAACTGGATCACGAGAGAAGACGCGACCAGACCATAATAAAGACAGGGAATTGATCGTAAGTTTGTCTGTGATTGCAGGTCGTGGCTTGTAGTAGCAATTCGTGTCACACCGGCGGCAGAACAATCATCATCATCATCGCCATCTCGACCTCTTTTTCCCCACCTACTGATGAGATGATTTGGGTTCAGAGGGCAAAGAAACAGAAAATGCGATAGGGGTAGGACTAAAAACAGGCAGTAGTAACAACAGACCTGACGATTCTGTATCATCACAGCCACAGACGAGTAATGCCTACTGACTTACATAGCAGATCAAGAACATACAGAATCTATATCACACCATCGTACATTACTAAATCCTTCAAGCAGATTACATTTTACTTCATTCTTTTTGTCTCGATATTAATTATCTTAGACTTTTCGAACTGAAGGGGTTAGATATTGGATTCTCTGATCCCTTTCAGTATCCAAGACTGACAAAATAATCACGTCATCGGACTGAAGTGGTAAAATCAAACAATCCAGTGAGACACACCTGGCCGCTAGTAGGTACTGTCACACAATATTTCATCGTGCTCTGTGTGAATGTGGGTGAATCAATCCTTACTCCTTTATACATGAAGGTAAAGAGAATCCGTATACAGAAACATGACGATGCACATCCAAACATACACAACAAAACTGTTAATGTGTGCGTTGTCACGTGGCCAGAGACTCACCGTCCGAAAAGGGCATGGACTGGATTGACACACACACACACACACACACACGACATCAACCCACTTGTATCATTCCGTCGTCAGTGAACTCCCGCACCACTAAGAGATCCTCGTTATAGCCCTGGGAGGTGCGCTGGGTAAGGCAGCGGCCCTCTAAGGTGAACGTGGCCTGCGGAGGGAAGAGAAGTGATGTGTGTGTGTGTGTGAGAGAGAGAGAGAGAGAGAGAGAGAGAGAGAGAGAGAGAGAGAGAAATTCAATATGCATCTTCTTTATTTATGCTTACCTCGGAGAAAATTACAATAAATACATTCTCCTCTCTCTTTCTCTTCCCCCCCTCTCTCTCTCTCTCTCTCACTCTCTCACTCTCTCTCTCTCACACACACACACAAACAAACACACACACACACACACACACACACACAAACACACACACACACACACACACACACACACACACACACACACACACACACACACACACACACACAACTCCAGATACAAAAAATGAACCGTATATACAGTTAGACGCAGCCAGAAATCACCATCACAAAATGTCCATTCCTTTCACCCTCAAGCTTCCCCTCACCCCTCCTCCATTTTTCATCCTCACACTGTCAACACCCACAGCCAAAAAAAAAAGGTGAAGTTTAGGATTCCATGATTGGCCAGCTGTAAAAATGTTCGCTCTGCATGCTGTTTATTTTATTTCTACTCTTACACTATGAAGGGTATCGGAACCTCTTCAACCCGACTATTTTAATTACTTTTTGCTATTTACAAAAGATTTCATTCAGTTTAGGAGAGTACTATGACAGTGGAAGTGTTGATGAAGGCCAGATCTAACATGTCTAGTTTGAAAAGTTTCTCGTGATCGGAATATTACTGAGCAATACTTGAATAAAATAAATTATGCACGGATGAAGCTGAAATAAATCGTAATGCAATGGCAGGAATTAGTAAGGTGAAGTTTAAGAGTCCATGAATTGCCTGCTATAGAAATGCTCCCTCCGAAATCGCAACCCTCATTGTAGTATAATATGTATGATGATCTACAAATAAGATTAAAAACACAAAAGCTGAAGACATAACATCATATAACGTCATATAATGTTATTTATCATCATTATTATCCTAAACCTATTTCTAGAACTTTAAATGGAGTAGGCAGGATGTACGAATATAATCATAAAACACAAGACCAGGAGAACTGGAGCATAAAATCCCAAGTTCTAATAGCTTATATAAAATGCAGGATACATGAGGGTAATGATGACTTTGTTAAGCCGGCAGGAGCGCAGAGATTTCATAATGATTCTCTTGAAGTAGAACTCATTAGGCAAATGAATTCCCTGATTATGTAAAAATATATCATCTAGCTGCTGAAATATCCTAGCATAAATTTAGCCCCTCCAGGGCAAGGACTTCTATCTTAATTACAGAATTTGTAGATTATTTCGCTTTAATTTTACATATAAGTGGTGAGGCGAGATGTGTTTCATAAAAGGCTACAGAAACTTGTCCATATGTATATCATTTTGGAAGTTTGTGTTTTCGCTTCGACAGTTTATCTTATGCCATATAAAATACGTAAAACTGTATAGGGTCAAAACGCCCTTCCAGGGATAAATGGCGAAAGTATATTTACGGTAAAGGATGGGGTAATATTAATTGGGCTGTTACAAAAAATGACACTGTACCAATAAAGCAAATGACTTAAAAACATGTTCTCTCTGGGCAGACACTGTTCCTGGCAAATTTCACAAATCTCTCTCTCTCTCTCTCTCGTGTGTGTGTGTGTGTGTGTGTGTGTGTGTGTGTGTGTGTGTGTGTGTGTGTGTGTGTGTGTGTGTGTGTGTGCGTGTGCGCGCTCTCTCTCTCTCTCTCTCTCTCTCTCTCTCTCTCTCTCTCTCTCTCTCTCTCTCTCGAGAATACACTGTTTAGGTCATTAGTTTCATTGTTGAAGGGGTTAATGGAAACAGGTTCCCTTTCACAGTGAGGGGTCTGTCCCTGGCTGATGACTAATATACAGTAGTAAAAAGTATTCAGTAACTAAATAATAATCAGTCGATCATTACTAACTAAATAAAATTAACTGTTTGCTCTTATCTCTAGTTTCCATTTACTCCTTCAACACCATACTGTCTTGTATTTATTATACGACCACCATATAATATTTATTTATTAAGGAGAAACTTCGAACTGGAGGCGTTACATATAACCCTCATTAAATCCTTCACCACAGTAAGTCTCCCTTAATCTGAATATTAATAATTATCTGACCATAGAAAAACGAAATTCAAAAATGGCATTTCCGGACTGAAGGGGTTAATCAGTGTAAGAATAAGAGACAGAATTAACCTTTTCAGTACAATGTCGTTATTTTGTCACCGCTGTGCCGATTTTATGTATCTTAGGCATGACCGTCATAAAGAGACTGATGATTATATTTAAACAACCACAAGGCATTCTTTAAGCTGGACGAAATCTGGCACACATACACACACACACACACACACACACACACACACACACACACACACACGCACACACACACATACACACACACGTCAGGCAAAAGGCGTCATCGTATTTAAGGGAATAAGACCTGGCCGTACAGCATGCATTCGTCATCTTGTAATGCTGATCGTAATGAATGTTGGCGGAAAATAAGCACGGATTTTATTTCTTTTCTATGCAGTGGAATCTAGATACCGGAGGCTTGAATCAGGAGTGCATGATCGTGTGACCCATTTCTACTAGACATTCTTTTAATTACCTCTCCCTCCATTGTGTTTTCCTATTTTCTTGCATTCAGAATCATTCCTCACCCCATCTTTAGGTAGGAAAAAGGGGTAAAGAGGTGATAATTGTAATGAGGATGGTAATGATGAGAGCTTTGCCGGCAGTCTGTTTAATGTGTGTCCCGGTGGGGTAATGATGTGGAGTGTAATTGCTTCCTAGACTCTCTGGCCTACCAGTTTATTTCAGCTTATACTACATACAGAGTCTCTAGTATGCTAATTATGCAGCATATAAGAGAATACTGAGTTGCATTATGGATAACTAATTACCGAGGAGGAGGGTCTCAGGAGTATCGTAATTCCGTTGCTGCACGAGTTATTATTTGTACCTTACCGCGCCTGGCATTCTCCTCTGTGTTATTCATATCTTTTTAAATTCGATAGTGTTTCCAGCAATATAATACAAAGGGCTGTTGGAGTGTAATGTCCAGAATAACTCGCTAAGGAAGAGGAACTACGAAATCAACGCCACCCAAATTACTGCCCTTAGACTGAAGTGTGCCGGAGACTCACCTTGAAGTTGGTGACATCAGGGGTGACCAACAGGTACTCTTGGTCCAATATGAAAGATACATTGAGAAGTACCAATGAAATAAGTGTTACCAAAGATGATCAAGAGGTACTCACGGCCCAATGTGAAAGCTGCATTAAAGTGACTGAAAGTTACATTAAAGAGTACCGATGATGTTAATGTCATCATGGACGACTAAGAGGTACAGTGAAAGTCATAAGTCGTGTCCCAGTTTAGTCCAGTAAGTGTAACACGTGTATCCTCATGAAAGGACTACTACAGCTACATACGCGTGGTTGGATAACTTTATTTCCTCAAGTTTCATATAAGCCGCTAATGAACTCAAGAAATTTCGAAACCTTAATCTCTATTCACGAGAATTACTTCGTTCGAGTTTAACAAGAGGGAAGAAATGCGAACCAAATTCTCTCAGACAAATTCATTAAACTATTAAGGAAATGAGAAGTGGCATAATCTCCTTTTATTTAGCGGAGACAATCCTGAACAGACATTTCAAACATTCGATGTAAGCAGAACAGTAGAAGGGTGGATTATGCTCTTTCGGGAGGATGGCACAACGGAGTACGGTCTTCATTCAGGTCGCCCATGGGTTACTACACCACTCCAGGACTAGGAAATAATCACAACCTGTATGTAGCACTGTCGACGAAATGTAGCTGAATTAAGCACAGGAATAACTGAACTTTGGTCATCTGGCTTATGTGTTCGAACTCCAGCCTTTATGATCCGGTTCATCACTTTAATAAAATATTCGATTATTATTATACTGTAACTTTGTCCTCATTTGAAGAATATGTTGGACAATTTTGTATGATACCACTGACAGATAATGATAATCATAGCTCTTAATCATCAAGTTAATAAGCTAGTTTAGAAGTTAAATAAAGCAGGAAAACTGACTTCTGGACACTAATTTAGGTAACTGAAATGCAGTCTTACTGACATGGTAGTAAAAAGGAGGACAGAGGAGAAATGCTTATATAAAGAGAGAGAGAGAGAGAGAGAGAGAGACTGGTTTCGCTTAGTTACCAACAGAAAGGGATTATCTTCATAGACCTGCTGTGAAACTATGCAACAGCTGATGTAACAGCTGTCATGTCAGTTTTACTAAAAATTTCAAGAGAAGCATCTTTGTATTTCACAAGAAAGTCGCTAAAATGCCTCCTAATACCCGAAACTGAAAATCGCTATAGTCAACTGATGCGTCAGCTGACGCAACCGCTGCATGTTAAATCAACTCTAAATTTCAAGCTGAGCAACTTTTTTTTTTTTTTTTTTTTTTTATAAAATCGCTCAGAGCTCCCCAAGAGCAGATATTCGAACTTTCTTTGAAGGAGAGAAAAAAAGATCCCCAGGTGTACCACTTATACTCGTAGACCTGTTGTCCTCGCCGCAGGTAAAAATATGCTCACATCCACAGGCTCGCCACCTGGAGCAAGTGGCGATCCATGTCAGTGCCACCAACTGTCAATATGACACAAAGCAGAGCACACCAAAACTTTAGCCTTTCAGATATTTTCACCACATTTCACGACATAATATGTCTCACTGTACTCCTGGCCTAATATGACAGCTACATTAAAGTGTACCCGTGAAGTGTTATAATGGACGCCCAAGCTTGAAGTTCGATTGAAGTGTACCAGAGTCCCACCTTCAAGGTATTGCCATCAACGCCGACGAGAACGCTCTCCTGACCCAGGGTGAAGGGCCAGGTAAGGGTCTTGAAAGAGCCATGAGACACCAGGGTCCACTCCTGGCCACACACCCTCACCTCGCAGGTCTGTGAGGCTGCAACGGCCAGCTTCCTCCTCACTAGATTCACGCCTTCATTCGCATGTGTGAGAGATAATACGTAAGAAAACGATATCATCATGAACAAACACAAAAGATAAAATAAGAATGAACAAGCGAGCACTGGCAAATAAAACACGAATAAATTATATATATATATATATACAGTATATATGTATATATATATATATATATATATATATATATATATATATATATATATATATATATACAGTATATATGTAAGACACACACACACGCTATATCTGAGGCCAATTAAAAAGTCAGCATACATGCAGACAAATAATCAAATAAACACAAACTGACAATTAACTCTGATACAGAGAGCGAATAAACATAGAATATGCATATACAAGTATAACAGGAAAGACCGCACGAATAAACAGAAAAAAACATTAATACTTTAATAAATATAAATGTTATTACATAAACCAACTAAAACGAATTTGTAAACCAAATCAATAGGCATAGAAATGAAACAGGCGTAAAAACTTAAATTATATAAGAATGTATAATAAAAATTAACATTATTGATCAACAGTGGTTGCGTCTCACCTATTAACTTGAGAACCTCTTCCATGTTTTCATTCTTCTCCAGTTTGTATTTCCCGTTGAACTCCACCATGAAGACCGCCAACCAACCTGTCGACACCAATATATCATTTATCACATCATTCCCTTGACGTATTTTATATTGTACTATTGATACCAGTGGACGATTTTGACTAGATCAGTAGAGGCTTTTTCATATGGAGGAGCATGATATATGTCGCACCAACCAGAGGAGTTTGTCTGAATGGGAAGAAACTTTTACTGAATTGGAGAGTTGTATATACCTTTTTATAGCAATAGACGATTGCGTTTCGATATAAAGAACTTTTTTTTTTTTAATTCAACGGGATGGTACAGATATATCTTTCATTGACTCCGTCACCACTAGAGATGTCTCCTAATCAATAAAATCGTCAGGTGGTAATATCATTATCATCACCCACATCTCTCTTCTCACCTAGGATGGAGTCAGGTAGGGTCCAGTGAGCAACGACAAAAATTATGAAAGGAGAAAATAGCCAAAAATCTTCCCAACTGAATGGATCACACAGGCACAAACGTCCACACTTAAGCTTCATTCGACTTAGCTAAGACTTCTGTATATGAAAGGGCTAATGAAGGCTCTATCTAATTTCTTTTCAAAGTTTTCTAATGAAGGCTCAATCTAATTCCTTTCCAAACTTCTTTCCTGAAGGCACTACTTAATTCCTTTTCAAAGTCCTCCCACGAAGACTGTATCTAATTTCTCTTCAGTATCCTCTCCGAAGATGAACAAGTTCGTCTGAAAATGACGTAAAAAAGACATAATTGTAGTGAAGTGGTCAGTGCCGGATTGTACCCACCAAACTCCAGAAATGAAACTATTTTGGAGACTGAAAATAAACATTACACTCAGGAAAAATTGTCTGCATGCAACTCCCTAACTGCACTAGAAATGGCTTAAAGTGAATTAAACATCAGGCTCTAAAAATGTGTGTTTAGTGTCTCCTCTTAATTCTTTAACACCTAAGTATTGGTAATTGAATAAGTAACATCGCGCTCCAAACATGTATCGTTTATGTTTGCACAAGCCCCAGAAGATCTCGAGAATGAACATTAAGCTCAAAAAATATATGTTTACTGTCTGCTCGTAACTCCTTAGTATCTGAGAATTGATATTTTGAAGAAACAGTTTTAAGCATTACACTCTGATAATGTATGTTTGATGATCTCATATAACTTCCTAATGCCCGAGTAATGATTTTGCGGGAATAATCATTAGGCTTTTAAGAAATATATGTTTACTGCAGGTTCGCAATTTCTAAATACTCGAGAACTGATATTTTAGAGGAGAATAGTATATAAATATCACAATCTACAAATATATATGTAATGTCTGCTCGTAACTCACATACAGTATGTCGTAGAAATTATTTTGAGGCAATACGCACTAAAAACATTGTTTTAATAATATATGTTTACTGTCTGCTCATAACTCCTACGCGCCAGAGAACTGATAATATTTTAGATGAGAACTAAATATAAACATCACGTCCTAAAAATATATGCTTAATGGCCCCACATATCTTCCAAAAGCCCCGAGAATGAACGAATAAAACCCGAGAGAGGCCGGGGACATTTTATCAGTACAGGTATAATTAAATGACGCTGCAGTTCATGGGTACATAAAAATGATATGTAGTATTTTCAACCTTTGCCGCCGTTTTTATGTAGGGTGTTTCTCTCTCTCTCTCTCTCTCTGCTGTGAGTAATCATTTTCAATTTTACTACCGGTGCTTAAAACATGTTAAGGAGGGTATGATTTTACCGAGAAAACAATATTGACAAGGTAAATGAGATCGAGGATTTAAGAAGGGATGGCGACGATACACAAATGAGCCTAAACATATATATATAATCTTTTGGAACTTTCAAGCACGGACGTATTAAGTTATTTTTAATCACCTACCCTTAATCTTCATGGCTGTCTTTGCCTGAAGCATCTAAAGCAGCTAAAACATATCACTAACACGTTAAAACATAGTTGACAGAAATCCAGAGTCCTCCTTATATTTCCTTCTTCTTACTCCTCTTTTTCTTCCTTTTCATGAAGCTAGCACACTTTAATACGATTGACAATAATCCTGATTCCTCAATGTGCCTCTTCTTCCTTCTTCCTCTTCTCTCTTAGACTCCTCTGGCTCTAAAATGGCAAAACCGATCACCTTGGTTCACAAAGGGGCTTCATTCTCCACTGGATCGGAAGCAGGGTAGACATTGCCCGGAAAAGGTCAAAGGTAATAGGTCGGGAAAGATCAGTTTTTACAGTTTTGATCCGATTTTGACAAAACTTGGTAGAACGGTAAAGGGTGAGCAAAGAGTGAAGTGTTTCCATATTGAAAACAATCGGTCAAAATTTGAGGTCATAGGACAATGACGAACTTTCGTCTATTTAACTTTTTTTTTTTATTATCGATTAAACGTGGTGTAGCAATTAAGGCTTGGACATAGATTAAATTACTCAGTTTTGAGAACAATAGGACAAATGTCAAGGCCACAGGGCTAGGTCAACTTGAACACTGTTCATCCAGTTTGAACCAGATTTCGTGGAGAGGTTCAAGGCCACACAAGAATGAAGTTTGTCAATTCTGAGAGCTATCGGTTGAAGTTCAAGCTCATGGAGCTATGTGAAAAATATAGCTGCAGAACGACCGCAAGACATGGGTGTTGCACTCTTTCAGTATTCCTTTTCCTTAATTTCCAAAAAAAAATAAAATAAATAAATAAATAAATAAATCACCTCCAGGGACTGTTCAAACGGGAGCGGGTAGGTTAGAGCCTTCATTAATCCCTTTCTTACTATGGCGCTCGTAAGCTGAGCAACAAAACCTTAGGAGCTCTATTATGTAGAAGCTTTTAAAAATCGGTAAAACAAGTATTTATAAAAAAAAAGAAAAAAGCATTAAGTAAAATGTATTGGAATGTAGTCTAGTAGTGTGTATAAAAAAAAAAAAATAGTCTGAAAAAGGACAGGGCAGGAAAACGACTTGTATTCCCATCTCTATATTTATTTATCTATTTATTATTTGCTCCAGTTCGTGCTAGTATAATGTGGCATAAGGGCACCCGAAAAGTATCATGATATTGGTTTAACTATTAACCAACAATGTAGTACACAAAAGTTTGCCATAAAAATGTAGGGTTGGGATTACATGTCCATTTGTTGCCTCGACTTCTTCCAGTGGTTTTTGCTCACTGTCACCCATATTTCTTAGTATTTATTAGATGTTTTTTACAGTTGTTATATTCAGTCTTCCTTCAGACAGTTCAGTTCACAGAGAGAGAGACTTTTCAAATTGGAAGGGATAGGTATACGAGTTCAATACAGTCTTCGTTGCTGGGGGCAAAGAATCTAATTACTTTAAAATCAAGAAAAATAAAGATATCATCATACTGAAAGGGTGAAATGTAAATGAATCGAGGTGAAAGGCAGTACGGTGTACACTTCATCTTTTCACCAGGTATTCGGTGGTTTCACAGAGAGTGTTGCTGCTGTCTTTAGCGTGTTTTTCCTAAGCCAAATATATCTGAAGGGATACACTACGTTCAGTTTAGCAAGAAGTGCTGCGGTTCACAGTCAGTGTACTACTTGTTTTGTATAGAGTGTAGCTGTTCTTGAATAGCGCATTTCAAGTGTTGTATGAAGTGTCGTGGTTCTTGGATGGTGTATTTCACGTGTTGAGTAAAGTGTCATGATCGGATGGTGTATTTCATGTGAACAGTGCCACATTTCTTGGATGATGTACTTCATGTGTTGTGAAGTTTCTTTCTTGGATAGTGTATTTCATGTGTAACGTGCAACATTTCTTGGATAATGTATTTCATGTGTTGTGTAAAGTGTCAGGGTTTTTGGATAGTGTATGTCAAGTTGTTTACAGAGTCACAGTTCTTGATACAATAATGATAAAAGTAACCGGATAATGATGATGATGAAAATGATGATGATGAAACATGAGTAAATGGACCAACAAAGGTGAAATCAATAACACACTTGAAACACATTCAATAGTTGGATTGCATGACCACTGGCTAGTAAAGCATTCAGGATTCATGGTGATGATGTATGGTAATCTCTAAGAAACTAGGACAATAGTAGACATGACTGATTTTGGCAGAAACATAGGTCATCACAACATTTAGGGCTCAGGATGATGGCAATGCCTTGGAAACTAAACCGAAGGAGGTGTGGGCCAAACCACACCTGAATCACTCGCACAACAGGTAGTATTGTTGATAGTAGAATCACTGGTTAGCACAATACTTGGGATTTATGATGATGATTAACAATATGATGACGACGATACTTGGGAAATACAGCCAACAGAGGCAAAAACAAAAGCACAGCCCTTCGTGCAGTAGGAATGATTGTTTGTAGTAGCATCACCGGTTAGCGCAGCACTTAGGCTTTATAATGATGATGATAATGATCATGATGATACGGATAATTGTGTATGGGAAACTGGAACAACAAAGGTGGAAACAATACCGGTAATAGAGCCCCTCACTCAGTAGACAGGACTGTTGGCAGTAAGATCGGTAATTAGCACGGTACTCAGGGTTCATGAATATCGAATACTTACCGTAAAACGCGGGCTGATGAGAGTGTATACACGTAGCTCGAGCCCTGGGGGTCCTTCACACTCAGGTGGCGGAGGGGAAAGGACCAAAAGAGCTCATTCATGGTCGATACACCAGCCATAAACGTTAAAGATAAGGCTGATTACGAGGACTGTGCACATATTGGGGCCAGTGCAGGGAGTGGGGATGGTTGTGTTCATGGAGGAGGAGATGGCGGTGGTATTACAGCTGTTAGTTACTGGGGTGGTGGTGGCGGTGTGGGTAGGGGGGCTTTTAATGGAACCGCGATAAGTGATAACCCTAGCTTTATTGTCGCTGGCTATATGGGCTCAGGGGAAGGTGGTGGTAGTGGTGGCGGTGGTGGTGGTGGTTGTGTGGGTGTTGTGCTATTACGTGTGGTTGATTTTGCCGTTATGACGTCTATTGTGTTAAATGAGTGGGCCGAGCTTGTGTTACTGATGAGTTATTGGCAAAAATGGGGAGGCATTTAACAATTAATGATACTGCATTGTTCTGGCACTGAACGCCCTAAATTTATAAATTTCACAAAACTCTCTTTCTCTCTCTCTCTCTCTCTCTCTTTGTTCAGCTATCTTATTCATGAGTTCACTGGTATTACTAGTAATTTCATCGGTACCCAGCAGATCATCGTCAAATCAGTCTTCCTTTGCCTGCTCAGTTCGTCGAGTCAAGTCATTTTACTATCATATATTCAAGTAAGCATTCCGAAAACTGTACATGCTGTCTTTCTACGGTTTGGATTTTTTTGTTTTTCAGGAGACAACTTTTCCGAGCATTCAGCCTTGGTTTCTTCTTTATAAACAAATATATATATATAGATATATATATATATATATATATATATATATATATATATATATATATATATATATATATATATATATATATATATATACCGTATATATACAACACCAAATTTGGTAGTCATTCAGAGTTTCAGTGCATCGACTTAGCATATTCTAGAGCATCCTAGAGCATTTTAGTATGCTTAATTAACTAGACTTCTTTACACAGTGCCCTCATGAAACAGGATCTCTGGGACGTATCTCTGCTTGGATTAACACATGTGGTCTTTCTGGGCAAACAAATGCCTGGGTTAATGTGATAAATGTTTTTACCAAGTGACAAAATAAAAAAATGATATGGCTCTCGAAACTGAATCATCATCATCATCATCATCATATCAGCTAGTTCCAAGTCTTCATGCTGTGCTGTGTATTAGGTGTATTATAATCCATATACAGAAAAGCAAAAACAGCAAGTATATACGTATGCACCAGCTGTACCAATATACAGTTATACAGTGGAACGAGTTATATTTTCATTCATTCACCAAAGAAATCATCGAATTTCTTGCCCCAGGCTCACAGGATACACAGTTCAGAGGTTCAAAACTGATCCTACTGGTGTATCAAAATGTAAATCAACGCGAGAATAACGATAGCTACATTTTTGTCTGGATGGCTGTACGTGTGATGCATTGTAATTGGAGCTTATACTGCACACTGATTAATTCCTTGGTCTTGCCTGTTTTCGCTTTGATTTTACCTGCAGTCCACTGAAACTTTTCATTTTCTCTTGGTATTCACCAGAGGCCCGAATATCTTAACCAGTAATATCAATGCCCCAATTTACTCTGGATATATTGCTGTTATATATGATGTCTGTATATCAAATTTTTTGTACTGGTATGGATTTGCACAGTATTAATCACAGGTACTTTACAACGTCATTTACATTAGTCATTATCATCATCATCAACAACATCAATAGCAGCACTATCACCAGGACCAGCACTAGAACAGCAGCAGCAATAGATGCAGCACTTTAACAATATTGTTTTCTCATTTGAAAATCCAGGAATCAAAAAAGGGGAAATAGGAAAAGAAATTCAGTTGAAACAATCATTAGGGCACTCACTGAAATGGTCCATACGTCCATTCATTCACCAATCAAACCTTCAAAATTGGAAATACCGGAGGAAAAAAATGTTTTTCTTTTTTAATATCCTATAGATCATTTCAGTACCATGCCATCACCCGTCCCCCTTCTTTTGCTTATTCTTGCTACTGCCAGACGATATTTTCCGCCTTTGGGCTGGCTCATTATGATGTAAGAAGGTATTATTTAAGTTCCACCATGAAAATCTCTTCTTAGGTTAACAAAATCAAGAAATGCCAAAAATAAAATAAATGAGAAATGCTCCTGATGATGGGGTTATCTAAGGCTATTCTAAACTCACGCAGTTCGAATAAAATCTTTGAAAGGGAAAAATATCGTGCAGAGCTTGCCAGCACAAAAAAAATGAAAAAAAAAAAAAAAAGGAAAAAGGCTTGATCTTTATGTAAAGGTAAAAAATGCAGTCTCATCTGCTAATCAATATTCTATGCACGATTATATCATATCTCGGATACCAACACACACACACACACACACACACACACACACACACACACACACACACACACACACACACACACACACATATTATTTTTGATGGTCCGATAGTTCATGCATTCGGTGTGAGATTGGCAACGTGTCGATATTTATGGACGGGATTGTACAAAGTCTGTTACGGTCTGGTTAGCATCCGTGATAGAATCAGAGACTGACATCTGTCCATGGGAAGTGTAGAGTAGAGCTGCGTTATCAGGGATGTGTCGGCTAATAACAAGAGAGAGAGAGAGAGAGAGAGAGAGAGAGAATAGTACTGCTAGTATGGTTGTGTGTGTGTGTGTGTGTGTGTGTGTGTAAGGCCAGGCACGGTTTGGGTGTTTTACGATATTAACGGCCACATTATCAGTTGTTAATGTGGAAACTAATCACGACTCGGGGACCAGTTGTACGAGCCCGTGTGTAGCTGTGTATTTAGGCTCTTGAATCCCTTGAACTGGCCTCATGCAGATATACTGAAGCTTGGAACTGAGAGGGATGGAGTGAAAGTGGTAGGTTGTTAGTTATGAGAGCAAGAGGTAGGTCGTGAGAATAGTGCGTGGAACAGGTAAGCCGTGAGAGAAAAGAGTGTAAAAGGTAGGTCGTGTGAGTAGTGTGTGTATGAGATAGGTCGTGAGAATAGTGTGTGTAAGAGGTAGGTCGTGAGAGTAGTGTGTGTAAGAGGTAGGTCGTGAGAATAGTGTGTGTAAGAGGTAGGTCGTGAGAGTAGTGTGTGTAAGAGGCAGGTCGTGAGAGTTGTGTGTGGAAGAGGTAGGTCGTGAGAGTAGTGTGTGTAAGGGGTAGGTCGTGAGAGTAGTGTGTGGAAGAGGTAGGTCGTGAGAATAAAAAAAAAGAAAGTGGTAGGTCGTGAGAGTAATGTAAGGAAGAGGTAGGTCGTGAAATAATACAAGCAAGATGTAAGTCGTCAGTGTAAGGGGTAGAGCGTGAAAGTAAGAGATGGGTCGTCAGAGTAAGTGTTTGGGCGTGAGAATAAATGAGTAGGAGGAAGGCCATGCAAGTGGTGGGTTTTAAATTCCCTTAATAGGATTGGCGTTGTGACTATATACTGAAACTAAGTACTGAACGGGAGTGCAAGATATGATGAGAGAATTTGAGGTGGGTGGTGAAGGTAAGAGGTAAGCTCTGCTAGTAAGAGGAAGGTCGTGCAGGTAAATAGTATGAAGTGCAGTATATCTCCTAAAGATGACCTCGTGCATATATACGAGAGATGAGTAATGAAAGGCAATATACGAGGTAGGTCGTGGGAATATAACATAGCTAACGAGAGTAATGGTGGGTATTTAATTCTGTGTAGCAACCTCGTGCGCATATAGAAAAACTGAGTAAGAAAGGGAAGCGCAAAATATGGAATGAGAGTAAGGGGAAGGCGGAGAATGATGGCTGCATTCAACTGAGCGTGATACTCCCCATGACTCCCACATCCCTTGACCTCCTCAACCCACAAAATGTCAAAAGTTTATGCAGATAAAGATTATGATGAAGGTCACTATACATCTCAATGGACTGACAAGCAGTCAGGCAGTTACCATAACCAAAATGAATTCTTCTGGATATAGGAACTGCAGCTTTTACAAGGTTCTGTCCTTGCAACTGACTGGCTCCCAGAATGAGAAATCGTTCAGCAGAAAGCCCATCATGTTTGTATTTTTGATCTTTTAATTTGTAGGTACTAGTATTGTTAACTGGTGAGGAAGACGAGAAATAAATGGTATGTGAAAAACGCAAATGAACAGATATCTGAAAAAGAATCGCACAGATGAAGAAACGACGTGGGTTGGAACAGCTTAGAGGAGAAACACTTTATGTGTAGAGAAAGGATCAAAGACTTATTCGGCGTTTTGCCTGAGTCAGTTTTTTTCAGAATGAACACAGTGAGCGTTTCAAATAATCTAGGCCAGAAGCCGACAATACTCTTTATATCTAACACTGAGTTAAACAGGTACTCCGCTGGTTATTAAGTGTCCTGGTTGAACTAAAGAAATCCATAATTTTGGTAAACATGGATATTCGTTACAATATATGCGGCGTCAAAACACCAAAGCCTGTTTACATTAATTTCATGCTTTATGAACTTAAGCTTCCTTCCAATTCATTCGATGGTTAGTGTTCCATCTGTGGCTTACAGCAGCATTATTTAGTTTAAAATCAACCATACTCTTTGAAGTAAATACTTAACGTAACACCAACTATAATCATGGTATAAAAATGTGTCTTTGACGGTACCCTGTTCTGCTTTGTTGCTTATTAACTCCGTATTCTCTCCTCCCTCCCCACTAACCCAGACGTCCACCCAGGATCCTTTTCCATCCTCTCCACCTGCTAATATTTGTGTATGTGTATGTTTAATTGTTTTCTCAACAATATTTTCTGAATCTAAATCTGAATCCTCTCCACCTGCAACTCATACTCGAACGCCATCAGGTGGGCCAACGAGAATTTCACATATGGTGCTTCGTATTCATTGGTTCTGGTTTCTGTGGGTTCATAAGATGCACCCAACTTATGGAGGTGACTACAGGACGCCAATATGAACCAGCGCCATCCCTACATGGTAATCACTACCGATGTTACTGATGTTTTTCCCCAGGTCTGTATAAATGATACCCTTAGTCCACTTGTTTTCCACTGAGTGCCATTGAATCAAACCTTCATATGTAATTATTTCTTTATACTATATGAAATATTAATTCCGTGAAGAAAATGTAATCTGTTACTTGTGCACCACTACGGTACCTGGAACCGCTTCAATCTGAGAAAATCAATTCTGCAATAATTAACAAGTCAGATGATGTTACTATCTTCAATGGTCGCCTTCAGAATATAATGGAAATGATAAGGACATCGATTACACAATACAGATTTCAGCTAAGCGCACCATGCTCATTGTTAACTGCTCAGTTCATTCTCTGCCTATGAATCATGACTCTCTCATAAATATATCCAACCACACTAAGCAAACTACTTTTCCAGTTGCTCTCACCGATTTGTCATGATTCTCTACGTATAACAGCAGAATTGTGCACTTCTTTCATCTATCCGGCGTCTTTGTTCTCTTTAGGTACATTTTGTCTGTAGCCTAACCAATGCCATCCCTTGCCTCACTCTTCATCTCATTACATTATTCTTTCTACTTCATGCAACCCTTTCTGGCCGAGGACATACTTCTGATTTTTTTTCTTGCTATCCCCAGACGATTTACTTTATCCTAGGAAGTACTGTACGTTTTGTAGTGATGGGATTATTGAAGGTTGTAGTCAACACCATTTGTTCGAAAACCTCTCAAAATCAAAATAATGTTGTCAGCAGATTGCAAGAATATAACAAGAGTCCATCTTACTGAATGGGTTATGCTTCTCCAGGGCTGTCTGTGCTTCCTGTCATCTAACTGCAGTCCTTCCTTCCATTCGTCATTCTTCCCAATATGTTCCGGAAGATGCCGTAACAGTCTCTCCTTGTCGACGTTCAGCCTCTTTAAAATACCCTCTCCGTCTCATAAATGCTTCTTAGTTCACAGCCACCACATTTCCCTTCGTTTCTTCTTCCTTTTTCATCAACTTTTTTTTTTATTTAGCTTTTCTTTCCTTCTGAGAACACCTTATTTTCTCTTGGGTTTATCATCAACCTTTTGATTGGACTCTCTCTCTCTCTCTCTCTCTCTCTCTCTCTCTCTCTCTTTCACTGCCACCATGCAATTCCTTTCGTTCACTTCATCCTCCTCTTGACTCCCCACACCTCGTCACTTAGATCAGATCCCGCCCAAATCTGAAACTTCATCCTCTCACTTTATTATACTTCCCTAACCTTTTATGCTCTCTCTCTCTCTCTCTCTCTCTCTCTCTCTCTCTCTCTCTCTTGCTTTATCTTCCTGCAACTTCTCTTCTTTTATAGCTGAACCGCCATCGCTCCCCCTACCTCTTCGCTTTCAGCTTTTGTGTATATTTATGCCCTGCCTCATGGTCCTCTACAATTTCTTTGGCAAACTTGAAATTACGTACATATTACCTTACATTAAGCTATCCTAATGTTGTATCATGACGCATACACTGCATATCATGGATCATAATAAAAGTAATAATAATAAACAGGAGCAAGTCTACATAGGTTAGAATTCACCAATAATAATAATAATAATAATAATAATAATAATTAATAATAGCAATAACAATAATAATAACGATAAACTCTTGACCCCATCACGACAAAGTTCCCTCTTTTGCAAGCGGAAAACCACAACTCATCAAACCGCAACAATAGCCTCCTGACGTGCGCCGACCAACCCCTGACGGCGTGGGTCACTTAGGCATGATCGGGGGCGGGAAGTGGTACGTTTACTCCTCCCCAAAAAACGTTATTGCATCCAGCCCCAATAGCCAAAGGAAGCAGCTGTCAGGTCGAGGAGATTAATGAGGTCGTTATCAGAGCGCTTAATGGGCTTAAAAGGTTTACAGTATATAAACTCCCTTGTACTGAAACTCTTTGCTTAGCTGCTGACGATGGTTACGGAGCGCTTCGGATCCTTGGATATAATGCCTTTGTGTATGTAGTCTTTTTTTTATTTTCCTGTGACTACAAGCGATATGTATAATACAAATACTCTTATGTTCTTCACTATACATAAATTTTCTTGCACTGGAACCATTTGCCCTCTAGTTACGATGGACACAACTTTCAACACTACGGTTGTAATGCTTAACTTTAATGGGCATGTTTTTATGCTTTGATTTAAGACGATGAATTAAACGTAAATTTCTTGCGTAAGTTACAAGCTAGCATTCAGTTTTTGTTGTTTTCTGAGAAAGAAATGGAGTGGAAACAAGTAACAAGCGAACGTGGAAAAAGGAAAGCAGAAAAAGACAAAGCAACGGAAGAAAAAATGCCTAAAAAGAAAAATATTTTAAAAATGAAAAGCAACACTTGTTGAAGCTGTAGCCAATGATCATAACGATGGAAAACATTGTCAGAGAATATCACTGATGCATGTCTACCAAAAGAAGCCGAACAAAAAGTAGGAATAGAGGAGGAGAAAGAATAAAAAGCGGGAGAATAGATGAATTAGTGTAAACGAATGACAGTGTTGGAGGGAGCTTGACCTAGAGGCGTCATTATCGTATACACCAGGGTATTTACAACCGTGAGAAAAAGATGATGCGGCTGGCGATGGAAAAAATAAAAGGATGATAATGATGTCTGTACCGAATTGTGCCCTGCAGAGGAAACAGTAAGACTTGAGGACGAACAATAAACAAAGAAGAATGATAAAGACGACGACGATGATCACGATGACAACAAAGGTGAGTGGTGACGAAAGCGATGAGGGTAACAAACGAAGCTAAACAAGGAAGAATGAAAATAATTATGATGATGATTGATTAAGAAGACGACGAAGATAAGGTAAGAAGAAAGTAACACAAGAAGATGAAGGTGAAAAAACAGTAATGACGACAATGATGACGACAAAGAAGTTCAGTAACAATGAAAATGAAAGGGGACAAAGAAGAAAAAATAAGGAGAAACGATAGATAATAATGACGATAATGGAGAGGAGCGATGACGAAAGCAACAGAAGACAGCAAACGTGACCAAAAGAAGAGTGAGTTATAATCATGACAAAAACGGCGACGAAGATGAGTAATGACAAAGCAACCCATCACTCGAATACGCTCCACACCATCCTCCATTCACCCCCGCTCCGTTTTGTCTACATCCCACAGTTTGGGAATATATTATGCACTTTCACCTCACGCCCTACCCCTAGCTCTCGACTGCTTCTCTATTTTCCTACCCAGCGTCCTCATCCCTCCTACCAAACAATCCACAGTTCCTTCGATATCTGGTCTTGTGGCAGAGGGTCTGAATGGCGATATCGGGGCTGGTCTACTTGTGAGTGTTACGGCCTTTTTCTACTCGCTGGGTTATTTGTCTGGAGCCCTGAATCGTATAGAAAAAATGTCAACAGCAGCACCCGCGCTGGGAATACGTGTAATAGTGTCGTGTGTGTGTGTGTGTGTGTGTGTGTGTGTGTGTGTGTGTGTGTGTGTGTGTGTGTGTAGACAACAGTAAACGATATTAAAAATCTTAATGCCGTAACACTATGAATAATAATAATAATAATAATAATAATAATACTTATTATTATTATTATTAGTTTTATAGGTGACCACCTGTGTGTGTGTGTGTGTGTGTGGTGTGTGTGTGTGTGTGTGTGTGTGTGTGTGTGTCCATTATCGTTTCGGCACCATGACCGATTAACAGCAGGTAAGATAATAGGGGGATTTTTTTTACACTGCCAATTAACCACTTCATTACGAAAAGTCTTATGTAAGTTATATCAAATCGTTTGATGGTAGTCTGAATAAAAATAATAAGACACTAATCGCACTCAAGTGATTATGGAAGTATTTTCTAACCCCTTCATAATGATGGGATCTCTCCGTCCCTAAGTATAATGTCAGGAGGTGGCGGAATATATCAAGACATCATGCTTCTGAAAGGGATGAGTAATGCAATGTCTCTTTGCTATCAATGATGTTTTTACTTTGTTTTTAACAGCTGCGAAGCTGACAGGTCTGTAACTTGTATACCTGAGGGATTTTTATTTTTCTCCTTCAAGGATAGATCGAATATCTGCTCTTAGAGAGCTCTGAATTTCTTATAAAATACGAAGTTGCTTAGCTTGAAATTCTGAGCTGATTTAACATGTCAGCTGTTGCTTCAGTTTGGCGCATCAGCTGACTATCAGGCGGTTTTCAATTTCGGCTATAAGCAGGCAGTTTAGCGACTTTTTTATGAAATACAAAGTTGTTCGGCTTAAAATTTTAATTTTATTTTACTCTGATTTGACATATCAGCTGTTGCATAAGCTGATGAATAAGCTGATATTTATCAATTTTCAGTTTTGGCCATGAGGAGGCTCTGCGTGAAATTTTCAGTTAACTAGACACGTTATACAACAATTTAGCACATTCTTTGCGTTTCAGAGAGAGAAACTTTTAGAAAATGGCTGCAGTAGTTTCGCCGCAGGTATATAAAGATAGCCTATTCTATATCTATAACACTGTACCTTTTTCCTTCTTCCCGATTCCGCATACCGTCTCTCATACTCTTCCCAGTCGCTTACAAATAATAGCTCGTTTTATGGTACTGTACGAGGACAAGCTCTCACTGGACAATAATGAGGGGAGATGTGATAACTTGTCTCTGCCAATCAGAAACAAATCTTCTCCCAGAGGTCTGATAATAATGAATAAACCATGCCCTGTTGTTAGGGTTAATATTCCTAACTGCAATTTCTAGGTCTAACTATGAGGTACGAATATGTATACAGTGCCGGTATTTATTTTACGTTATATTCGATCATGCAGTAACTACAGCTTATAGGAATGGGTAAAGTGTTATAACAAGACTTCTGTGGACTGAATGGAACATACATTTTCGTATCCATCCAGAAACTCGTCCACTGTGTCATAATGTATCATACCTGGTGTTGTGATGCACTGAGTATACAGAGGCTGACAGCATTCTTCGTAAACATCTTGGGTACAGAATTACTGAATCGAAGCTATAATCCTTCCAACAGGCTTTTATTTTAAACAGCACCGATTGTAGAAGAATTATTGACCGTAATTGTACACATTGTTGGTTACGTTTACTCTCGACCGCTTTCAGTCAACTGGGTCAAACGTCGAACCTGTTCTTCATGAAACTATATTTTTAGATATTTAGCCCGCCACATCCCGGCAGATTTTTCACCACTGACCCCCCTCAATCCCAGAAGATTTTCATTTTTTTTTTTTTTTTTTTGGCAAAAACATCCGCTTTTTATGAGAAACATTGAAAATTCAGAGAGAAAGTGTTCAGCTGAGTTTAGAAATACCAAATACAAAAAACGGTACTCTCACCTTGGTACCGTGTTCTCTCAGGCCAGGCTCCAGAGAAGACGTTTTCTTGAGAGGGGTAACTATTCCAAACCACTCATTATACCCGTATGTAAATATTTATTTGGTACGAATTTATATGTAGTACAAGAGTATACTGTTTTCACACAATAATATAGGCGATATAAGTGTAGTTCACTCACCAAAAACATCAACATATGGCACCTTTCTTTATGACTTTACCGCCTCATCACTTCTGCTTGTTTCTTCTGGCTTCTTTCTTCCTTTGTCCTCCACCTTGGGAATCACTTTTGCCTTGAATTTCGTCATTGGAGAGACCGTGGTGCGACCTGTCTTTACTTGCCAGGTCACTGCTAACAGGTGAGTTGCCGAGAAAATGACGTGCGGGGGGGCATGGGGGGGGGTAGGTGGGGCCAGGCATTATCCCCACCTGATAATGGATAGAGGAAGGTCTCCCACATATGCCTACCAAAAATCACCTGTGAAACTTGAAAAATGTGCAAATGATGGACCTCGCAATTGCAAAATGTATGGGTACGTTGTCGGGTGTCACTGTAACAAAACGTGGCAATGTGCCCATACGTCGTCGGGATGTCTCGGGTTAGTTTTTGGTTTCATGTCCTGCATACTTTTGTTTTATTTCAAGTGGATACTTAATAAATGAATGGAAAAGATGTTGGGCATAATTTGAACTACATCAAGAGAGACAATACTGCGTGCAAATGCTTTCGCATTTCCGTAAGTTTACTTCTTAAATGTTAATCCATATATTTGCTTGAATTCGTAAGTCATAAAATGAACGAATCTTAAACAAACTTGCTAGGGAACCCTGTCGAATCTAACTTGCTCCATACCGTACCTGCTTTCGAAGCCATGTAGTTGTATTGAGATCATTGTCTTGATGTCTGGTGGTTATGTGCTCTTTTTGTGGACACTCGCTTGTCTTCTTACACCATGGAGACCATCAAATAACTTTAATACCTGGACTCACATACTCGAAACATGTACTTGAAACATGCTTGGAACATTTTCTTGAACAAGTCTGCGTGTAGGTTCATGCACAATTGTCATAGACAAGATTATTGCATTGTTCGGAAACATAGAAACCCTGGTGAGCACGTTTCCTACGCCGAGCATGAATGCTCAATTGTGCACCACTGATGATGAGTGGAGGTTACATTATTATCATGGGTTGGACCGGAAATTAATAGACCTGTATCACTTCCACTCTATGGTTGCCGCAGCAAACAGTAGACCTTCTGCTACAGATGAGGCAGGGGGAGGCGTGGCTGAATCGGTAGAGAGGAGGTGTACAGTCCTAATGTACCCAGGTTCTAATCCCTGCTGAGGCAGGGAACCATTAGAGGATCTGAGTTTCATAAAGCGATCTTTACTGACCTACCAGAAGTCCTACCAACATGTAAAAATTCCCCCACTAATACCAATACACCAATCCTATGTGAGACAGCCCTAGCATATAGGCTGTTCAAACTGAATGGTTGGTGTTAGTGCCGAAGTGGTGACTTTTTTTTTTTTTTATGTGAGGAAGAAGGAACCGAGGGCCGTGAGCCCGCAAAATTGCTCCTTCCAAGAGAAAAGCAAAATACAACAGAGAGGCAAATTCAAGATCTCATGATTTCGAGGTGCCTGGACACACGCAAAAGACTGGAGATCATAGGAAGCAGGAAATACAGACAGAGGGAGAGGTGTATAATATGAAGGAGGACTATTGGGTCATGGGAACAGGCTGTGAAACCTATGCCCAGAGTCGGACACATAAAAAAAATAAAAAAGATACATGTCCATGTTGACTGCATATCTGCATCGAACATGTTGAAGATGTTGCCACGAACTTTATTAAGGAACATTGCTTCAGGCATGTTTGTAGCACATTTGGCAAGTCTTCTAGCTTGATAGCATGTTTGTAGCAATGTTTCGAGCAGTGTCGGAGGGCACGTGTGCCTGGACCCTCGAAGACCTTACTCGAAAACTTCAGAGAGGTTTCTGGAGATACCAGGGCCAACCACATGCATGTGGCGTAAAGGGTCACCATAGGATACGAAAATTAATGTGTGAAATGACAAAAAATTTCTTTTCTGACTTTATTATAATTATTTTCATGCTCATGATTAAGCCCCTGTGAAGATTACGGCCCGTCTTTAAGAAAAAAAGCTAGGAAAAGACACAAAGAAGGGCATAATGAATATGGGGCCTAGTTGATGTCGTGGAAAAATACAAAGCAAGTGTGTTCGGCCACGTGGAATGGATGAACAGAAACTGATTATGGGCATGTGATGATGGTGGTTGGAAGGAGATATAGCAGAAGATTCAGTATGAGTGAGGCTCTTGAGAAAGATTCATATACTATAAGAGTTTCTTGGCTGTTCGGAAGGAAACAAATTAACACTGCATATAAGTGGCGTGGATGGAGACTATATAAGTGTGGGGTGATTGGAAAGGAAAACAATAAACTACTGTTTACTGTACAAGTGAGGTAGCTGGAAGAAAAGCCACTGAACGGGGTGGAGAGGTCAGACGGAAAAATGACAGTTTTTATGTCGTGGGATCAGGGTCGTAAATGTGTAATGGGATATCTGCTTGGAGAAAATTTTGTCAAAGGCATCTCTCTCAGCATTCAGCGTCCAACAGTACAGATAACTAGACAGTCATACAGACAATATTTTTATTTTTAAATTGCAATGCGAGTAACTTTTTTTTTTACACATTTTTTAATAAGGCTGCCATTTGTGCATTAATCATGTCACAATAAAACCATTAGGACATAGGTCTTGATTTTGAACTCAAATAGTCTTAGATTTAATACCATCATTTTTTTTTTTTTTTTTAAGATAATCTCTACATTACTCACATTAAACAAAGTTGCTAAATCTTCCCACATGAAATTTCGTAAAAGGTAACTTCCATTTAAACAGGCGCAAGGCCTAGCCAGCACCTTGTATATAAATATTTTTCCAGTTTATAAAGTGGCTAAAATAATAATTAGAGCTGTTAAAGATGTTATACAATTACTCTCCTAATATTTTAACCAACATTTTTAAAAACTGTTGCAGTATAACTAAACGAAATAGTATCCCTCAATAGAAATTCACATAAGGACTACCTACCTCCACAGGAAAATAAAAATTCACACAAAAATGCTTATATTCAGATTTGTTTATTTTGCATTATCAATTTTTTTTTTTGCATTATACAGTTACTTTGTTATTATATAAATAAGTTTCTTAAGATAATCCTAGACACTATAAATCATAAACATTATTTAATGCCCTTTGATCAAGAAAAATTCTTGGATGATATCTTTCATTTATTATTTTACTAAAAAAAAAAAAAAAAAAAAAAAAAAAAAGAGACTTGTTGGACACGATATGGTAACCTTTGCTTCTTTCCTAGAATTTCTATTAAACCTTGAAATCCTCAGGCGAATGGTGTCCTTATTGCCTTATCATGCGCATAAGTAACACTCCATGAGCAGGGAATCTTTCAACAAACAACAAACAAACCTAGCTGCATGATCTAACTCCATCAAAATATCCTGAGTCACTACAGACCATATTGTCAGTTATATCAGTATAACAATAAAACATAAGAGGTAAAACTCAGACAGGTAGATCGATATGATTACAGGCAGATACGGTAAATAAAAAACAAGAGGCAAGGTCAACTCAGCATCAAAACTCTAAAAAATATTATTTTCAGAAAACCATCCAGGCGACAGTGACAGACAGACCACTTAATATTATCCTTCCTCTGTAACGGTCTTCATTCCAGTCCGGTTTTCTGTCTAGCTTAGTCTCCTTAGTCCGCTCAAGATGTCTCTCTCTCTCTCTCTCTCTCTCTCTCTCTCTCTGCACTGACGCCTCTTTCATTTTCTTCTTGCTACCACAAGATTATATTACTCAGCTTACGAGATTCTTTTTAGAGCTGCGAAGGTAAAATACAACTTTCATTCGCTTCTTCACTGGAATGGGCCTTATGTAAGATGAATATATTCTGACAGCAGCAAATACTGGACAAACATTAGACCCCTGGGCATATGTGGACGCATCCTATTCAGTGACATAAAGAGTAATGTTTAATTAATTAATTAATTAATCAATTTTACAAACTCCATCAACTCTGGACTTACCCATCTATGCATCTCAAAATCCTCTCTCAAAAATTCTGCCTGTGGCTGAGCTGGAATTAGATTTTTCTGTCCATCAGCCTGTCTGTTTGCGGTAGACAGGCAGCAATTATTGACCGATTTTTGTCCAAAAGGGACGTTAACTTTTTAAGCTGTGTCCATACATTTCATGGATATATTTCATTTTCTGATTTACAAATGAAGACCCAAACTAGGGGAACATGCAATAGTTATCCCTGCTAACGAAAGCTAGAAAAAAAAAAAAATCAGACATCATGTTCCGTTCATTTTGAAATGCTCACACAGAATAGGTTATGTTTACAGGACAGTCAGTCACAGGAGAGGGAGACATAGTAAGGAAGACTTACAGTGATGACAAATTGTTTACCCGAATATCTTGAGAATCTGGTGACATAACAAGCAACGTTTCTTTTTCTCTTCAAAATCCAAAGCCTGTAAACATCTTACGACCTATCTTACACTCTTGATGTCCATAAACTGCTTGTTTATGTGATGGGCTTTTCGAAATCCATAAGAGTAATCCTTTAAGTTTATATACCCCTTAACACTACGTTCTACGTATTGAAAGCTATAATTATTTAGTCACCATATCACTGAAATTTCTTTCATCTTCAAGTAATACTTTAAAACCCGTACATTCTATACCATGTCAGTCAGATACAGCAAAATTCACTAAAGCCCAAAGAAAGTCCCGTAAAGCAATTTCTTTAAAAATCTGTTTTCTGTGATACGGAGAAAAGAATATGGAATAATGAAAATCAATGGAAGACTTTCTATTGATTACAATTTTTTTCACGAATTCGTGCTACCCTTCAATCTGATCCAAACAAGGTGAAAGTTGTGGTGGCTACCCCCCCTAAGTAAAGATATTAGCAAGTAATTAATCGCTACCAAAACTTGGGAAACCTTTATGCTAGCTTTTATTAGTCATGAGGCCCTTGATCCATCCACAGTGTCAACCCCAGCACAAGCCTAAGGCAAGAGTGTACCATTAACTTTCGTAATTATATTGAGATATTGATTTATTTCCCTTTTATATAAAGCTTATGATTCTTAAAACCTTGCATGCTACACATATAAGGAGATTTTCACAGAAAAGCTATCAAAGACCTATTCTTTGGTAAAGATAGTAACTTGTTTCTGTTTCTCATTTCATTAATATGTCTTCAAAAGGTCAAAAAGTTGTAGAATTTCCACGTATCCGTGACCTACTTGCCCTGTATTTCTTGCTTCTGGCTCAGATGAGTCTCGCAGGACTCGAATTGACCAGCCATCCTATGGGCAATTCTTGTCTGCGAAAGCACTCCATTATACATACAGGGGGTTCAAAGTTTTTGTTACCCTATCAAGAGGTCTATAACGTTGGTATACGGCAACAGAATGATGAAACGTACCAAGTAAAAAGATCGAGGCTATTAAACATCTACATTATGAGATATCAGGCGAAGAAGGACAGTGTCTGAGAGTCCACAAGCCCATATTCGTGATACAAAATTTCCCGAAGTCTTGTCCGTTGCAACACTTAGTGCAGTATAGCATTGTTGAATTGCAGAAATGCAGTAAAGCCTCACAACTGTTCTACCGTGCACTGTTTTGGTGAGCTTTGGATTTACGGGAAAGATTTCGGCTGGTCTATTAAATACTTTGGTCTTTCGAAGCATCTGTTACAGTAATTACTTTTCGGTAGTATGGGTATTATTCCCAAAGTGTCCTGAGTCTCAGCAATTTTATGAAATATTATGAATGTCAAGATAGGATTATGATCTATGAAGATAAGGGCATACTGGTTATATATCTTTGTCCAAAAATGTTTGAACGAGATAAAATACATCTCTATTCCAAAAAAGGACTAGAAGGAGGGGACAGAGAGACCTGCTCCCTTTGTATCGTCATATGACACTGACACCGCTACCATCAAGAGACTGCTTCACACCTACCACACAGGAGAGATTGTATCTGGTGTTTCTTTTTGTCTGCCTTGTATCCTAATAGATGAAAACACTGTTCATTATTTCCTAGCTCCTTATATTGCAGGGAACTGTTTAACTAGTCTGGATGAAGGATGGAGGAAATAAAAATAACAAAATTTTCTGGTGTTTTCTGGTGTTTCTTTATTGTCGTGCATAAGAATAGCAACAATATCAGCCGCTCCTCACTTTCAGCTATATTTTCATTGTTGTGTAAAAATTATCAATACATTGAGGTACCGGGTAGGTCTTCCATGTGTACAGAAATAGCAATACTGTGAGATTTATCTGCAGTACCGTATAAAACTTTTAGCTTTATTTTTGTGACCGTATTTAAGTGTGAACTGATAAAAAAAAAAAAAAAATAGTAATTCTGAGAAAGAGACCGAGGCACGGCAGGAAGATGGCTCAGGTTAACACGCCTAACTGGACAATATAGAGCCTGGGCGGCACCGAGCCGCAGATAAAGCTATTTACGCCACAGTAAACACAGATATATCCTGTCTTGTTTATCCCGGACCACTGGTAATGGCACTGGCGGAACTCTCCACCTGCCCACCACCATCTCGCCAGTAAAACATTTTGAAAAATATAGGGACACATGTTTTGTCACTTCAGTATGTCTTTTCTAAACATTATAATTTTTGAAATCTGTGGATGATTCTAATTATCTTAAGGAATTTCCTGGAACTGGACTAATTACATATAGCCTTAATTTTTTCCCTTATACAATTATTGGGTGATGTGGAGCCTACTGAGATGCCTTTGTAATCTGAGTGGAGAGACAGAAATGCAGCATCCATTCAAGAATCAAGTATCCACGCATTTATCCGTGCCTCCCTGTGGCAACGAATGGATCGGCAGGGGCGGTGGCTTGCCTGCCGTTGATCGGTCTGCTTGGCCAGACAGACTGGGATTATTTAACATCAAAAGTCAACAGTTGTTTTGAAATATATTTCATCTTTAAATTTGGTCACATTTAAGAAATAAACTACTATTTTATAATTTTTTCCACTCATATGTTTCACTGAATAACATGAAGTGGTCAGAAATTGAAAGTAAAGGACTACTGAGAAAAAAGAAATATCCAGAAATGAGAGTAGTTCTTAGAATGCACAAACCAGTTGACGAGAAGCTATTTAGAGAGTACAAACGGTTGCCCCAGGGGAAAGAAGCAGAAAGGAGGTATCTGTCAATTAATATTAATAATTTTTGCAATGGAATGACATGAAAACACAGTGCACATTAGATTATTATTATTATTATTATTATTATTAATGGTGAGGGCGCTCACCATCCACTCACTCGATGGAGTGCTGCTATGGGTGTCTGCCCTTTCCTCTCTTCCTTCCTTCCTTCCTCTTCTGTCTTTCTTTCCACCATTCTTTCCTCTTCCTTCAGCCTACAGGTGACTTTGCACTCCCGTTTCTGTCCTTCTTTCATTCTTTCCTCTTCCTTCTGCCTATGGGTGACTCAGCACTGAGTGACATGCCAAATGGTTTCCTGTATATCAGGAAACCATTTACTACGTTGGGTGGTAAACATATATCCAAATAATGGCACCAAGCTGTTTTGTGAGTAATTAAGGTGCTGCAATCGGATTGAACTGGTGCAGGTTTATATCCAAAGGATGGATGGGGCTTACTGCTCACGTAATGCTACTCAGGGATGAGTGAGACTGGTCACTCTCATATTAAATGTCAGGACCAACTTGCCTAGCCCCGTGCTCCTACGCTCCTCGTGGGGCAACATAGGATTGGATGATGGATGGATGGATGAATTATTTTTATCATTATTATTATTATTATTATTATTATTATTATTATTATTATTATTATCATATCTCCATTTTTTTTTTCCACTCTAACCTTAAGCCACACTTAACACTTTAATTGTGTACAGGAATCTCCGTAGTACGACCTGATGCAGCTATTCTCTTTTTGCTATACTTTCACGTAAGAGCATTGATAAGCGTGAGAAAAAATGAGTAACGTTATACCTCTTGTTAGTAAAGAGAAAAGAATGTGTGACACTTGTTCTCAGACAGAGCTTTGCTAGATCTTTCCAAAAACAAATAAGATAATGTGAATGGATGTAACTTCATCAAACACGCTGAAAATTCTGTGGAAACAAGATCAACATGGATTAGGCAGCAAACAATCGTATTTTCTGTGCTGTGTTCAAGAAACAGTATGTACTAGGTACTTTCCTCAAAACAACCATTTTGTATGAGAGCCCACTGGTTTCCACTACTATACAGACAACAGTCTGTGGGATGAATGATTTATTTTTAGCCAATATCAGTATTAGAATAAGTCAACTTACTGCAATCTCTAAGCACCACATTTTTGGGATATGTCGAGAAAAGACTGAGACGGAAGCTTTACAATTTTCTGCATCTGGTAAATTTCTCTGTTTTCCCTATTCATGTGTATTGATCATAACTTACAAAACAGACTGTGCATGTATACATAAAAGTCAAGCTGTGAATTCATTCATTTCAATATGCATATCTTAGCAATGTACTTAAAAACCTGCAGGTGATACCCACAGTTAAATATTTAGGACAAACTTTCAGACATTTTGGAAACCTTAGGCTGTATATTGTGCAATACATATAATAAAGTAAAATAAGTAAATAGAATTAAATAAATACTATTACTTGGAAAAAAGAGCTGCAAAGATTTACAAGAAAACAGATGCCTTCCACAAGAAATGGAAAAATTCACAATAAGGCTATAAGAAAACCATACTCATGGGATAGCTGAGTTCACTTATTTTTTCCCCCGGAATACACAACTTTAAAATTATATTAAATTTTGTCAGAACTGACATTCCTTTCAGAATTGAAACAACCTCCATTTCCTTTGATCCCTTGTACGCTTTGAAGTTCGTATTTGCGTGATGCGATTATAAACTCCATTAGTTTTCGAGAGGGCTGTACAAAACTTCGGCACTTTAAAACCGGGAAATATTTAAATGTAATATATTTTCTTTTACTCCTGTGTATTTTCTTTCTTGGGCTTCACACTAACAAGATACCTATAACCTGTCACACTATTCGTTAAGTAAATATTACTTTTGCTGTAAACAGTGTAATTAAGTATATTATTAGGCAACAAAGAATAACAGTTTCTGTCGCAGTGGACGCACTTAAACAGGTCTTCAGGCTAACATAGGTTGGCAAGTATGGTATAGACATTGTAACACTTGAGGGAAATGCCAACAGTAAAAGGTTGAAACCTTTCAATTATCCCCTTCATGGCAGCGATGAATTTAGTTTCGCCATTGAAGATTTAAGGACTCCTTTACTGCGAAAGATTTTGTCTAGGGAAAATGTATACTCCTGATAAGAGCAAGAACAGAGTAAAGTAAAAAACTCTCTAAAGTGTCTGATTTCGAAAACTATGAAATATATACTTTAACTGGCAACAGACGTCACCTTTCTAGAGGGGGTTAATGGATATCATTTCTAAATTCCTTACTGCGTCTGACGGTACGAAAGAAGTACGTCAGTATTTTAGAGGGATTGATGGTGAATGTGTCAGAGGCTTCAGTACGAAAGATCTCCACCGTACTAGATTTGGCACACAGCACTGCACCTCCCCTAACACTGTCTGCAGGCCACCACGCTCCTTCAGGCCAGTGTATTGGTCGGGTGGCCCCGCGGCAAATGGTCTCATTAATCACACTCCTGGTATCGTAAGTTGTGTCACCATCCGCGGGGCTGTTGTGGTCGCCTGATACTCTCCTGACAAATTAAACTGGGGTTAATGGGCAGGTAGTTAGTTTCCTACACAGGGGAAAAGGACGTTAATTCAATTTTACTTTGAGATGCTGGTAATTAAAGTGTGTTGGTGTATTAATTATTCAGTACACTTACATACATACAAAGGTATATATATAGATGAACAGGTAAATAGATAGATGGACATGCACAATACATTTACAGATGAAATACTTAGTTTCTAATACATCTTGAAATCAACTTATGTATTATGGCTTTCTTTTCATCCAGTTTCTAAAAAAAAGAAAATAAAAATAGTAATAGCAATAATGAATGTATGATTGTGTTTGGTGCTGCAGTTGTGCTGGCCTTGCTTCAAGTTGGCAAGGGCCCTTTGAACCGCAGGCATCCAGGCATTTCAAACGAATACTTTGCACAGGACTTTTACAGAAGTTATGATGATGGATTGCCTCTGTGTGTGTGTGTGTGTGTGTGTGTGTGTGTGTGTGTGTGTGTGTGTGTGTGTGTGTGTGTGTGTGTGTGTGTGTGTTCGATGGGACGGGAGGGGATGAGAGTGGAGCATGCGTAGAGAGAGAGAGAGAGAGAGAGAGAGAGAACATATTGTTGTTGTTGATCTACCCCTGTCTGGTCAAGCAGACCTACTGTATCAACGAAAGGTAAGCAACCTCCCGTCCCGTGCAATGAACCATGAACCGAAGTTCCCTTGCTGACAGCGCCTCACCAAAGCAAGGCGCTAGAAAAAGTTTGGAGGTTTGGTTCCTTGGTGGGTGCTGCATTTGCGTCTCTACCAAGTTAACAGGGCCACCGTAGTAGGCTTGAGCAGCATATTATGAGGACTGAATGTGTTTATGTTCCGAATAAGAAATGTGTGTGTGTGTGTGTGTGTGTGTGTGTGTGTGTGTGTGTGTAGAGTGGGCACGTTATTAGTGAGTCTGCAGAACAGGGAAGGGAGAGAAGCTTTGTGTGAGCTGGATTCTGCACTTCACTAATTTGGTAGGGAATGAAATGGCTCGTGCAGCGTGGTAAAGAGTATTAATTTCGGTGTGGGTGAGATTAATATTTTATAAAATCTTTCTACGCGATTATTATTTTTTTTTTGGGGGGAGAATTCTTACTCCCGCCCAACGATTTAGTACAACATAAGGAAACCGTGTAATCCTGAAGCCTTAAATGAAGCACAAATCAAACACTGCTATTCCGTCAGTACTCGCTTAAGTTGACTAGGGACGTTTAGAGACAGTTCATTAGAGAGAGAGAGAGAGAGAGAGAGGATGGGGGCTTTACGGGTTTAACCTAGAGAAAATAAGCTACAGCATATTGGCAAGGGGGCAGGAATATACTTGGCAGGAGAGTGTGGAAGAATGAAGAAATGAATCAGTTGTTTGTCTGGGACTTTAGATTAGAGGCGGTTGGGAGGAAAGAGTTAGTCACTTCAGAACAGAGTGTAGAGATGTGATGTCATATCGCACTTAACAAGGACATGTATAGAATCATAGAGAGTATGTGGAGTAGAAAGTTCAATTACATGGTGGAAGAGTGAACTAAAGGTGTATTGTATGTGATAAAGAAAGCTAAAAGGAAAGATGGGCGACAGACAACGAAGCTGAGAGGAAAGATGAGCGACAGACAATCTCCAGACGCATTATCTTATTGGCCACACTTCACGACCTTGTGGATTGGGCGTCTGGTAATATAATAAGTGGTCCATTTACATAGCCAGTAGAGTGGAAGAGGGGGTTGGAGATGTAGTTGGAAGCTGCAAGTTGAGTTTGACCTTAACCTAACAGATACTGTAATTTTCTAAGAGATATTTGATGCCTAGATAACAGTACGACTGGAAAAATGCGTACTATTGTTTGTTTGAGTTTCGCTAGTGCTCTACCGCGAAAAATTGTGGAACTGACTAATTGTTTTTCCATCGCAAATTTTTACAAATATCATTATCTTTGTTTCCATACTGTTACTGAACCCACAATAACCAATTCTGACTACAACATTAATAAAAGATAATAGCACATGTTTTCGTGTGTAGTGATTTCCGACCATTTAGCCCCTCACGTCACGCGTGATCGCCAAAATTTTTGTTTGGTACTTATCTGTCACTCCCCGGACATACCCCGGCTTTAAGAAAGTGATCAATATCTATTACCGTTCTCGTGATAGAAACGACAAACGTACAGACAAGCGCACACATACACAGCTTGACTTCATTATTTAGATATGATATCCGTTTATACTTGTCAGCGGAGTGAAAGGAAGGGCTGGTGATATAGGTATGTGAAAGGTAATTTTGATGTCTTGATTATAACATGCAATCGGTTTATAGGCATTTGTTATTCTAAAATCCTCACATGTAGACCACTTATCTCATGAGCTTAGTGGAGGGAAAGACTGGTGATTTAACTGTAAGTTGGGTGCTGAGTTATGCTTCGTGTCAGGGAAATGAAATTACGCGAGTTTCATGTTAAGGGCAAATATGATTAGCACTTACGCTTCATGGTACAAATGAGCTGTTGGTGGATGCAGCTTGTTACGTGTATTAACTCCTTAAACCCGGGAACATCTTTCAAATTATATTCTTGCCATCTCGAAACATTCTTAGAATATTATCCTTCGAGCCTGATCGAGCAATTCTCCAAAGAAGAAGAAGAAGAAGCAGAAGAAGATGAAGAAGAAATGAGATAAGTAATCCTTTCAATACAATCATGTACTTTGTTACATTCTTCCTCTCCTCAAGTCAGTTATTCGCCTCCAAAGTAACTTTTCTAGCTGGATGGTGTAAATATACGTTCCATTAACCTTTTTCACCAACAGGGTGCTCTCCTAAGTTGGCTGCAGCAAAAATTATATATTTAAGAATAATGTCATTGAGCTGAAGGATGGCAGTAAAAAAAAAAAAAAAAGGAATCTAGTGACGTATTTTTTATTTTGTTTCTACTACGACCAGACGACTGCTAGACACTTTACTGTTGGCTCCTGTCTTGAAAGGACAAATGAATGTTATAAACGCCTCATCCAATTCGAAATGGCCCTGCTTAGGTGAATAAAAAAAAATAAAGTCATCGGACTAAACTGCTTAAGAAGCAACTATAGTATGGTAGGAGTTAGGCCATACCCTTCCTCGCAAATATGCGAATTTGCACACGAAGCTGAATTCGCCCTTCTATATATAAGTAGGAGCTCTCAGACAGTACAACATCCCCAACCACCAACTGGTCT
Source organism: Coenobita brevimanus (assembly GCF_032717465.1). NCBI lineage: Eukaryota > Metazoa > Arthropoda > Malacostraca > Decapoda > Coenobitidae > Coenobita > Coenobita brevimanus. The sequence continues at coordinate 11,191,823 of NC_137025.1, forward strand.
CTAAGGCTGGAATAACTGACTTTGCACTGTGATATCGACTTGTTCACACAATCGAATTACTTTATTCTTGCCTAAACCTTAATTCCTACGCCAGCTTTGCATCAAATCACATCAAAACTGTCTGAGGTGACATTATCTATAGTGACCTTCATCTCTGATCTTTCCCTGTGACCTTAGCCTATGACTAAGTGTTGCTAGAATCGAATCTGCTTACCCTTGTGTTTACTTAAACGTTTCCATAAAGTTTAGTCTGCTTAGAATAAAAAACTGTTAACCTTGATCTTGCTGTGTGACCCTGACCTTTAACCCATTATTTTCCAAAACAACAGGATAACCTCGGGGATGATCCTCGACTCATTCACCAAGTTTGACTAAGATAAGATGAAAACTGTTTTACTTATTCAGCTCAAACACACACACACACACACACACACACACACAATCACACCTTCTTGCTTTTCCAGTCCCGGGTGTATATAAAAAAAAAAAGTGTACTGAAAGGGAAGTGGTTAACACAATGTATTTTTTCTGATATCTCTAGAATTCTGTATCTTGCTTAAATGTGACGGTAGGTCAGTGTATCACGGAATTTTAATATTCCAATGAATTATTCGTATATTGTGATGAACGAAAATAGGCTGATAAAAGATTTAAGTGCATTATATTGATTTGTGTGCTAATATTTCAGAGTTTATGCTTCACACACACACACACACACACACACACACACACACACACACACACACACACACACACACAGTGGTATGTAAAAATATCACAAATAGACCCCAGATGCACATTTTTAGCATCTGATTTCTGTGGACTTACGTAATGCAAGAATAAAACAATATAATGGTGGATAACGGTAGGCTAGTGTCATATGTAAGTAAATACTGAATGGATATTTATAAAGGCATTTACCTGCGGTAGGCAGAAAAACAATTGCATGATAAATGCATAAATGACCTTGTGTACCCCTTGTGCAGCTCGTGACATGTGTACCATTTCCATTTTGATAACTTACAATTCCGATACACCATAATTCCCAGTCAATATTAAAACTGTCAGCAATTTCATCGTTATTTTATGAAATTAGTGCCGAATTAAATCAATATTTGTCAGTGTGGGTTAGATTCACTCACGTTTGATTGCAGTTGGGCGCATTGAAATGAGCTGTGATATATATATATATATATATATATTTATATATATATATATATATATATATATATATATATATGTATATATATATATATATATATATATATATACATTATCTATCTATCTATCTATCTATATATCATTATCTATCTATCTATCTATCTATCTATCTCTCTATATATATATATATATATATATATATATATATATATATATATATATATATATATATTCCTCTTCTTTCTGCCTGTGGGTGACTCTACAGTGAGTGACAAGCCGAATGGTTTCCTGTACACCAAAAAACCATATACTTCGCTGGGCGGTAATCATATAACCGAAATATGGCTCCTGGTGGTTTAGTGGGAAATTAAGATGCTTCAATCGGAGTGACCCTGTTAAGGTTTATATCGAAGGGGTGGTTGAGGTTTATTGCTCACGTAATGCCACTTAGGGATGAGTGAGGCTGGTCAGTCTCATCTTAAATGTCAGGACCAACTTGCTTAGCCCCGGGCTCCTAGGCTCCTCATTGGACAACACAGGATTAGATGATAACGTTGATGATGATGACGATATAAATATACTGTATGTATATATATATATATATATATATATATATATATATATATATCCCATTGGAGCTCAGTGTCCAGAGTATTGGACAGAACTGGGATTTTTCAAGTCTTTATAACGTAGGGAACCCCCGGGTAGGGACCTACGAGCTTCGCGACTATGAGCCGATAGGTGGAGGGCGGTACGCTTAGTACCTCCCAGTGCAATGCCTCGCCCAGCACCCATGCGATCCAATGGGTTAATGACTGGCAAACCTGTCAGTCTCTTTATATATATATATATATATATATATATATATATATATATATATATATATATATATATATATATATCAGAGTCAGGACCCCCAGGACATCCTCTTTGGACGCGCCATTGCTCTCCAGAAGAAAAAGACGTAAGAATAATGTTTATTTTATTCGCAAGATTCAGTAAGGTAGATAATTACCTCCGCCAGTGAAGTTAGAAGGAGGTTACGTAAGCACGTGTTTGTTTGTCTGTTTGTTTCTGTACAGGCTGTCTCAAAAATTTGCAATCAGATTTCAATGAAATTAGGTGGATAAGTGAACAGCAGGTCAAGAAAGAGTTGACTAGATTTTGTGATGGATCCAGATCCGAATGCACGAATAAATTATAAATTTTATTGGTGTTGTTAAATGTATGCCCTCTCAGAGTGTCTAACGGGACATAGCAACACCGTAGATCTGATTGATTATTAGAGACCGTAAAAGTATTCGCCTGGTTGGAAAGAAGAATTACACTAGTAAATCATAAATTTTATTTGCGGTGGCGGAGGAATGCTCTCTATGTGTTTTTTCTAGATATGCACTGCGAAGTCTCAGTCAAGACGTTTGACTTAGCAGTTCGGTCCTCAGTGCTACATCCAGGTTTTCAGTTGTACTCCTGGATTAACGGGGACAAGGGAATAAATAACTATAAGTCTGAATGGTCCAAAAATCGAATTTGGATTATTTCAGTTTCCACTTGCTAGCAGGACGTGCTGAACAATGCACCTCCGTATCCCCTCTGCTGAATATAGGGCGAGTCAGGCTCCCCAGTCCCTCCATGATCCCATACTGCTCTCCATGATTGTGTTTGCGAGGAGCGGCAGGTAATAAACCGGATTAATTCACTGACATACTACATTTGCGTGGACAGACGTGCCATTAGTCATGTGCTGGATGCCGAGGATATCAAGGGTTATTTAGGTTAATAGCTTGTCTGACCACTGGAGAGTCATGTCAATAATCGCAAATGATGAATATTCGGTGATATTTAAGGAAGAAAGGGATAATGTTTTTATACTCGTATTGTTGTTAATCCTCATGCAGACAAATCTTTCACGTACGATTACCTTTTTCGTGTTTTTTCTAACCTTCGTATGATTATAGGAAATAACTCTGAGGTCATGGCAATACAAACACCATTATCACTTTTATAACGATGATACCTGTAGTTTAGTTACTTCCGTCAACTCTAGGAAATTTTATTCAACTTAGAAAGATCTCGTACTGAAACGATAAGGGTGCGTTTTCTGGTTTCTCAGTGGACGATCTCGACAAAATGATATCTGGGTACTACTCTATCTACTTATTAAAGATCCATACTCACTAGACGTACCGCCTTCTATTATAAACGTCCCAACCTTACTATTTCAGCATTTCATGGTTTTCCTCCGTTCTTATTCCAATTTCCCTGTTCAGAAAGTGTCTTTGTCAGTCTATTGCTCGGCCGAACAACCTCAAAGTGTTTTCTTTACTGAAGTTCACTGAATCGTTTCCAGGATAGTTTCAGCTCTTTCACCATTTTCCAAAGTGCATAACGCGAGGCTTGCCTACCAACAAAGTAATACCTGGTACCTACGTTCAATTCATAGCACTTGGATCATAAGAATACAAATTAAACTCTTAAAAAAAAAATGGTAGCTTATAAAACAATCACTCAGTAACACATTCGAAATTTAGGTGCCCAGTGATAGGCTATTAGCAGGGCAGTACTCCCGAGGTGGATGGAAAGCTGATGACAGGGAGAGCTGGAGCTCCCGTTTCATCAGCCCTCAGGATTAGTTCCTGACCATCCTCCTTTGCTGAACTTTTGCAGTGTCTACACAGAGAATAGGCCAGCATGCTCTCCAATACAAATTTGTCTAACTATCTACACCAAACTACATGCACAGTAAACACTACACTTCCTTTTCCAAAATTCAAAAAAATCATGGCTTTGCAACACTCAGCCTCGGAGTCCCCGGGGGGGGGGGAACATAAATTCCCCCACCTTCCGCCCCTCTCCCGGTGACGACTTGAGCTACCTGGAACCACTGTCTGACTCACTTCTTCATTTCTGCAACATTCGCGGCCTTTCATCTAACTTTCGCTCTGTTGAGCACCACCTCTCCTCCTCTAAACTTCACCTTCTCTTTCTAACTGAGACAGCTGTCTGAGGCAACTGACAGCAAACCCTTTTCTGTATCCTCCTACTTTCTCTACTGTATACTCATTTCAAAACCAAAGGTGGATGTTATGTATATATACGCAACGACTTATCTTGCTCTCATGTTCCAGAACTCGATTCTTCTGAATTCTCTACACTCTGGCTTCGGCTTTCCTGTCATTCACTGACTAAATATATCTGTGTTGTTTACTTATCCCCTAATTCTACTATCCAAAATTCTTCAACTATCTTACTTCTATGATGGAACACATTCTATCCATTTCTCCTTTCTCTGAAATCTCCATTTTGGGAGATTTCAATGTTCACCACCACCTTTGGCTCTTTTCTCCTTTCACTGATCCACTGGTGAACAAGCCAACATCTTTTCTATCCTTAATGACCTAGAGCAGCTTGTACAGCACCTTACCCGTATCCCAGACTGTCTTGGAGAGAGCTCCAACATACTTAATCTCTTCCTTACAACTAATCCTTCTGCTTACACTGTTAATCTTTTCTCTCCATCGGACTCCGCCGATCACAGCCTTATCACCTTAACCTGTCCTATCACTCCAATACAGCCTATGGACCCTCCAATGAAACGTCGTCTGTGGCACTTTGGAGCTGCGAATGGGGAGGCCCTCAGGCAGTACTTCTTTGATTTTCCCTGGAATGATTATTGCTTCCAAGGCCAGAAGCCATCTGAGTGTGCCTCACGCATTACGGAGGTTAATCTTTCGGGCATGGAAGCATACATTTCTTTCTCGTATCCTTTGCTTAACGCAAGAAAACCTTGGTTTAATCACGCTTGTTGTAATGCTGTCCGCAACAAGGAGAGGGCCTACAAACGGTATCGGAGCCAACCCACCCCTGAATCACATCATCTTTACGTTTCTGCCCGGAATCAAGCTAAGTCTGTTCTTCGCCCTGCTAAAAATAATTTCATCCGTACTTAGTGCTCTCAATTCTCCAACTCGAATTCTTCCCGCTCCTTCTGGCACCTTGCCAAAAATCTTTCTAACAACTTTACCTCATCATCTTTCCCTCCTCTTTTCTACTCTGATGGTTCTGTAGCTATTTCTACTAATAAAGTAGATCTCTTTGCTCAGACTTTCTCCTCTAATTCCACCTTAGACGATTCCAGTGCTGTTCCTTCATCACTTTGTAGCCGTTATATGGAGTAGCAGGTGACTACATACTATGTGTTCTGCTGTTATAGTATAACTAGACCACCGTGTTGGAGATCGACGACACTGTCTGTAGTACACGTCAGCTACTCGCCGTCACTGCCCGACACTTCCCACCAAAGGTCCTCTGCCACTAGAAGGTGGAAGCTGGTCTGTTTTATTAAGTGGTAGCGTAAGGTGACAGAAATGAGCAGATTAAATCTCTCTTTATTGGGTACAGAATAATATAACTGCGACCCGAGAGATATCTAAGAGCGATACCACCTCCCTTGATAACTATATAACGTCTTCTGACGCTGTACGCTCACCGTGCCGACTAGGGCGCGGTGCTGAGGTCAGCTAAAAGTGAGGTGCCAAGCATTTACATATACTCTGGGCTTATGCAAAAAGTAGAGGTAAATGACAACTCTACTAGCACATTATACACCTCTATAAAATGGCATTAAGTACATTCACATATACCAACATAATAAATGGTTCCCCAGGACTTTACACTTACGCACTATTCAGATATCTTTTCACTTCTCCTAACCTTCATTTTATAATTGAAACAGGGTGGCACTTATGGTCTGCCATCCACCTTCTTTCTATACCACAGCTAACAGCGAAATGATATTTGGTTGTTCATCATTTACACTTCATAACATACTGTTAATTATGACTAAACAGCTTTAAAAATTATTATGTAAAATGCGTGATACTACAACTTCATATGGAAAAAGATGTTGACACCAGAACAACTTCCCCCTGCTGACTTCCTCATGGCTGATATTAAAATTTCTTCAGCTGATGTATTTTCTGCTATCACTGGCCTCAATACTAACAAGGCATATGGGTCTGATGGAGTCCCTTCTGTTGTTCTTAAGAACTGTGCTTCTGTGCTTACACCCTGCCTAGGTAAACTCTTTCGCCTTTGTCTATCAACTTGTACCTTTCCTTCTTGCTGGAAGTTTGCTCTCATTCAGCCAGTCCCATAGAAGGGTGACCATTCCCAACCCTCTAACTATCCTCCAATTACTTTAACCTCCTGTATTTCAGAAGTTTTTGAGTTAATTCTTAATAGAAAAATTTTAAGGCATCTTTCCTATCACAACCTTCTTTCTGAATATCAGTATGGGTTCCGTCAGGGATGCTCCACTGGCGATCTTCTCACCTACCTTTCAGACTCCTGGTCATCCTCCTTTCGGGACTTTGGCAAAAGCTTTGCCATTGCACTTGACATCTCAAAGGCTTTCGATCGAGTCTGGCATAAATCTTTAATTTCCAAACTGCCCTCTTACGGTTTCTATCCTTCTATCTGTGCCTTCAATGCTAGCTTCCTTTCTGATCGTTCTATAGCCACTGTTGTAGACAGCCATCAATCTTCTCCTAGATCTATCAACAGTGGTGTTCCTAAGGGCTCTGTCCCATCACCAACTCTCTTCCTTTTATTCATCAATGACCTTCTAAGCTGTACATCTAACCCTATCCACTCATACGCTGATGACTCCACCCTCCACCTTTCCATTCGGTTCCCGCAACGCCCATCTCAGCAGTTACTTCAACAGACTAGGGATAAGGCTATGGCACACATAATGTCTGACTTGGCTCGTATTTCTGACTGGGCTAAAAATAATCTTGTTGTTTTTAATGCATCTAAGATTCAGTTCTTACACCTATCAACCCGACAAAATCTTCCACAGGTATACCCACTAATGTTTAATAATATTCAGCTTAATCCTGCATCATCCTTGAATATGCCTGGGGTTTCATTTACTTGTGACTTATCTTGGAAAGATCATATTACATCTCTTGTAAAATCTGCTTCCAAGAGATTAGGTGTGCTAAGCCGACTCCATTCCTTCTTTACCCCTGCACAATTGGTGACTCTATACCAGTGGTTCCCAACCTATGGGTAATTACCCACAAGTGGGTAATTTGGATAATCTGAGTGGGTAATGGAAGGCTGAGAATAAAGGCATTCATATTGATACGAATGTGTGTGTACGTGTGTATGTATGTATGTGTGCGAAATTGTAATTCTTTGTGCAGTATGGGTGTGAAAGAGAAAATGGAGAAGCGAACGGACACATCTCATACGGGACAAGGGGCATGCGGTGGGCGCGACGGTGAGTCACCGAGACAGAGAGGACAGAGGGGAGAGGTGCGTCGCCTGGCCGGAGTGCGGGTCCCTGCTGTGCCCAGCTCTCCGTCGCCTTTGTGAGTTTCTGTGCCTTTCCTGTGCCTTTCCTGTGCCCCTGCAGCAGCATATAGACAGTGCCGTGCATAGACAGTGCCATGTATAGACAGTGCCGTGTCGTGAGGAAACTGCCTGAGGCTGTGACTGAGGGAAGATTCTGTGCCTGCCTGTGGGGTGATTACCGGAGTGACTGAGGTATTGCGTCCTTGTAATGTGCTGTATCATCAAGTGCTCATTAAAGTGCCCTGTGTCGCAAAGTACAGTCTTGATGATGTGGGTAACACAGACTTGAAGAAGTCAGTAAACGGGTAATGAAATGAAAAAGGTGGGAACCACTGCTCTATACAGTGGTTTTATCCGCCCCGGTGTGGAGTACAACTCTCATGTGTTGGGAGGCTCCCCACATACAGCTCTTCTCAATAGGGTGGAGTCAAAGGCTTTTCGTCTCATTAACTCTCCTCCTCTTACTGACTCCCTTCAACCTCTGTCTCTTCGCCGCACTGTTGCATCTTTATCTCTTTTCTGTCGCTACTTCAATGGTCGCTGCTCCTCTGACCTGTCTGCATGCATTCCTCCACCTCTACGACGGGCGCGTAACACCCGTCTAGGAGCAAACTCTCATCCCTTTTCTGTCCAGCTCTCTAATGCAAGAGTTAACCTTTACTCCCAGTCCTTCATTTATGCAACAGGTCAACTCTGGAATTGTCTCCCTCTGTCTGTATTTCCTGCGTCCTATGATCTGCAGTCTTTCAAACGCACTGTGTCCAGGCATCTCGAAATGATCTGATCTTGAATTTGGCTCTCTCTTGTATTTTGTTTTTCTCTTGGAGGGAACTGTTATCGCGGGCTCATGGCCTTTGGTTCCTTCTTCGTCGCATAAAAAAAAATTGCATTGGCAGGAAAGAAAAAAAAAAAACAGAAAAGCATAACCAAATCCAAGATTCTTTCATGTAGATGAAGGACTGGCGAACGCAAGGAGGGAAAAAGGCAACGGAAAGGACAAATGGATCAATTTAATCTGCAATTGAGAAATGAATAATAGTATCATTATGAATGTGAGAACAGGTACTGGATCTATCTACAACGCTTATCCTTGGTAATGTGAGAACTGGCATGGGCAGTATCTTTATTCGTTAACTGTAAATTAAGTAGAAATCTAATGTATAACTAATATCAACAGTAGGCTATAAGGTGATTTTGGATAATCATTAAAGTTTTGAGACTCACAGTTTTCGGTCTTTTGTTGCCAAGCATACGAATAAAGGAATAATAGGCAATAAACGATTTTAAGCATATTCACCTATGTAAGGAGAGAATCCTTGTCCGAATCAGTATCATAAAACCGTTTTACCAAACTTATTAAGGCTGAGAATTCAAGTATTTGAAGAGAAATTCGTACCGTTAATGAAGACAGATGAAGTTTAAAGTAAAAAACTAAAGAGGCACAGTCATCCAAGGAGATGAAGGAGTAAGAGCATGGAAACTATATTAAGAAAGTGGGAGTGAAGATGAAATGTTCATTACCAGTGTAAAATTACGAGTGTTTTACGGCAAGAAGCTAATTAAGTTCTGTTCCTCCGGGAAGGTTAAAGGAAGAGAAAATTAAACGAAGGGTTAGCCAAGAAAAATAAGGGGCGAGTCATCAAGTAAACCTTCAGATGGAATGACGCTTAACGTAATGAGGAAAGTTTTGATATTTTAAAATTGTGAATCACCGGTTTTCTCTGAAGCGTTTTGTTCTGCATGACAATTGCTAAAGTAGTACAAAGCTTTTACTATCTACTTGTTTACGAACGGGTAACTGGATTTTTACTTATCTCATTGTCTATCAGTTTATCATTTTTTATGTCAAAATGCATTTTACTATGGCAATATAAAATGCTTTAGAACGCACTGACGCACTGTACGGAGATATGCTGTTATTTGTATTATATATTTTTCCTACTCCAGTAAATGGAATGGAAAGGTTTGTAATCTGTTATGTGCGCTGCCCACTTATTACCTTATGTGTTTTGCAGGTTCCTGATACATTTTCACAGAAGTTTTTCTTTTTCATTTTCTTTTTTTAACTAGTTGAAACCCCATTTCGAAAGCTACCATGTTTCTGTCCGTGTAGTTCACCATTTCCTATTCCTACTTGCAATGTTTGCAAGTCACACTCATCAATGTCCACATTTACCTTATCACTGCTATGATTTTTTTCTTTACCTTGCATCTACCACAAAATGTAACTCAGCTTAAAAAAACCTCCTGGTACTGAATGGGTTACTCAAGGTTGTATCTAACCCCTTGAGTTAAAGAGTAATTACGTCCTCTGGGTGGAAGACTAAGAAAATTTTCACTCATTCTCTGACCAAAATAAACTGTCTTAGTACTTAGTTACATTACTTAAAATACTTTTATTACATTTATTTCTTTTCATTCAAATATAATATGTTTCATGTACCTTTCCATGGGACAAAGTTGTTTTGTTTCTCGTCCTTGTTTTTTCGGCTTAGTCACCTGCCAGTCGTTGATTAGGTACACCTGTAGAATAACTTTTAATTATTGTCAGTCATACATCTGAAATTCATTTTGACAATCACTTTACTATGTGCCTGTTGATGCGGTGCCGTGTTTTCTTAAGATTTCTGAAATGAGAGAGAGAGAGAGAGAGAGAGAGAGAGAGAGAAATTCTAGTTTCAATAAAGACGTGAATGAACCTCACTCCCACACTACTCATTTCTCACGCTCTCTAATTCTTTTGTCAGTTTTATCCTTTTTTTTCTTTTTTATTGGGGGTGTGTCGAAGTTCTATATTTCACTTTGGTACCGTACACTTCCTCTCTGTCATATATGTTTTAGAGTACCAAAGGAAAAAGTAATATGGAACGATGTAAAGTTTTTCTCCGGAATAGTGAATGTAATCTTTGGTTTCAATTAAAAAAAAAAAAGTACGGACAGATTTATGATAAATGTCTTTACACCCTTTTAAATATGGGTACACCATTTTACCGAGCGATTAAATAAGTTTGTCTAACCCCTTCCTTTACGACCGAAGTTCTTATAGGTTAAATATTAGTGGCTGGTGCACAAAAAATTAATTGTAAAAGACATCATCGAACTGGAAGGGCTAATATTCTTAAGTTTTCAATCTTAAAGTGAGGAGGTTACCTATTGGTCACTGACTGCCTGGACAGACTTTTAACTGAGCAAAAGAGGAATGTGAATCAAATATACGCACAGCAGTATTCTCGTGAGCGAACGTTGTTCTCCATCACCTTTACCCCAGTTTTTCTTTATAGTGTTGTATTTCCTACACCTCATTCATTTAAGCCAGTCACGAGGAACCCAGAAACAGTCTGAAGGTTGCTACTGATTGGCTGATACAACACAAGGCGTGGCAGCGAATGGTGACGTGTTCATTCGGAATGTACATTATTTGATTTTCATTACATCCTTATATTACTTACATTGCAATGTACATATGACAGTCATTACCATACAGCAAGGCATGGGAAGTGCCGTGAATAACGGATACGGAAGGGTAACCTCTGGCCCTCTGTCGGTACTGCCCGTGGTTCATAGTCACACTGACCGCTGTCCCACCTCTCTTCCACCATTCCTACCACCCACCTTTTCACTCGTTGTGTTGGCCAGTCTTGGGCGTCCATTCATTCGTCTTAAATGACTGAGTTAAGTGATTGCTCCCCCCCCCCCTTTTTTTTTTTTTTACATTTGGAACAGTACACTTAACATTTTCTTCTGTGGTGTATACAGAGTATGTAAATAATAATACGACTGAACAAAAGAAAAACTAGAAAGCACTCAGAGAGCGCATACCTCCCCCAATGCCACTGCCATTAAAAGGATCCGGAACCGGATCCATGGAGGTATTGTGTGGAATACATAGGATCCAGATCCGTCCCCAAATTTAATCACTTGTTCTTTTACCCTTGGCCCAATCTTCCACAGATTTTGATTGAAATTCATTGAGAACTTTTGGAGATATTGTGCGGGATACATAGGATCCGGATCCGGATCCGCCTCAAACTTTAATCAATTCTTTCTTGGCCCATGGCTCACCCTTCCACAAAATTTCATTGAAATTCATGAGATATCATGTGGACAAAGAAACAAACAAACAAACAAACAGACAAACAGGTGAATACATAACCTCCTCCAAAATCGTTGGCGGAGGTAAAAATACTAAGATGCAATACAGTCCAGGACATGCCCCCCAGTTAATTTAAATGCATGTGTAGATAAGCAGCGTTTATTAAGCTTAATATTCACTAACTACGTCCCGCATGGCAGCATATTAACACAGATGATGTGGATGCAAACGTGTATTTTCTGCACATCCTGCCAAGATCTGAATTTTTTCAACGTATTGCCGTAGCAAAGTCCTCCTAACAAATTTCACTAAATCCTAATAATTTGGATGTAAATAAATTTTACTATAATTATTTAGCTTGATATCATATTGTTTGCTGGGGTATACCGACAAGCAAGAGACGCTATGAGAACTTCCAAAGTTGTCGAGAATACAGCCCTTTGACGAACCTAACCTTGCCTTCACAGTCCATTCCACCGGACATGTAGGAGTCAGTGAGAAAGTTCTTTGCTTAAACATGGCTGTATGCGGCACTGTGAGGATATGAGTAAAAGTTAAATTAGCACCGACTCTCTCTTTCTCTCTCTCTCTCTCTCTCTCTCTCTCTCTCTCTCTCTCTCTCTCTCTCTCTCTCTCTCTCTCTCTCTCTCTTGTAGGGGAGATGCAGGAATGGGTTGTGGCTATCTTGTTTCCGTAAGGGCGCGTCCACACGTGTACTCGAACATAATTATGTTGGCAACGCAGCTGGCAACATGTTCGGGAACATGTTTGCAACATTATTTGGACAGATGCATGCAAACATGTTTCAGTGCAGCTTCGAACAGTGGCAGAAGACGTGATAGGATAAGTGTTTCCAAACGAGGCAGCTGAGACTTCATCATGATGTTGCCAACATGATCTGGACGCTGCTGTTCCCAACATGTTCGCAGCAGTGTTCGTTACTGTGTTGCTTACATGTTGCCAACACTTGTTTGAGCACACGTGTGGACGCGCACTTAGGCAGTGAGTCAGAAAACCAAAAGGAGGGCTTTGCATTAAGGCCTATCCACGGACGATGGATCATTATGAAAAACGTCATTTTTACCAAGTCACAATCTTCCCATTGAATACGGTATGCAGTAATCGAGTTTGCATCCGAGTCTTACTAGTTTACTGCTGGGTAAACAAGGACATAAAGAAAACAAACATTATCTTATAGTCTGACCGGCCTGAGAATCGATTTAGTGATTTATTTATTATCATTATTATTATTATTATCATTAGTCGTAGTAGTAGTAGTAGTAGTAATAGTAGTAGTGTTGTTATTATTTGTGTTATTATTATTATTATTATTATTATTATTATTATTACAGAATAATTAATATTATTGTGATTATTATTATCATTATTTTTGTTATTATTATTATTACTATTAGTTATTATTATTATTATTATTATTTATATTATTATTATAATTATTATTATTATTATTATTATTATTGTTGTTGTTGTTGTTTTATCTATTTATTTTTACTTATCTTTTTAGTTACAGACTGCATGTTCCAACCACTATGCGGGGGAAGCGACAGGGCGGTTGAGGCTCTTTCGTTTCCATACGTGAGTCGGGGCAGGAGTATTCACCGCCATAACCAGCCAATCATCGTTTAGCAGGCTTAGCGAGGGATTAGGGAAACCAATTATCCGTGAGCAGCTGTGCCGCCTGACGCTCGCGGCTCTGTCTCTCACAACTTGGGGGGAAAAATGTTTGTACTCTCTCTCTCTCTCTCTCTCTCTCTCTCACACACACACACACACACACACACACACACACACAATAAATAAACAAATAAATAAAACTTGAGCCTTTATTCATAAATTAGTGTGAGGCTTAGCGTAAAAAGATTATCTGCAGCGTAAAGGGACCAGAGAGAGAGAGAGAGAGAGAGAGAGAGAGAGAAATTGCGTGGGTTGAGGGAGGCGAGAAATGATGGAACACTAAAGAAAGGCGTAGGAGTCAAGTGCAAAGAGGATGGACTTTAATATGCTCCTCTGGATGAAAGTAGAGAAGATGAAAGTGAGTTAAAGCGCTTCAGAAAAAAAAAAAAAACATGAAGAAAAAGAAGGCTAACAGTAATAACGTACAGACTGCACTAGGGTCATTTAGGCAGATGATTGACGTTGCTTAAGTCGCAGTCATCCATTAGAATACGACATGCAGTAATTAAATTTACTTCCAAATGACCACTTGTATTGGTAGGTGTGTGCATAGATAAGGGTACGTATTCTCCTCGGTTAAGGAAGCTCCTTAGCACCTTTTCCCTAGCCTTTTATTTTTGGATGCGGCTAGTTAGTATCATTTTGTATGTTATTTTGTACTAATATTGTGGTATTTTAATTATTTAAATGACAGAGGAGGATAGTATGGAATAGTCGGCAAACCAGGTAAAGGTATTCACATGTGGAAGGCCTAAGCGCGAGCGCTCAGAAAGTCTGAAGATCTAAAAACAGACCAACCTAGACAAAAATCAAGGATGGCTCCCAAGGCCAGCATACCAAGGCCTCACATGGTTCCACAGGATATAGTTATGGCTACTGGTTTAGTGCTTATCTAGTACCGTAACTAATTTGCATATCAGTGCAGGTTTAGTTTTATTAAATTTCCTCTTGATCATCGTTTTTTTTTTTCTCTCACTTTGATATTCACTCTACTATGGCTGGAAAGTTATGGGAGCTGCATGAACGAAGACAAGCATATGAAACAGCAACCTCATCCACAGTCTTGGCTAAAGGAAGTTTGTAAATATGGAACAAGGTCGCAGAGCTACCAGTACAACATAACAGGTGGTTCTTCTATCTCACAAGTAGTTTTTCTATCTCATTTTCTTTCTAAACACACTTTTCACTCCAGGATAATATTTCATTTTACAGAAAGCCATCGTAGGGTCATGGTCACAAAAATAGAGTAGAGACAGAAACGAGAAAACAAGATACCATACGAAAAGTAGAAGTTAAATATCTGCTCGGCAACCGCTACGAGGGCTGATGATGAAAAATACTGTTATTATTATTTTTTTTCACTGTTTCCACTGTAACTGTTAACAGGCGCGATCAGTTAAATTGCTCAGGAAGAGATGTGAGGGAAATTCCTTAACCGATGAGAATACGGGCCAAGGAGAGAACAAACTTTGCATTCGAGTCTGACCCAAGCATCGAACTCTTCTTCTTTCTGGAACTAGCAGGGTGTGCTAATCAGTGAACCATCGACTTCCCGTGAAATGACACAATGGTATACGTGAGCAACCAATGGGTCAGAATTAGAAAAGGTGAGACTCCTTTTAACTCCTTTTCTTCTATAATTTGCAGTCAGAGAAAGAACGTTCCATCTGAAGAAAATTTACAACTGGCGAAATACAACAAAAACCCTATCTCTATTAGTACGTGTTTAGATGGTTCGGTTTTTCAGTCAGGCTTTGGGAAGATACTTGTATCTCTGTAATTTTTGTTTTATCAGCTAGGAAATATCTCTAACAGTAAATAGGTTGACGTATTGCAAAGCAGGATTTTACTTTATGTTTCTCCATATCCGTCCATTGCTAGTCAGATGGAAGGTTTTTCTTGTGTGTGTGTGTGTGTGTGTGTGTGTGTGTGTGTTTTACAATAGCAGAACAGAGGAAGGAAAAACAAAAGAATAAAAAATCCGTACAGTGGTAGTGATGTCTACACCACTTTTCCATTTCTCATTTTTGTTTTGCTTCGATGAAATGGCCGTATTTCCACATTTCATACTCTTGTGCATAATAAGCAAGTGGTGCTAGGCACAACAAACCTCGCCCGACAGCAGTTATTAATTGCTGTTAAGTATGGAATCGGTACTGCCATTTAGTGTCAGGAAACAATTAAAGTATAAGGTATTGGTGCAAAGGAAATGGAACTTAATAGTAAATATATCTCTATCTTCAACCAGTCTTTAGGTATAGCCCCCTGAATATCCGTGACCTTGAGTTTGACCTAAACACAGTTAAATTTTTTTCTTAAAATCTGAACTGTCATAAGACAGTAAAAGATTAATCGAAGTCTAACTCGTACAGTTCTCAGACGTGGTATCCTGACAATATCACAGTTACATACAACTAATGTATCTGTCTTTATTTTTTATTTTTTAATAAAACCAAGAACTTATTCTCACACACCAATTGTCGGAGCATATCTTGCCATCATCTCACCAAGAACCTTAGGCTCTGACATTTTCTTACCCCACAGGGCTAATAAAATTGTTTTGCTTCGAACCTATGCATGATAAATTTTTATAAGTTTTCACTATACTCATTATACCCTTGGAGGTAGCGGTTGTTGTTGTTCGATCTCGGTCTGATCGAGCAGACTCGTCGACCGCAGGTAAGCAACTTCCCCTATCAGGTTGTTCCATAGGTACTTTCCACCGGTTATGCTGAGTTTGCGTCTTCGTTTGGCATGTGCTGTGGCAGTGGTCCGTTATATTTGCTATTTTGTGTGGGCCTATTCTACAGGCTAGGCATGTGTCATTTGTAGTTCCACCTATCCCGAATCTAAGCAGGTAGCTAAGGTGGGCTGGTGATATCTTGCTCTAAACCTAGCTAGATGAACTCGCTGGTATCTACTGAGGGACACCTCCGACACCTGGATATCAGGAGAGATGGCTTGTCATAAAGTATGTAGGTGTTTGTTCACTGCTATTGCTGGAATGTATGGAGGTGGGATATTGCTGTAAAGAGTATGATAATGTTTGGTTGGTGACTGTTTTATGTATCTAGGTGTGTTGTGTCTCTTTGTTGTGTAATGACAGGGGTGTTGTGTACTGGCACAGAGTGCTACTTTGAACTGTGTGCCTCATATTAAGGTACTCTCTGCCAGGGAGCACTTTTGTATCAGTGTAAATGAGCTGTGGGAGTGGTTTTGGTGCAGCCAATGGTGATGCGTAGGGTGTTGTTCTGTTGGGTATGCAAATGTTGTTCAGTATTGGACAGGATGAGAGCCCATGTCAAGGAGGCATAGGATATCACTGATCCAATGTATTGTTTGTAGAGTAAGGAGAATAGGCTATTTCTTTTTGTTGTCCAAAGTCTGGCCTTGTAGTTGTCCCGAGTGCACAAGTGAGTCTAAAAGTGCATCACCTCTTGATGTCTTGTACACGATCCTTGAAGGTGAGACCAGCTTCATCATTTACGCCAAGGATCTTGGTGAAGTGGGTGTGTGGCATACGTACTGTACATTGTTAGGTGTAATGTGATGGGAGCACCTATGTTCATGTTTACTGCGGGTGATGAGTGTGTTGGTGGACTTGGCTGAGGCAATCGCCAGTCTGTTTTCCTCAACTCAAGTCTGCAGTGTACTGAGGTAGTTCTGTTGCAGTGTGCAAGCTGTCTGTAATGTGCTGTGGGGTTGTTATTGTGACATCAGTTGTATATAATATGATACAATGTTTGTGGGTGGTTGGGGTATGAGAATATCATACATGTAAAGGCTGAGGAGTGTGGGTGAGAGAACAGAGCCCTGTGGAATTCCGTTTGAGAGGTTTCATGTTCGTGATGGCTAGCCCTTGAATGTATAATGAGCTTGTCAACCTGGGAAATAAATGGCAAGTCAGCGATTGGTGTAGTTCTCCATGTTTGCCTTGTATATCTTGGTGATAAGTTTACGTCGGGGGAGGGCATCGAAGGTTTTATCATCTGCTGTTGTGAGAAATGTGCATGGTGCGGGTGTTGCGGAGTTGAAGTCATCCAATGCTTGCTGTGCCAGCTTAGTCAATAAGGTGTTTGTATAATGTAATACTCTAAATTCATGTTGTAAAGGAACAAGAGGGACATGGGGTGTGACTTTGTTGAGAAATAGGCTTTCAGTTATTTTGGATGGTATGCCGAGAAGTGTTATGGGTCTGTACGAAGAAGTGAGTGTTGGGTTCTTGTTTGGTTTAAGTGTAGTGGTAATGGTTCTATGTTTCCACAGATGCTGCAAGGTTTATCTCCATTAATTTAAGAGAGCTTTGAGTAATCAAGAAATTTTAGAGTTGTCCGACCACGGGATGTAAAACTATAAACTGAGGTTTCGACAAGCATTAGGTTGTAAAAATCTTTCCAAAACTGAATTAGATCAGCTGAAGGAATCAAGGAATATGGTATAAATGACGTCATCAGGCTCCATATTTTAACCGAGGCTAATGATGTTGGATGGGTATATTGGTGGATGATGACTGACTGACCCGTAATGATATAATTTTTATTTATATTTTTTAGCCTTCTTTTATTCTTTAGGAGGGAGGTAGACTGAAGGATTTATTATGGTCTTTCTCCAGAAACTCATAAATACCTAGCCAGACGGCAAAGATAAGTTATAGTTCAATAAACTCTACCTTTCTTCCAGTTACATTTAAAATACTTATACTTTCTTGCCACTGGCTTTTCCACCAAAGGTGAATAGAAATTATATATTAACCAATCTTTTGTTGCTCTGTCTTCCTGTCTGCGTCTGTCTTTCTGTCCATATGATTACAGTGCAGCTGTGGCTTCAGATCGCCCTGCAGGAGGTAGGCGTTTTTCCAGCTCCCCTCCTAACAATTACCTTCTTTTCTGAAGGACACGTTGGAAATATTAAGCCTGCTAACAGCAATCGCCTGAGAGCTGGACGCAGTAACGCCCCTAATATTTCATGGTCAAGCCATTTTGGACCACGCCAGCATCCGATGTGACAGAGCACCTCCGGAACGCTATAGCAGCAGCAGCATGGCAGAGCAGCTCCCAGTCCCAGTCTTCACTGTGTTAAGCTCTTAATGAGCCTCTGTACATCAGTTTGTAGCCCTAATATCCGCGCAATATAATGAAGCGGCTATAAACTGAAATAGTTTCCACTGATGTGTACCGCCCTCTCCCAACAACAACATATTGTGGTCATTATTATACCGCATAGTTCACCTCCGTCTTAGTGCTCGCTGAATACTACACAAATTATAAGTAAAGAAGCGTTGTAGTGTGGATAAGGTGTGGATGTGGATGTGATAGAAAGAGTTAGGACAAATACATTGAGGTTTGGCAATGAGGGGAGGATGGCGAGAGAGAGACTAACGATTAGAGTGTATGTTAGCGAGTTGGAGAGGAAGAGGAAGACCGAGGTTTGGAAAGGTATGTGAGAGAGGGGCGTATGAGATGGGGGAGGGCAAGGAAATGGCAGGGGACAGGGCAACATGGAGGCGATTTGTCTGTGGTTATCCCTTGCGGGATTAAGGCATCTGGCTATAGATAGAAAGACTTATTGCCACTAAGGCAATACTCCAATACACTGGTGGCTTTTATATCACCACAGGTAACATGTACTTCCCACCATTTTCAAAAAGATTGTCTTCGGAGCTAAACGTAAATATCCTGCTTTATGAGTTGTTTTTTCAGTCAGGAATATATTATCTTAGACAAATTGATAGAAGATTAAGTAGTTACCATACATCTCTTGGCATCTCGGCCTACAAGGTTTTGCTTCCAGATTCATTTCAGTGTTTTACGTTCTTTTCCCAATATTATCTTAACCCGCTCTATCTCTTTCGCCAGAGGACTTTATTTTCATTGTAATCTTGCTGCTGCTATACGTGTTTATTTAAGTTTAGTAGAGCACCATAGTACTGACGGGGATAAGTAAGTGTATATCCAACCTCTCGTATTCGAGAAGTTTCTTGTGTAAGGAATAAAACTCGCCTGGTGGTTACGGAAACAAGCAAGTACAGCACGTCTTCGCAGTCACGGGTAGGTATTCACGTCCGTTAAGGAAACTCCTTAACACCCTTACCTAAGCAACAGATTTTGCTTATTACAATTTACTGTCCTATTCGGTGTTAATGTCACCATACTCTGCATAAAAAATTAATAACGCACACAAGAATATTAACCAGCCATATCCAAAAATAAATCGCTATGGAAGAGGTGCTAGGGAGCTTCCTTATCCGACAAGAATACAGGCCAAGAAATTAAATCTCTGTAAAGCCAGGTCTCTGATTCAGCCTGAATATGATATAACGAATTATTTCTAGTCCTAGTCATATTTCAACTATCTGATGTGTGTTGTGAACCTATACATGACTAACAAACTTTGATTTGCGAGATAATTCTTCCACACAGAAAGCATGTACAATTCCCCACTTTCTTTCTTGGTAAGCGGTCGATCTCGTAAATATGGTACCACCATACCCTATAGTCTCTCTCTCTCTCTCTCTCTCTCTCTCTCTCTGAAGCTGCTGAAATATCCACTATAAATTCACCTTCTTTTTGATGTGCTTAGCAATTTGTTAACTACTTTATGACCTAATGGGAATTATATGAATACTTTTAGTTCACACAGGTATAGCATTACCGACACACCACAGGAAAATATTTAGCCCTCCATAATAATGAAAAAGAAAATATACTGAATATAGTATATACATAAGAACTTCAAAGAGGGAAAGTTTCTTTGTGAAATTTTGAAGCATTATTATCACACATCTTTTGTATCGATGTTAGAGATTAACACAAAATGTAAAAATTTTATAAAGAAATGAACAGACATAGAAAGCTTTGGGGAGGAGTATTATTGATGTATTTCGTGTATCGTTTTTAGATAATACTGCAATACACTAAAAGTTTATAAGAGATAAGAAAAAGAACAGGCATAACACGCTCTGAATATTTACACCTGAACCATAGGCAGCCGTTACATGTTTTGGCGTAGTATGTAAACGGGGAAAAACTGGTGTTGTGTATAAATGTTTGAATGTTTATTGCTGTGCTCTCGTGGACATCAGTAAGAGGATAACGGAGGCGAGAGAGTCTGCCACCATAACGTTTTCACCCACCAGCACTTTGGGTTCGTCACCTTTAGCCTTAGAAACACACTCGAGTTCTTTCCCACACACTGACCATCGAATACTACACGTGTTTTTACGTACTTTCTAACACGGGATGTCTTGTGGAATTATGGAATTACTGCTACATTTTTCTCACATTATTTTTGAAGTTTATTTTTACCTTCAGTCCTTGAAACAGGCTTGAATGCTTGTAAATATTGACCATTGTCTACCACGCATACTTTAACGACGCGAAATCTACAGTCTTTTGCAGGAATATGGAGAAGTATCTCTACAGATTTATTACTTTCATAAGTCACACTGAAATTGTCTTTACCTTTTATCCTGAAAAGAGACTCGAATACTCTCACCAATATTCACCAATTAATACTGCGTTTATTTCAAGATTCTCACTGTTAGATTTATAATAAGTATTTTGTACATTTCAGAGTCGTTACAGTATAAGATCAATAATTATTGTTTTTTTTCGTTTCGGGGATGTCACCTTCAGTCATGAAAACAGATGTGGATGCTTTGCCTTATACTGCGCTCGACTACTGTCCAAATGTTTACGACAAGCATTCTAAGATTAACTAAGCATTCTATGGGAAAATCGGAAATCATTCAAAGCCATCACTTTAGCTGTTTAACCAGACGATGCTGACAAACCTTTACCATCAATACCGTAATTCTATATATATATATATATATATATATATATATATATATATATATATATATATATATATTTATATATATTTATTGGCGACAAGCACTCCAAGACTAATCATAAATCAATTTACGGTCACCACAAGGTCAATATTAGTTGCGTGTTGCTACTTTAGTGTCCTGGAGACAAGTCTTGTATGACGATTGCCGAGTACTGTACTGTACATCAGATTTGATTTACTCCTGCAGTGATCTCAAGGTCTGCAGTCTCTACTTATCTGCCCCCTTTCCAACCTCCCAACCCACCTCCCGGTCTACTTCCCTTACCTACTGTACCTACCTTCCTCCAAATCTAGCTACGTGCCTACTTACCTACCTACCTACTGTACATCTCTGCCTGACTAACTACCAATCTCCCTGTTTGCTTCTTCTATCCAATGAGTTAGTGACAGGCGCATCTCTACAGGTCTGGTAATTTGCCAAAATCTCTTGGGTTGTATCAATATTGCATTTTGAACGCTCTTTCCAGTGCTACCAGCATTATCCTGTACTCTTGCATGCAAGGAAGTTTTTGGTCATTGTGACTTTAGAGTTGCTCTGGCCGTTTTGACCGCTCCGGCAAAGGGCACACAATCAGGAGGAGAGGTTTACCCTGACATCTCCGTCGTCAAAACTGATTCATAATTGTGGCCGCTAGAGCACAAACAGACGGACGGACGGACGGAAAACTCTTCCTGTCTGAAATGCTCAAAGCCCTTCAGACTTCGGGTATTTAACAATCTTGACACTCAATGGTCGTCGCTTTTTTTAAAGGAATCACACTTCAATGCTGCCATTTGTTTAGTATGGGGTACTGCGTAATCATTATGCCGTGCACTTTAACCTCTTCAGTCCGATGGTGTATTCTGTAGCTTATTCTTACTGCCCTCCATATGTTTATATTAAACTTGGGATTGAGTACCCTAGTAATGATGGTGATATTAAGGGCTGTTATTAACTTCCAGTTGGAAAAAAATGCCTTAGTTTTAACAAAAATATCTGGAGATAACAAGAACACAATAAAAACAAAATCACCTGAAGGAATGAACCGTTAGAATCAGGAGATAATATGAAAAAAGCTATATAGTCATTAGCTCTAGAAACAAAAGTGTATACCCTCAAACATTACTACGGGTTTTAGAACTTGTCTCTAGGATGCCACGTCTGCATATTATCTTACACATTCGGGGTCGCCACCTTGAGTTTAGAAAACAGAAATGAATACTGCTAAATAATAACATCTAATTGCGCGTTCTGTTTAGTTCAAGAAACTGAGTTACTAAGTATCTTCGCATATTGTCATTATTTAAAAATACATTACAATTTATATTATTCAGGTGCTGCATGCTTTGTGTCTATTCCGCGTCAGTAACCCATACCTCTTATTCACTAATTATTCAAGCCAGTGACATATATAAACACTCCAATATTATAATCACCGTATCAAAAATATTAAAAAAGGATTGTTACTGTATGTAGTTCTATCTACTTAACTCGTATCCTTTTATCTACCTTCCAGTCATTTTGACGCGGAATATTTTCATCAGCTGAATGGAATCACCTTTGGGAAAACAGTGTTCCTGGTTCTAGACTGAAACGTGTGTGAGGCAGTGTTTGATCTTTTTTGATGCAGTTGGTTAATCTGAGATAAATACAGACATTTAACGCGTGCCGCAAGAAAAATAAAACTTGGTATAGCACAAAAGTTTAGCTCTGAAAAATGAAAGTTACGGCCTCGAAAATACTCTACATTTTATTCAGAACCACTGTAAGCTGTTTCACTCAGCCAAAGCAGTACTTTTGGACAAGTATTTCGTTTATAGACAGTATGAATATACAGAAAAGCGTTGCGATACTATACTGCATAGCTAATAAAACTTCTCTCGAAATCTCAACCAAATTACCTGGGGTTAATTTTCAATACCATGTGCAGATAAGAATAACTGGTAAGTATTTCCTACCGCTGCACTGGAAATATGCACCAAATATTATGCTAATTAACACTGAGCAATCTGTAGATATTACAGTATGTATATATACTGAAAAGTCTTGGTATTTCCTAGAAGCTTATAACAACTTAAATATCCTCGAGCCATGAACTGCGTAGCAACAGATATCGTGTTAACACATGGAGAAACAGTGTTATTATTAACCACCACTTCACTTGGCATCTTACCAATTAACCTGGCTTCAGTAACTTGGAACCCTGGACTGGGTATGAATAGATATGTGAAAATAAAGTAGTTGTGTTATATAATTCCTACCACCTCATTAGGAATCTTGTATTTGACTTACTTTGCAGCGATGACCTTTATTTGTGTGTGTGTGTGTGTGTGTGTGTGTGTGTGTGTGTGTGCTTCCTTGCAGGTACCATATGGCTTTGGTCATTTCAGGAAAGGCCTTTCGTATTTATGAGCTTACTGATGTTGTATCTGTCCCCTCAAACTCCAGACTGTACAATATTTCCATGAAGATGGCAAGAATATTATGGGAAAGAATAATGGTTCCAGAACTGAAAGGGACCAATAACTACCAAAAATCTAAATCCTTCAATAAGAGGACGTCATTTTACATCTGACTACTGAACAAACCATTTGATGTAGATTAGAGATTTTATTTATTTATTTATTTGTTTTATTTTTTGTCATGAAGGGGCCATTGAACGATTTATCAAATACCTCATGCTTTGAAAGTCTCCACTAAAACAGCCTTCCTAGACTAGCAAGTATGAAAACATCTCATCGGAATAAAGGGGAGAAGCTGCGAAAAACTGTATGATAGAAGCAACAAGAGTATTATAAACTTCCTCGTAGTCAAGTCTTTTAATAACTTAATGCCCTAGTATATATAGGAAGAGCCAGCATGTCGGAGTCCAACACCACTATTCCACCCGGCAATAATTGACCATGATCACTCGCCCTCCATCAGTATCTCTTGCTCTACGTGCTAGCAAAATAACTTTACATTAAAGATCTGCAGTACATTCAAGTACACTTTGAAAATTACGCTGCCGCCTCTAGGTCCACTGTCCACACTTTGTACATTCCCCTAATACTCATAGATCCACGCCTGAATATTCTACTATACTTCAGGTTGCGCACTTTTCACTTATTCATACCTGCACACTTAAAATATTTCACAGTTACTTCGCACCTCACGCAATGAAAATTGTACAGTTAGTTTTTTTTTTTTTTTTTTTATGCGAGGAAGAAGGAACCAAAGGCCATGAGCCCGCAGTAACAGTTCCCTCCAAGAGAAAAACAAAATACAATAGAGAGCCAAATTCAAGATCCGATCATTTTGAGATGCCTGGACACACTGCATTTGAAAGACTGGAGATCATAGGCAGCAGGAAATACAGACAGAGGGAGACAGTTCCAGAGCTGACCTGTTGCATAAATGAAAGGCTGGGAGTAACGGTTAACTCTTGCATTAGAGAGTTGGACAGAAAAGGGATGAGAGTTTGCTGCCAGACGGGTGCTACGCGCCCGTCGTAGAGGTGGAGGAATGCAAGCAGACAGTTCAGAGGAGCAGTGACCATTAAAGTAGCGATAGAAAAGAGATAAAGATGCAACAGTGCAGCGAAGAGACAGAGGTTGAAGGGAGTCAGTAAGAGGAGTAGAGTTAATGAGACGAAAAGCCTTTGACTCCACCCTATTGAGAAGAGCTGTATGTGGGGAGCCTCCCCACACATGAGAGTTGTACTCCACACAGGGGCGGATAAAACCCCTGTATAGAGTCAACAATTGTGCAGGGGTAAAGAAAGAGCGGAGTCGGCTTAGCACACCCAATCTCTTGAAAGCAGATTTTACAAGAGATGTAATATGATCTTTCCAAGATAAGTCCCGAGTAAATGAAACCCCAAGCATGTTCAAGGATGATGCAGGATTAAGCTGAATATTATTAAACATTAGTGGGTATACCTGTGGAAGATTTTGTCGGGTTGATAGGTGTAAGAACTGAGTCTTAGATGCATTAAAGACAACCATATTATTTTTACCCCAGTCAGAGATACGAGCCAAGTCAGACATTAGGTGTGCCATAGCCTCATCCCTTGTTTGTTGAAGTAACTGTTGAGATGGGCGTTGCGGGAACTGAATGGAAAGGTGAAGGGTGGAGTCATCAGCGTATGAGTGGATAGGGTTAGATGTACAGCTTAGAAGATCATTGATGAATAAAAGGAAGAGAGTTGGTGATAGGACAGAGCCCTGAGGAACACCACTGTTGATAGATCTAGGAGAAGAACGATGGCCGTCTACAACAGCGGCTATAGAACGACCAGAAAGGAAGCTAGTGATGAAGGCACAGATAGAAGGATAGAAACCATAGGAGGGCAGTTTGGAAATTAAAGATTTATGCCAGACTCGATCGAAAGCCTTTGAGATGTCAAGTGCAATGGCAAAGCTTTCGCCAAAGTCCCGAAAGGAGGATGACCAGGAGTCTGAAAGGTAGGTGAGAAGATCGCTAGTGGAGCGTCCCTGACGGAACCCATACTGACGATCGGAAAGAAGGTTGTGATAGGAAAGATGCCTTAAAATTTTTCTATTAAGAATTGACTCGAAAACTTTTGAAATACAGGACGTTAAAGCAATTGGACGATAGTTGGAGGGTTGGGAGTGGTCACCCTTCTCTGGGACTGGCTGAATGAGAGCAAACTTCCAGCAAGAAGGAAAGGTACAAGTTGACAGACAAAGGCAGAAGAGTTTGTCTAGGCAGGGTGTAAGCACAGAAGCACAGTTCTTGAGAACAACAGGAGGGACCCCATCAGGCCCATATGCCTTGTTAGTACTGAGGCCAGTGATGGCAGAAAATACATCAACTGAAGAAATTTTAATGTCAGCCATGAGGAAGTCAGAGGGGGGAAGTGATGGAGGAACAGCATCGGAATCGTCTAAGGTGGAATTGGAGGAGAAAGTCTGTGCGAAGAGATCTGCTTTATCAGTAGAAGAAATAGCTACAGAACCATCAGGGTAGAAAAGAGGAGGGAAGGATGATGAGGTAAAGTTGTTAGAAAGATTTTTGGCAAGGTGCCAGAAGGAGCGGGAAGAATTCGAGTTGGAGAGTTGAGAGCATTTAGTATGGATGAAATTATTTTTAGTAGAGTGAAGAACAGACTTAGCACGATTCCGGGCAGAAACGTAAAGATGATGTGATTCAGGGGTGGGTTGGCTCCGGTACCTTTTGTAGGCCTTCTCCTTGTTGCGGACAGCATTAGAACAAGCGTGATTAAACCAAGGCTTTCTTGCGTTAGTCAAAGGATATGAGAAAGGAATGTATGCTTCCATGCCTGAGAGAATAACCTCCGTAATGCGCAAGGCACACTCAGATGGCTCACGGCCATGGAAGCAATAATCATTCCAGGGAAAATCAAAGAAGTACTGCCTGAGGGCCTCCCAGTCCATGGCTCCAAAATGCCACAGACGACGTTTCCCTGGAGGGTCCACAGGCCGTACCGGAGTGATAGGACAGGTTAAGGTAATAAGGTTGTGATCGGAGGAGCCCAACGGAGAGAAAAGATTAACAGAGTAAGCAGAAGGATTAGTTGTGAGGAAGAGGTCAAGTATGTTGGAGCTCTCTCCAAGGCGGTCAGGGATACGGGTAGGGTGCTGTACAAGCTGCTCTAGGTCATTAAGGATAGAAAAGATGTAGGCTTGTTCACCAGGTGGATCCGTGAAAGGAGAGGAGAGCCAAAGGTGGTGGTGAACATTGAAATCTCCAAGAATGGAGATTTCAGAGAAAGGAGAAATGGACAGAATGTGTTCCATCGTAGAAGTAAGATAGTCGAAGAATTTTTGATAGTCAGTAGAATTAGGGGATAAGTAAACAGCACAGATATATTTAGTCAGAGAATGACAGGAAAGCCGAAGCCAGAGTGTGGAGAATTCAGAAGAATCAAGTTCAGGAACACGAGAGCAAGATAAGTCGTTGCGTATGTATACACAACAGCCACCTTTGGCTTTGAAATGAGTATAGAGAAAGTAGGAGGATACAGAAAAGGGTTTGCTGTCAGTTGCCTCAGACAGCTGAGTCTCCGTTAGAAAAAGAAGGTGAGGTTTAGATGAGGAGAGGTGGTGCTCAACAGAGCGAAAGTTAAAGGAAAGGCCGCGAATGTTGCAGAAATGAAGAAGAAGAGAGTCAGACAGTGGTTCCTAGGCAGGGTGTAAGCACAGAAGCACAGTTCTTGAGAAAAAAAAACGTAGTTATTCAAGGCCCATCATTTTAAAAGTTGCTCTTTTACTCTTGATTCGACATTCTGAAAATTCAGTTGTTCCTCACTGCCCCACTTTTAAAATTTTCCACTGCCTACATTATAAAAATTCTACTGTAAATATTGCCTCCATCTACAAAATAACACTGTTTTGCTTCGAATTTCGTTGCTACTTTTGGGTCCAGGCTTTGAAAATTTCACTGTAATGGCTCTGCAGTTTGAAATTTTTACTGTTACAGCTCCACACTAAGAAAATTTCGGTTTTGTGCTCTACACTCCACTGTTACTTACATTCTTTGAAAATTCAGTTGTTACTCTCAACTGGTTACTTTCAGGTGGCACTCTTATTCTCTACTCCTTGTTTTGAAATTTTCAGTTTTACTCTTCATTTCCCCCGTTGAAGGTTCTAATTACTCTGTATCTGCAGGCTTTGAAATTTTAATATTTACTTATGACTTCTCAAAGAAAAAAAAAAAAAAGTAAAAAAAAATCCAAAATTTTTTCAGTTGTATCTGAATTTCGATGCACTGACAAGTTGATAGCATAAGTTTAATATATATATTGTTTTTCTTCCGTAATACTTTCGCGATTTGTCTTTCCCTGTTCCAGTTTTCTAGTGAACGGTATAGATCGGGAAAAAAGGTTAAGTTGAAGAAAGGTGGAATCTGTTAATGACAAATAATTGTTTTCTGAAACAGAGGTATTGGCATTACTACCACGAATAGTAACATTAGCTGATGTATATTTAGTATTTACACTTGGATTAAATTATTTAGCACCCTTGATGATTATTTTGGCGGCGCCGTTAATATAATAGGAGCATTCAAACTTCTCGAAACTAAGTCAGTGTGTTTACTGTATATGTTCAGAAAAAAAAAAAAAAAATTCCTCTGTGAAAGTTCAGACACTAACATCCTTGTGTCAAAATTTAACGACATGCTTAGGACAGGGATGGGTAGGGTAGCATAATAACGAACTGTAAGCTACTAAAGCACTGAGCCCTAATTATTTTCTTTCTAGGCTCATCACACACACACACACACACACACACACACAGAGGGAGAGAGAGAGAGAGAGAGTGCTTTACGTACACGGGTGATCCAGGGTTCGCGCCCCGCGAGGGTAATAAACTTTGGGAGTGTTCACCCGGCCACGTACTGCATTGGCGGACACACGGGGTGCTGTGGTTGAACCAGTGTCGCATACTATAAAGTATGCTTGCACCCAGTCGGCTTGCGCGGGCCGATTACACTTGGTTCACAGACTACACACACATCCAAAGCCACTCCAACACTACAATTACACTTACAAGCACTTCTCACCCTGTATACAATCTCTACTAGACAGCCTAAGCCACTTGGTAGAGATACATTGACTGTATCGTCCCGACTTCGGTCGGGATAGGTCGGTCCTGCAGTGGATATTCAAATGGCTGATGATGATATATATATATATATATATATATATATATAAGTGAGGGAGAGAAATATATATATATATATATATATATGAGTGTGTGAGAGCGAATATATATATATATATATATATATATATATATATATTTTTACATAGCCTATGATTTCATCATCTTTTGTGTAATTTTAAAGCACAGTTGCTGCATGTTTGATCACGAGCGTGTTCTGCCTCAGTCCCCCCCTTCTACCGTTATAGTAGAGTAAGTCGTTCTCTCTGTTATTCAGAGCGGGATTTTCAGCTCTTTGTCCCCATGGCTTCATTTGCGCGTCCTTCTTACAAGTTGTATCAAGCTCTCCTGGCCCCTATATAATGAGCTCAGTCTCTGCATCATTGCCACTTAGATCTGCTCCTCATTTTGTTCACATCTCTGTCCTCCCCTGTACAGTTATTATTATTGTGAGTGTTCAAGAAATCTCCAAACATCTAGCAGCTGTGTGTAATTTGAGTATAACTGTTATTGCATTTTGTCTTGTACTGTATAGCATAAGTTTAATTTGTAGGCCTAGTGAAGTTTTTGTAATTCATGAAAGGTTCTTTATGTCAGTCATTTTTATAATAGTTTGTATCTGTAATTATTTATCTCGCATTAACTGAGCATTACCCAGTGTTTTTCATTTTATCAGGGCTGACTTAGATAAATTTACTCATGCTAATTTTGTGTTAATAGAGGCTATTGCAGTTAACAATATATTTAACCTGTTTATTTGCCATTACATTATCCTTATGAGTCCTGAATGTTTTGTTGTTAGTTTGTGCATTAAACTTAACTTGTAATTTTACCTAACTCTTTTGTTTTGAACCTGGAACTTTACGGGACAGTAGCGACTCTTAGTATTCTCACTTAATGTGTACATTATCTTTCTCTGTTCCGTAACATAAATTTGGCGACCTCATATCAGGATATTCAGGATATTATCATAAGGATATTGCTTGATATTTTGTGACTGTTACTTATTAATTATGTCTACTATTACTACACTTGATGAAGCCAAAGATTTTTTGTCAAATGTGCAAACAGTGTGTGATGTAGAAAACAGAACAAAGAATGAACTTAAGCTTGTTGCTCAACAATTGGGAATTGCTGTTCGCTCTCATCATTCTAAAGATCAAATTGTTGACATGATTAATGAAAGCTTGTTTAATGTAACTCCTCCAAATGAGCAAACGCAGATTGAATTAGCTAAGTTACAGCTAGCCCTGCAGGAGGCTAAGGCTAAGGAGGCGGAGTCTCGTGTTAAGGAGGCTGAATTTCAAGCACGTTCTAAGGAGGCTGAGGCACAAGTTGAAATTGCTAGGATTCAGGCAGACCATGAGTATCGCATGAAACAAGGTGGAACTGGATCATCTAGCTCTGATGATTTTGATGTGGCTAAAAATGTTAAACTTGTCCCTCCTTTTAATGAATCTGATTTAACAAAGTATTTTCAGTTGTTTGAGAGGGTAGCTACAGGTTTTAATTGGCCTAAGGAGTATTGGCCAGTACTCCTTCAAACTGTTCTCACCGGTAAAGCTCAAGTAACTTATGCATCTTTGCCTCAGGATCAATCTGATAATTATGATGTAGTTAAGAGCTTGATTCTTAAGGCCTATGAGCTTGTTCCTGAAGCCTATAGAGTAAAATTTAGGACAACTTACAAGCAAGATAAGCAATCCCATGTTGAGTATGCAAAAATCAAAGAAGATCTGTTAGAGCAGTGGTTAAATTCTAAGAATGTGGATTCTGATTTTGACAAATTTAAGCAGATGATTTTGCTGGAGGACTTCAAAAGGTGTATTTATAAAGATGTAAGCCTATATCTTGATGAGAAAAGAATAGATAATTTGTCTGATGCTGCAGTTTCAGCTGATGAATATGTTCTCACTCACAAGAGATATTCTAAAGAAAAAGGGAAAGCTGAGAGTAAGTACGTTGCCTCTACTCAGAGTACAGGTAACAGGAAAGAGAATAAAGATGATGTTTCTCAGGAAGTAAATACCAGCTTCACCTCTAGATTTCAGAAAAGTAAATGTACTTATTGTAGTAAGCTTGGTCATACTATGGAGAGATGTTTCAGGAGACAGCGTGATGTGAACAAAAAGGAGTCTTTAAATATTCAGTCAATTGGTCTAGTGTCCACTCTTGAGAGTTCCCAGAATTCTTTAACTGAGTTAACTGAACCTGCTTTGAGGGGTAACTTAAATTCTCATGATGGAGCTCCTCTTTTGAGCAGTAACGTGGGTGACACTCTCAAGAGTTCATGTGCTAATTTCCTGTCTGATGGTTTTGTCAGTCCTCTGGACAGTAATGACAGGAAATCCGTTCAAATATATCGTGATACAGGTGCTTGCCAATCCCTTATGCTGACCAGTGTTCTAGGCTCTAATGTTAATTCCTCTGATGAAACTGTAATCTTACAAGGTATAGGGAATAATTACTTCTCTGTCCCTCTGTGCAGAGTGAATTTAGAGTCTGGTTTTGTTAATGGTTCCGTTATGGTTGGGTTGGTTGAGACACTCCCAATGTCAGGTGTAACTTTCTTACTTGGAAATGATATTGGTGGAAGTCAAGTGTGTCCAGCTCCTCAGTTGTCTAGTGAGCCAGTGGCTGCGGCCCAGGATTGTGATGTCCCTGATGTGTTCCCTGCATGTGCTGTCACTAGGGCTAAGTCTAAAGTTACTGGTGATTTAGAGGATAATGATGATGATGATGTTATCCTAGCTGACACTTTTCTTGCTAATTTGGACCACTCACCAGATGAGGCAGTACCCCGTAGTGTTGATAATTTGTCTCGTCAAGAGTTGGTTGAGTTGCAGGTTGCTGACCCTGAGTTGAAAGGTCTAGCTAACTCTGCTTACAGTGAAGAAGAGTCAGCCGGTGCTTCTACTTGTTATTATGTAAAGTCAGGAGTACTTATGAGGAAGTGGAGACCCCCAACAGCATCAGCCGACTGTGAATGGGAGGTTGTACATCAAGTTGTCATCCCTCGTGTTTGTAGGCAGGATATCATTAGAGTGGCTCATGATTCCAGTTTGGCAGGACACCTTGGAGTGAGGAAGACTGTGGCACGCATTTTGAAACACTTCTACTGGCCAGGTATCTTCAGGGATGTTTCCTGGTATTGTAAGTCTTGTCGCACCTGTCAAGTGGTGGGGAAGTGTAATCAGACCGAAAAGGTTGCACCTCTAGTTCCCATTCCTCCTTTTGAGGCGCCTTTCACTCGTGTGTTGGTGGATATTGTGGGCCCTCTTCCTAAGACTTCAGGATTTTCTTATGTGATGACCCTGATTGATATGGCTACTCGTTATCCTGAAGCCATTCCACTTAGAAATATCTCAGCAAAAACCGTGGTTAAGGAAATGCTAGGGTTCTTCACAAAGTTTGGTCTGCCCAAGGAGGTACAGTCAGACCGGGGAAGTAATTTCATGTCAAACGTTTTCAAGCAGTCTCTGAAAGAGTTGGGCATCACCCAGATCACGTCTTCAGCTTACCATCCCCAGACCCAAGGAGCGTTGGAGAGATATCATCAAACACTCAAATCGATGCTCAAGAAATACTGTTTGGAACATCAGAAAGACTGGGATAAAGATCTTCCATTCGTTGTGTTTGCTGCAAGAGAATCTCCAAATGAATCACTGGGCTTCTCACCTTTTGAACTACTGTTTGGCCATGAAGTAAGAGGACCCCTTAAGTTACTCAAGGAATGCTGGCTGTCGGAGGAAGATGACGTCAACCTGCTGGAGTATGTGATGAAGTTCAAAGAACGGCTGTCCACTGCTTTACAGCTGGCGAGAGAGAATTTAGGAGCTGCTCAGGAGAAGATGAAGACTTGGTATGATAAGAAGTCCAGGTTACGCCACTTTCAGCCAGGAGATCAGGTTTTGATTCTGCTACCAGTTCATGGGCAACCTCTTCAAGCCAAGTTTAGTGGTCCTTATTTCGTGGAGAAGAAACTCAGTGATGT
This sequence comes from Coenobita brevimanus, assembly GCF_032717465.1. Lineage (NCBI taxonomy): Eukaryota > Metazoa > Arthropoda > Malacostraca > Decapoda > Coenobitidae > Coenobita > Coenobita brevimanus. The sequence continues at coordinate 11,224,591 of NC_137025.1, forward strand.
CAACTATGTCATCGCCACACCAGATCGTAGAAAGAGCAAGCAACTATGTCACATCAACATGCAAAAGTTATATCACAGGCGGGACGAAAATAATCCAGTCTGCACTGTAGCTGTTCCACCCGAGTCTGCAAGTGAAGCTCTCCCATGCAGTATGAGCCTGAGTGATAGTTTGGGGAAGAATCCTGATATCATGAATGATCTCCAGACTAAGCGCTCTCATCTACCTCCCAAGGAAAGGCAGGAGTTTTCGGCATTACTGCAGGAGTACCCGCAAGTGTTCCGTGCCACTCCAGGAAGAACCACTGTGTTGATGCATGATGTCGATGTTGGAGACGCAAAGCCAATTAAATTGCCTCCTTACCGTGTGAACCCAGTGAAAGTTCCTCTCATCCAGAAGGAGCTTGGCTACCTGTTGGACCACAAGATGATTGAGCCCTGTCAGAGCGAGTGGAGTTCTCCTGTCACTTTAGTCCCTAAGCCAGGTGGGTCACAGCGGCTTTGCATTGACTACAGACGTGTTAATCAGATAACCAAAACAGACACTTACCCTCTCCCTCGCGTGGAAGATTGCACAGACAAGATCGGAAAGGCTAGGTACATAAGTAAGTTTGATTTGTTAAAGGGATACTGGCAAGTACCTATGACTGAACGTGCTAGGGAGATCTCATGTTTTGTAACATTAGGAAAGACTTTTGCATGTTCTGTAATGCCATATACAGATTGTTTTACAGTAATAAGAAATTTCCTTTGTAAATTTGTTTTTTCTTTGTGGGGATGTGTTACATAGCCTATGATTTCATCATCCTTTGTGTAATTTCAAAGCACAGTTGCTGCATGTTTGATCACGAGCGTGTTCTGCCTCAGTCCCCCCCTTCTACCGTTATAGTAGAGTAAGTCGTTCTCTCTGTTATTCAGAGCGGGATTTTCAGCTCTTTGTCCCCATGGCTTCATTTGCGCGTCCTTCTTACAAGTTGTATCAAGCTCTCCTGGCCCCTATATAATGAGCTCAGTCTCTGCATCATTGCCACTTAGATCTGCTCCTCATTTTGTTCACATCTCTGTCCTCCCCTGTACAGTTATTATTATTGTGAGTGTTCAAGAAATCTCCAAACATCTAGCAGCTGTGTGTAATTTGAGTATAACTGTTATTGCATTTTTTCTTGTACTGTATAGCATAAGTTTAATTTGTAGGCCTAGTGAAGTTTTTGTAATTCATGTAAGGTTCTTTATGTCAGTCATTTTTATAATAGTTTGTATCTGTAATTATTTATCTTGCATTAACTGAGCATTACCCAGTGTTTTTCATTTTATCAGGGCTGACTTAGATAAATTTACTCATGCTAATTTTGTGTTAATAGAGGCTATTGCAGTTAACCATATATTTAACCTGTTTATTTGCCATTACATTATCCTTATGAGTCCTGAATGTTTTGTTGTTAGTTTGTGCATTAAACTTAACTTGTAATTTTACCTAACTCTTTTGTTTTGAACCTGGAACTTTACGGGACAGTAGTGACTCTTAGTATTCTCACTTAATGTGTACATTATCTTTCTCTGTTCCGTAACAATATATATATATATATATATATATATATATATATATATATATATATATATATATATATATATATATATATATATATATATATATTATTCTAACGTAACTTAAAGCACAACTTAATCTGATTTCTCCCTATCTAGACCCCTTTTGGACAACTAAACTTAGCCAAGGGGATGACAGTACAGAAATTCACGGGAAACCAGACGCCCCGGTGGTCGGAAACACTTTATATAATTTCTTGGGCTAAAATTGTGTACGAGATTTTTTTTTTTTTTTTTTACTTTGGTCTTTCGCCTATTTAGGTACCGTACACTTCACAACTAAACAAGTGAGTATTGAAATAAATAAGGTACAATGTAAAAAGATAACTATTTCAGATAATGGTAAACTGGTGTGAAAACTTTTGTTTATCCTGGATATTGGTTAACCTGGTCACATTCTATGTGAAATTTAATCATTTTACTCAGGCTACAAGAAAACAGTGCTGTTCACTTAGGTGAGTTTTAATAGTCAGAGTGAAGGCAGTTGTCGTTTAACTCCTTGGACAGAGAAGAATTTCTTCAAGTATGTTATGGATTGAGTTTGCACACAATATCCAAAAGCGTCCATCTATCTATCTATATACCTAGGCTGCTTCCTCCAAGGAAAGGGAGGTAGCCGAGACAGGACGACACACTCTCCATTTACTCATCCATTCAAACACATTCATTTGCATCTTAGCCCCAAAGGGGAGAAGAGACAGATCCTCACCGCACCACACCGCACAAGGGTAAATTGCGCGGTGCAATCAGTGACATCAGCAGCAGGGCCCGTCAGCAGAGCTGGTTTACCCTTGCCACATAATAATAGACCCATCCCCTTACCCTCACCTGACCTGACTAGCTGATCAGACCAAATGCAGGAGAATCCCCTCAGGGCTGCGTCATCAATTATTCATTCACAGTTTCTCTCCATTTATTTCTGTCATGCACAGCCACTCTTCCTTGCTCAACAGACATTCCTCTTGCATCCAGTGCTCTCTTCACACTGTCCACCCATCCTATTCGTGGTCTCCCTCTCAGCCTTTCACCTCTCACATCAGATCTAGTTACCTTTTTCACCAATCGCTCATTATCCATTATCTCCATATGCCCAAACCATCTCAACACCCTCTGTTCAACTATACCAGCTTCCATGGCAACAAAAAAGTTAAGATCCTTGACAAATATGGAGCATGTTGGAGTAGAAAGAGTGAAGCTGTAGGGAGAGTCAGACAGTGTGCTCGTCCCCACAGCCAGTAGTTTTGTAATGGGAGAAAAGGGAAAACCACCACCCATCTCGACCTGGAGGGGAAGCGTCGGTGTTGTTGGGGGAACAATGGAGGGTGGTTTGTTGCCCTGGAGCCTTATTTATAAAGAATTTCAACAACGTTTTCTGTAAATGGGTCTCCATAACAGTGAACAATTACCCAAGATGGTGTCATTTTTCGTATTTCTTTCCTTTACTACTTACTCCAGTCTAGCTAAGGAGTGTTGGCAGATGTATGAGTGAAAGAGGACTAAACAAGCAAAATTGGAAACGGCTTAAGCACATGAAAGTTTCTGAATACGAACAGTGGGCCGTGTTGTGGTGAGGAGGGACAACAGCTGGACAGCCTCACAATGACCTCATCAAGGAAATGGTCGCTAACACTTACACGGAGAGAGACGGAAGGAAACGTATCCTCCACGGAAACGCTCAGTATTCTTGCCCTATCCAGGAGGCCGACGGCTTATATCACAGTGGTGAATTAAATGGTGATAAGCTAACACAGACAAATATGTTTATCAATACAAAAACTGTTTACGTGCAGGTAATGGACTGCTGGTTGAATTTACCCATCTCCTTGGTCCACAATCCTCCATTATGTGAATCGGGAGTAAAGTGAGGGACGTTTGTTTGACCAGGCGACAGAGCCTCCCAGGTAGATGACGTTCACAGTCGACATACAAATTAGTGTTGTAAAATATAGCAAATTCAAAACAATGAGCTGACAGATTTGCAAGGCGAATACCGTCTAACAGTAATGAAAACACCTCACCAGCACCCCACACTCGTGTCGAGTTCGAGTTTTCGCACCTCCCTTTACATAATACCGTGAAAGCAAAATTCTGCTAGATATTCGTTCGCACGAAATAGTGAGAATGCCGCTGTGAAGTAAGCAGTGCTACAGATACTCAATTTTTCAGCACTCGATGTAAGTTTTAATATTATATAGTACATAACTCCAACGATTCTGCATTGTATTCTTGTCGAACAATATATTATTTTATTACTCATATTGTACCACTTGTATATCATGCTGTGGTCAATAAAATATCCATCCATCTCTCTCTCTCTCTCTCTCTCTCTCTCTCTCTCTCTCTCTCTCTCTCTCTCTCTCTCTCTCTCTATATATATATATATATATATATATATATATATATATATATATATATATACTTTCTTTTGCCGTGTTTGTTGAAATTATAGTTACATCTTGTTCCGTGACTTCCATTAGACATCATTACATTTCGATCCTTGCTCTGTGACTTCCATTAGACATCATCACATTTCGATCCTTGTCGTCTGTTAGTCATTCACTAAACAGTTTCACTTTGTACCATGTAAATGCAATGACAAAACCAAGAATATTAAAAATATACGAGTATTTATCGCTCCGACAGAATAATTTAAGCGAGTGACAATTTCACGAAGAACTGCGACACAAGGCACGTGGACATCATACTCCCTAAGGTTCGCTGGAATGTTGAGCTGTTGCTACCACGCCTATCATTTTAGATGCCACTAACTACTACGACCACGAAATACTACACTATATGCCCTCAGGCGTCGATATAATATATATATTTATTTCGTTTCGTTTCCTCTTTGAAGGCTCCAACATGCTTCGGCTTAGGTCACCTAATAGCGGCTCTCCATGCTGCACGACCTATGGCAGCCTCTCAATGTACCTCTCCTCATCACAACACCAATACATTCCAGTCTCATCCTACCTCTCAACTCTTCCATCGTAAATCCAGCCCCACTCCCCGAGGCCTTGGACGCAGGGACGCACTGCACATCCACCTAATCATTGTCATTTCTGTACTTTTGAGCCTGCGAATATTCTCTTCCTTTACTGCCCAGGTCTCACTACCATACAGCATCACACTCCTAACACATGCTGCATACAAAGACCCCTTAGCACGTAGGGAGAATCCTCTCAGTATTAGGAGAGGCATCAGCTTCCTGAACTTTTTCCAACCACTTCTCACCTTAGCCACAGAGCTAGCTCCAGCCCCACCTTCAGCACATAACATGTCTCCCAAATAACAAACCTCTTCCACACACTCAAGAGACTCACCAACAAGTTCAATCCTTTCACGCCTGACAATCTCCACCTGCTCTCGCCACACACATAAAATTAGCATTATCTCTCAATTTATCTCTAATACCACTACATCTCTTGTGCACCCATTTATCACAAATACTGCACAAGATGGAATTACTTTCCACGCCCTTCTGGCAAACTGCACATGGCCACTCTCCCTCTCTTTTGACTGTATCGCACTTTTGTTTTGTCTGCATTTACCCTTAAGCCCTTATATAAATACAACAAGGAGCACTGAGACAGCATCACCCACACTCAAAAACTGGTTTAAGGGTTGACTTTGTTTGCACTGTGATATTGACCTTTGATAAACTACTCTCACAATCGCATTAATTCGTTCTTGCCTACTTTTTGTTCAAATAAAATCAAATCTAATTGAGTTGACATTGCCTAGTGGCCTTGACCGTTGACATGTCCCTGTGACCTTGAACTTTGTTTTCGAATTCAAATTTCTTCATACTTCTTATTAACCTAAAACCATCCACAAAATTTGCGCTACATCACACAAACACCGTTAAAGTTGCCCTTGCCATGTGACCTTGACTTTTGATCTATTGTTCTTAAAAACAATGGATCAAACTTTTGGATGATCCTCAACTCATCCACTAACTTTGACCCAAATCAGACCAAAAGTAGTTTAGTTATTTTGTTCACACACAAACACAAGGGTCGAACTCTGACAGTGCCATGTGACATTTTTTTTTTACTTTTCTCACACTTTTCCCTAAACATTTCCACACAGATAAGTTCAAATCAGATGAAAACTGTTGGAGTTGACTTTGCCCTGTTATGTTAGTTTTAGGCCTTTTTTGTGACTTTGACCTTTGATCGATTGTTCTCAAAATCGCTTCCTTTTTGTTCTTGCTTTATTCTCAACAATTCCACATCGTTTGGTCTAAAGCAGATAAAAAAAAAATTACATTGACCCTGCCGTGGGAGCTTGACCTTTGATCCATTGTCCTCAGCAATAACACGTTTACTCCAAGCAAGAACATCAACCCTTCCAGCATGTTGTTAAAATCAGATAAAAGATGTTTGAGAGTTAGACTTTTATCTTGTCCAGTGACCTTTAACTTTCTCTGGTTATTCTTAAAATTGAATTACTTAATTTTTGCTTTACAGTCAACATTTACCCCAGTGCTTGGTCTGAATCGGATAAAAAATATTGAAGAGTTCGCTAGGTCAGATTTAAACCTAGTCCCATGACCTTCACTTTTGACCTGTTGTTCTAAAAAGAAAAGGCTTACTTTCCTTGTCCATCTAGTTTGGCAGAACTCTCATAAAAACTCTTAGTTATTTTGTTACACACACACACACACACACACACACACACACACACACACACACACACGGGGAGGGGGGGTAGTCACGGCTGCTTACACTGTATTTGTCAGCTTCACGGCTGGGGGAGTCACAGCTGCGTACATTATAGATGTCAGCTTCACGGCTGGGGGAGTCACAGCTGCGTACATTATAGATGTCAGCTTCACGGCTGGGGAAGTCACGGCTACTCACATTATAGATGTCAGCTTCACGGTTTAACTCATTCAAACGGCAGATAATAGTATTCTTTACAGTTAGGTTGCCAGGCCGATAATGGATAGGATATGGGTTTCATTACGGCTACCGACACATGACTTAACGCGTTACGGGTAAATATCCAGCTCAAGAGAGTTAAACAGCGATTCTTCCTTGGCTGGCAACGGGCTAACTTATCTATCACAGGAGAAAGGGTCGTCTGACAGATTGAAAGTGGGGTTTTATTCTGGATAACACCAGCTGACTTTGCTTGTCATATTTCTGGCCAGATTGCACGATTTCTGGTAAATATCCTGTGCTCTAAAGTATGAGTTATTCTTCTGGTTAATACCTGTAGAGTTTTGGCTAACACCAGATAATTTTATTTTATAATTGGTTATCCTTCAGTGGAAAGTGGGTCAATTTTTTTCTTAAACATTCCTTTCTGCTAAATTAACAGTATTTCTCCCCTAATTCGCTATAACACGGATTGTAGTCCTAATTAAAAATAGCCCCTGCATCATATAGGAAATGAAGTTCTCCTTCTTGATGGAAAAAAGCATTCACATTTTTGTAGAAATGTACATTTTCTATGAGGCACTGAGGAATCCACGACCTCATAACCCCTGCTCAGTGCTTTCCCCTCCGCCCGTCTGCATCCATCCGTCCAACCCATCCCATTTCTCCAAAACACACAGGCACCCACCACTCAGCCTCTCGCTCCTGATAACAAATGAATGCTTCGAACTAGTTCACGCTTTGTGTTCGCGAGTTCATATCTGGAGGAAGTCGTGGAGTGGAATCGAATATACACTTACATGTCGGCTGCCTGGCTTTGTAATATAGGAGAAACATTGCATCTATGAAACAACATAAATGATATTCGAGTATTCATTGTTATCAGAGTCAAATCTTCACAGTAGATATTTTTACTACCTCTATAATTATCAGCACAAGCCTTGGGATGAAGGGATATTCGCGACAAAAATACAGATCAGACATCTGCTGCGCTCGTGAATGCGATGCTGCCATATACGCGTACATGGGTTGGCGGAAGGAGGGTGGATTACTACTCCTGGCCGCAGTACCGTCATCAGAATAGTTTACATTGGTAACGTACAAGTGAATATTAAATGTGTAATAAGCAAATTAAATCGCTGAGGATGAAGAGTTACAATATCTATTACACCAAGAAGAATACAGTTTGTGGAATGAGTTTTCATGAACTTCTTTACCTTGTGAAAATATTGTTGGGCACAGAACGGTGTAATCAAGATGTGTATTTTTACTGAGTGGCAACATTCGGGATGTTAAATGTTACATGATGATAAAGTTGTGCTCAGATGTCCAGGGCACCGCAAATAGTGAAACAGTGTTAGTAGGGACGAACTCTTGTGACTGCAACACGAATGACGTGATGTGAGGGTCAGCACATCCCTGGCACAGCATACCGCAGGGCTACACTCATGACTGTTGGCATTCCAGCTCGTGGTAAGGCAAGGGCTGGCCAACCTCATTATTAAGCTTGCCAAAATAATAACCTGCCATTAGGTTTCCGTACTCAACTACAACGCTCTCAGTGTAAAGAGGATTGTGTGTGTGTGTGTGTGTGTGTGTGTGTGTGTGTGTGTGTGTGTGTGTGTGTGTCTTCAGCTTAATGACAGGTTCACTGGTGAGGTGTTCGGTACCAGATTTAAACACACATGTACAGCCAATACATCTGCAATTATTAGACGATTCTGATCCCAAGTAATATACAAGATGCGACTACTTACAGCCTTCTTTTTTATTACTGGTTATAGTTCAGCAAGACTGTATTCTCTTTGGTCAAGATTTCGAAACAGTGTTTAATCAGAATATGCAAGGAACAGGATACATTGTTATACATCAAACTGCAACATTGAAGCTAATGGCAACTCTCAATTTGCAATTTTTGTTACTAAATCACGGTCCATCTAATCGAGCAGACTCTTCAAACACAGGTAAGCAGCTGCACCTATGGGATTGCCCCATAGGTTCCCTACACCGTTGATGTTATGCTTTAGAGTGGCATGTGCTTGATGTGTCCCATGTTGTGTGTTATGCTGTGTGAGAATATTCGTCAAACGAGGAACGTGACATCTGTGATTCCACCAAACCCAGATTTAAGTTGGTAACTGAGGAGGGCTGGGTGATAGCAGGAGGGGGAGGGGGAATTAGAATACCGTGCTCTGATTTATATGTTGTATTTCCCTGCGCGTGGGGTAAGAATGTAGTTGTTTTTTCGTTGCCAGTGTGGGAATGTCTGAAGGTGGGATATTGCTGTTGAGGGTTTGATAATGTTTGTGTGGTGACCGTGTTATATGTCTGTGTTATACGTCTGTCATGTATTGACAGGGATGTTGTATGCTGGAACAGAATGCTGGATATAACTATGTGCCTCTCATATCAGGGTAGTCTTTGACAGGGAGGACTTTAGTTTTAGAGATCAACCTAACTGTGTGAGGGGCTTTGATGCAGCCGGTGCGATGTATAGGACGTTGTTTTGTATGGTCTACTAGATGCTATAATGTGAATAAGATAGAATGGAAGCCCATGCCAGGGAAGCATAGGACATCACTGATGTATTGTTTGTAGAGTAAGGAGCGAATTTCTTATTTTCCCAAAATTTGGCCCTGTAGTTACCCTGAATGTACTGAGTTCGGGAGTGTACCGCATTTTGATATCTTGTGCGTTGTCCTTGAAGATGAGCCAGGTTTCTACAGTCACTCCAAGTAGCTTAGTGAAGGTTGTGTGCGGTGCACGTAATGTGTACACAGTCACTCACCCATTAGGATGCATCTCATGAACCCAGAGAAACCTAAACCAGTGAATATGAAGCATCATACGTGAATTCCTCTTTCGCCCAACAGATGGCGGTAGGTTATATGCGTTAGTGGAAGGAGGGATCATGGGTGGGACGATTGAGTAAGGGGAGAGGGATAACACGGAATTAACAAGCAAAAAAGCAAAAATGATACTGACAAGTATACGAAGTACTTTTCCATACCATGATGATAGTTGATGTCAATTTTATTATCTACTCCAAAGAATATACTTGATTTTGTCGAAAAAAAAGGCTGTTCGAAAGTTTCTGAGAATCTGTGGGATGCAAAAGATAATTAAGGAGTGTAACATGACATTGTATGACCAGTAATGCCTTTCTAGTAGCTATTTAACTTTATTCCCGGTGACACCACGTTCTCGCCTGTGATCTAGTCTTTTGGGGCCATCCTGGCTCTTAATTGATTCAGCTGATGAATCATCTGATCTTCTTGTCTTTGTGATATCCTGCACTAACGTATTTGCTCTTAAGATTTGATCCTCCGTAAATGAAGTGAATTTCTCATCGATGTGTGGATTCAATCCGCCTAACACCAGTCTTTCAGTTGTGAGGTAACCCATTGTTCTGAGAGTGGCCAGCTTTCTCATCATGGCAGCAGGTGAAAGGCTAGTTCTCCAGTTCATTTACTGCCTCTCGCTATTGGATTGCTCCTTAATTTGCTAACATCGGTCTTTCCTCGTAACAGTAAAATGCCATTACAAACTCCAGTAATCCTAAATGTACTTTTACATGTTATCGTCTTTGTTTCAGAAAATTACCTGCATAATTCTCGAGAAATTTTGGTTCGGATTTACATTTCAAATTAATCTCGCATGTCTTTATGATCCTACAGCTCCATTTTTGTGGTGTATAAATCATTTGGTAAGCGAAGCCGATCTACAGTATGTCTGTAATCTCTCTCTCTCTCTCTCTCTCTCTCTCTCTCTCTCCTGTATATAATTATAAAATTGTGTATGTAACTACACACACACACACACACATATATATATATATATATATATATATATATATATATATATATATATATATATATATATATATATATATATACGCTTGCCCCATAAAGTAATGGTGCAGACTTCGCGTGAGGCAATCTTTGACCACGGACGATGGTTTTTGCAAAATGTCCAATGATTCCACGCCACGTTGGTAAATTTGCTTTCATGAGGAAGCTTTATACCACACTTTTGTGACTCTTCATGGCCAGTATTGTCATCATATAAGTATTCAATTGACAATTGATTAATATTCTTGGAACATCGCAAGCATTAAAGTTCATTTAGTATTATCATCGTCTCTCTCCTGCGAGATACTTTTTGGAGCTAGTGTACTTTTACAGTAAAAATACATATAATATAATTGTGTGTGTGTGTGTGTGTGTGTGTGTGTGTGTGTGTAAATATTTTTATCTTTTCCATATCAAATTACTCACGCCGTTCCTTCCTTTACCCTAACCTACCTCCGCCATCGCACCCTGTCTCTATTTCTCCCATACTTATTCCTTTTCGGCTCTTTTACTGCTCCTCATTCTACCATCACTCCTTCCATGACCCCACATCGTATTAACTATAATAATAGGCATAAAACTCTGTTTTTCCCCCCATCCTAAATGTTGTCAAGTGTCTGTGCTTTAGTTATCTCTTGTTTCTACAATTTTACATCCCTGGATCTTAACTGTCATTTTTTAATAAAGTTTTTGGTTTCCATGCAAATAAAAAATCAGTCTATCTGATGTATGTGTCTAATTATTACAGCAGGATGGACTTGATTTTTTATTTAAAAAAATCAAAGGATAACTTATACTATTTAGGGAAAAAATTATGACCAGTAGAATAACTGAAAACGTCGTCATCCATTAACAACGCCCTTTTACTGTGAGAGGAGCAAAGAGTTTTCAATTGGAATAAATGCGGATCTCAGGTCTTAACCTCTTCTCCACATCAGATCGTCTGGCGTCAGCCGTGAGAAAGTTTTTCTACCGATAGCCATTAACTTTAATCTCGTAAGGGGTGGCCACAAACAAATGGCCTCCATGTCGCCCTGTCCCCAGTCATTTCGATGCCTCCTCCCAGCTAACACACCCCTCTCTCATATACCTCTCTACTTCATCCCTCCATTTTATCCTCGGTCTCCCTCTCCATCTCCCCCCTTCCACGTCACTCACATACATGCTCCTAGTTAACCTTTACTCTCCATCCCTCCATATGGCCAAACCGCCTAAATGTATTTCTTCTAATGCTTTCTGTCACATCCATCTACACCACAATGCTCCTTCACTTCCTCATTTGTCAGTCTTTCTCTCCATGCGACTCTATATTTCGCTCTCAAATACTGTAACTCATTTCCACTGCACTCACTCTTGACATGTGTCCTTGCAACAACGTCCAAGTTGCTTTTGCATACGTTAGAGTAGTTATCAGAACACTATCATGCAGCGACTTTATATTTCCATGTTCAACTCCCTGTTCCTTATCGATTATTTCAATGAACCAGTATCCTTTCTTCCCTGCTGTATCCTTGCAAGCACTTTATCCTCCAGCCTTACATCCTTACTCATCACACTACCTAAGTTCTTAAATGCACCCACATTTTCCATTCCTCACCAACTAGCCTCACTATGCATTCAGGGACTTCATTTCTCTCGAAGACCACAGCCTTACTATTTCCTACTTTCAGCTTTAAATACCGTTCTTACAAACTCTCCCAAACTCACTCACCAAGCCTTGCAGTTCTCCTCCGTCTTTACTTAACAATACAATATAACTGCAAACAACCGAACAGGAAGTTTCCAAATGCTGCCCTCTCTCATTAGGGCCGCCCCAACATCCACTGCTCTACCTTGTAACTCTTTAATAACTCCATCCAAATACAGATTGAACAACCATGGATACATCATACATCCTTGTTTCAGTCCAACTTCCAGACAGAAAAATTCACTCAGAGTACCATCCGCACTCACTGCTGTCCTAGCGCCATAATATATACTCTTCATGGCATTCAACAGCTCCCCATTTACTCCATTTTTTTTTTTTTTTAGTATTCTCCACATTCCGTGTCAATCCATTTTGGCATATGCATTCTCCAAATCCACGAAGGCCGAATACAACTTCTTTCCCTTCTCTAGGTGATTTTTTCATTAAAAGACCTTCGGATGAATATCCGATCTACACAACCTCTTCCTTTCCTGAAAGTTCCCTGTCCTTCTCGAATTAATTCCTCTGGTATTTCCCTAATTCTGTCAATAATTATCCTACGATATACTTTTCCTATAACACTAAGAAGACAAATGCCTCTATGATTACCACACTCTTCTTTTTCCCATTTTCCTTTGTACAGGAAAATAATTATACCTGACTTCCAGTCCTCTGGGACTCTACCTTCCTCCCAAGCCAATCTGCACATTTTCCATATCAGTTCTACTACTATCTCTCCACCATGCTGCTGCACTTCAGCACACATTCCATCAACTTGTTTCTTTCCCCATTTTGACTCTCTTCATTGCTTTTACTACATCCATTCAACTGATCTCTTGCTCCATTCTCATCTCCCTCCTTCTCCCAGCCATTCTCCAGCCACTTATACTTGCGTTAGCATTCTCTGTGTATAACACTTCCTTATACTGTCTTCTCCATTTGCTCAATTTTTCTTCCTTCTTCACCAGCAATCTGCCATCCTCCCCCAACAATTCTACCCTCTTTGTGTGGACTGCTTCCTCCTGCCGCTCTCTCCTATTCATCCATCGCATTTACAAATTGACTCTCACCACCACCAAGTGGTGGTCAGAGTCCACATTCCCAGCCTCTGTATGCTCTCCCATCCAGCGAATATCTTCTTATTCTTTCATCCACACATACGTTATCAGCCATTGCCTCCTATTCATACCAGTGGATCATTTTGTGTCTAAAGAGGGTGTTGGCCATCATCAATCCCCTCCCTGCACAAACGCCCATTAGAGCACTACCATTCTCATTCACTTCTTCAGGTACACCCCACTCACCAAATACTCCATCCACTTTCACATTCGCTACATTTCCATTCATATCTCCCATCAGAAACACTCTCTTACTCCTCTAAAACTTTTCAATACATGGTTCCTCATTTTTTTTTTTAATCTGCATTTACTCTTAAGCCTTTGTGCCTCATACCATATCTCCACATTCTAAATCATTCCTCTGCCTCCAAACAGATTAAGAGATAAATCATAAATGACAACTTCGGCCTGGAGTCCACCGAATTCGCGATTAGATATGACTGAGACAACAGCAGTTCTACCCACTATAACTTGGCCAAAAATTGCAATCTGTCGGTCTTGAATGCTGAACTGTAATTAGAGTTTTAAGTTATGAATATAATGCTAACCATTTGCACGAAGCTCTTGTAAATTGTGCTATCATGAAGTGCTGTGTAAAGTATGTAGAGTCATGATATTTTTCTGACACTGAGCAACGGAAATTTTTTTGTGAAGGACGAAAATATCTTCGAAGTTAAAGTGGACGAACTACACAACATCTACTTGGTGTTGTCATACACACCAGAAGAAAACTGCAGGAAAAAACATACGATTGGGATAAAATACTGTTGTAAAAATGACAGAAAAAGATGCAGGAACAAGGAAGGACTGTATTGTTCGCCGTCGCAGGCTTGGCTAACACCAGGACTGGGGCATTCATTGTCTTCTTCTGGGAACGTCGCCACGGATATCGCAATCAATTGTTTCCATTAACACAGGAAGAAAATGTAGGATGTATTATTAAGAAAGACAACAAAGGTACGACGGTATTCTTGTTTTGTGACATAATGTGGAAGAGAAGACTCAGCCTGAATGATAAGTAAATCCCTTCCAGCCATGCGGAACGGGACTGATTAATAGCCTTTCCATCACAAAATGTTTGCAAATACCATTATCTTTGTTTCCATAATGTTATTGGCCCCACCATGACCGGTTCTGAACAAAAAGTCGAAAAAAAAAAAAAACATTTTTGTATATTTTAGCGTGTTGCGTTGTCCGAAAGTATCGCGTCTTCACGTTGCGCGTGATAGCCGAAATCATTGCTTGGTATATTTCTGACACTCCCTGGACTTACCCCAGCCTAATGGAGAAAGAAGCTTGGTCAATGCCTATTACCGTTCTCTTGAAAGAAACGACCAAATGCACATACGTCCATTTTCCCTTGTTGCGATTTTCGACAATTTCTCACCGTCGCGGCGTGCGCGAACGCCATTTTTTTTTCCGAACACTGCCTGGATTTTACCCCAACCTATTGCAAAACATATTATATCGATATCTATTACCGTACTCGTGAAAGAAACTAACAAACGCATAGACAGGCACTCACATACACAGCTTGACTTATTTAGATATACATAAATGAACAGAAATAGCAGATAATTTTTGAAAGTTACCGAGTCTTATTATTAGGAAGCATTCATTCGCGTCATAGTGCTTCATATACTGTATAATCGTTTGGATACCAGACTGCTGTGTTCGTATGAAGTCTGGGCTACGAACTCGGGGGTGCAAAATCAGTATTATTTTGATCATATACAGTTTACCTTCTCACCCTACGATAATATAGCAGTAAGGCTTTACTGCTGGTATTATTCTAGAATTTCGTTCGTGCCTAATACCTCTTACATTCAGTGTACAGTAATAAAGGCTGTGAAGGATGTGAATTTACAGTAATATCATTATACCACGTGACAATCACCTCTGACCGCCAGTCACAGAGGTTGTTTCATAGCCCATTCTTGGATTTCCTACGCCACGTCTACCAGAACTCGATTTTGTTACCTCATCTACTTTTCGCACTGGAAGAATCCCCGAGTGTACTATAAATAATATATTTTTGTACCCTAGTTCTCGGTGTGGAACGGAGACGATGGGAAAAATGCAATTTACTTTGTGCTGGAATTGTACCCGGCCTCCCAGGGTTAGGATTTTGCTGCTCGTTAGCGTCACTCATCATTGTCTTTTACGTTATGTTAGGAAAGAGATACTGTTTAAGTTTCTTTGGGGAAAGACAAGAAAACATATAAAGAAGCACGACAAGAGTTGGGGCAGGTGCAGGAATGAATACAGTCGGAGTGTATTGGGTACGGTAATACTGGGAAGACCTACCAGGATATTAATTCGGGATTCCTTACGTGGAGGTGATAAAGACGATCATGGTACAACAACGCACTTCGTACAGTCTGAGCGAGGCTTTGGTGGGGGAGAAAAACACTATCCAAGTATTCCTTGCATGTTCTGAAAGTGGACTAAATGTTGTAGGGTAAAGGACAAAATTCTTCTCTGTATTGAGATTGGGATGCGGTGACTCCAGCGTCAAGCACTTGTGCTGCAAACAACTTAGAAGTTTCTGTGGCAAATGTGGTGGAAAACTGTATCTGCGATCCTTTCTCTCCACTGATGCTTTTCCTAGTGTGGTCTATAATATATTCTCTAGCTCGTTCAGTTCCACCTATGCACGATGTCTATACTGTGAATGATGTACTTGGGTAGCAGTTGGTTTTATAATCAGACTCTGAGAACAGAACAATCAGTGGAAATGTTTAAGCTAACAGAACAAATAATATGCATTTAGCTGTAATATTATACCTCATCACAAAATAGAAGAGGGCATACATTCTGTAATTCATCCGAAAAAAAAAAAAAAAAAAAAAAAAAGCTTCACGAGCTTACAAAGTTAGGGAACATCCTTCTACGCAGTACTGACTGGAGGTATTAGATCAAAAGTAAAGCAATATCCACTCGTCTGGTGACAAGTTAACGACGTGATAGAGCGATATACAGTACATGGATTTTTTGTTAGGGACTGAGCTACAGAAGTGAACGAAGGCAGAGTGGATGGTATGGCACTCGTAAAGAATGAAAGAAAAAACAATTGAGTTATATCCGTAAGTCAGATTGTCAAGCCATAAAAATGCCATAATCCCTCGTTTCAATGTCGTAACTTTAAGCATGGGGGTGTTGATGTATACAGAAAACATGAGTGGAGAGTGTTGTGGGAAGAAAATACTTATTCAGTATATACGGATTTGAGGTAAATAGGAAAGTCAAAGAATGGGCAATGGTCAGGGGGTTAGATTGAATGCGACGGAAGAAAAATTGCACTGAACTACTGTCCTGTTTCCTGATCGGGCTGTGCTGCTTAGGAATGAGAAAAAAGAAATGAAAGTGATTGGTCAGTGAATTTGGAAGCGTGTGTGAGAGCGACGAGGTTTCAGAGTGAATTTGGTGAAGATTTAAAGTCATGGCACATTTTTAAAACATGCAGCATAATGACACTATATTTCTATATTCCTGCAATCGTCCGAATAAGTGAAGTCTTCCGATGGACCACTTTAAATAATTGAATCTGGTGACGTCTTTCATGGAGTAGTCGTGTTAACTTTTCTAGACGTCTCTTTTGTTAGACGCCTTGATCCTGTAAGGGGTGACACAAACAAATCGCCTTCATGTCGCCCAGTCCCCGGCCATGTCACTGCCCTCCCCCCAGCTCACACACACACACAGCTCTCTCATATACCTCTCCACTCCATCCCTCCATCTCATTCTCGACCTCCCCCTCCTTCTTCCCCACTCCATCTCAGTAACATACACTCTCCTCGTTAGTCTCTCGCTCTCCATTCTCTCCACATGGCCGAACCACCTCATTGTATTTCTCCTAACTTTTACTATCACATCCACATCCACACCACAACGATCCTTCATTTTCTCATTTGTCAGTCTGTCTCTTTATGTAACTCCACATTCTCCTCTCAGATAACTCATTGCCACTGCTCTCACACTTGACTTGTGTCCTTCCAACATGGTCCAAGCTTCACTTCCCTACGTTAGAGATGGTATCGCAATAATATCATGCAGCGACCTTTTTATTCCCATGCTCACTTCCCTATTTCTTATTACTGCCTTCAAAGAACCAGCAACCTTTCTTTCTTCTTGTACCCTTTCAGCACTTCATCCTCCAAACTTCCATCCATACTCATCACACTACCCAGGTACTTAAATGCACTCACATTTTCCATTTCCTAGATGTGAAAGGATTCATGGAGGCTGTAACATCACCATCTTGAAAAGCGTGTCCAGTAGATATTAAAACCGTTTAGTGACAGGAAGAATACCATTAGGACATGTCATCGGACTGATGATACTCAAAAAATCATGTTTGGAAAATTGTATATTGTGGAAAACGTTTGGGGTAAGCAAACTCACTTGGGAAATTTAATTCAAATATTTCTCCTGTTTCCTGGTCGTTTCTTTCTTTCTTTCTTTCTTTTTTTTGGGGGAGGGGCTCTGACCTCCCATGAATCATCGGGGGGATTGCATTACGAATGGGAGTCCATTGTACAACTTGTGCCAAGATATCGAAGCCATATAGGCTCTCTTTTCACTTCTGAGAATTTTTTAATTGGTGTGGGGGCTGACCTCCCTAAAAAACATGGTTGAAAAACTATATATAGTGGAAGACCTCGGTACCCAGACGGACTCATCGGGGAAGTTTCATTCAGATTCATCAATTTCCCCGGGATGAGTTAAAGTAGTCACACACACACACACACACACACACACACACACACACACACACACACACACACACACACCTTCTCATCTCAGATCCAGCAATATGTCAAGGGTCCGAATTAAGTACGGAACCTGCACACCAGTATTGTCCGGGGCGTCGTAGGTTGTAATCCGTGAGAAGGTCATGTCCCAGGTAATGGGGTGACACTGATCCAAACACCGTCTGAGTCCAGAAGTGCAAGGATGTGTGTGTGTGTGTGTGTGTGTGTGTGTGTGTGTGTGTGTGTGTGTGTGTGTGTGTGTGTGTGTGTGTGTGTGTGTGTGTGTGTGTGTGTGTGTGCTTTACAAGTACTTCAACATGCACTCACAGAGACTGTCATAACGTAGTAGCCTCCCTTTTATTTCTCTCGTCTTTCACACAAGTTATGCTAAAAACAGTTATTAGACAAAGTTGAGTAGAAAGGCAGAGAAACAAATAATTACTGCAGAATGATAGACAGACAGGTTTTTGACCCGAATAGATATAATTAAAATATTACAAATTTTTCGTCAAGGTAGGCCTAAAAACAATCTCTCTTACTCCAGTGTTGCTTTATTCATCCTCAACACATACTGCACACTATACATACTTTTTTTTTTTTTTCACAGAGATCATTGTACCACAAAGTACTGCCACAAACTTAGATAAATCTCATTCGTCTGCTTCTTCATTCACAGAGATATCATTACAAACATTTAACACTCACATTTATCTTCTTTCACACAGACTTCTACAATGCACATTGTAGAAATGTTCGTTGATGTCCTTAATTGCGGAGGTTAACTTGTTTTCTTGAATTAATACCACAGGTATTATTATCGCTATCATTCTAACCCATTACTTATGAATATGTACTGAGTACGAATAGCCATTGAAAGTGAATAATAGTTCCTTCTTTATCCCTGCACAATTGTTGACTCTATACAGGGGTTTTGTACGCCTCTATGTGGAGTACAACTCTCATGTGTGAGGAGGCTCCCCACATACAGCTTTTCTCAATAGGATGGAGTCAAAGGCTTCTCGTCTCATTAACTCTCCTCCTCTTACTGACTCCCTTCAACCTCTGTCTCTTCGCCGCACTGTTGGATCTTTAACTCTTTTCTATCGCTACTTCAATGGTCACTACTCCTCTGAACTGTCTGCATGCATTCCTCCACCACTACGACGGGCGCGTAGCACCCGTCTAGCAGCAAACTCTCATCCCTTTTCTGTCCAACTCTCTAATTCAAGAGTTAACCGTTACTCCCAGTCCCTCATTTATGCAACAGGTCAACTCTGGAACTGTTTCCTTCTGTCTGTATTTCCTGCTTCCTATGATCTGCAGTCTTTCAAACGCAGTGTGTCCAGGCATCTCGAAATGATCGGATCTTGAATTTGGCTCTCTATTGTATTTTGTTTTTCTCTTGGAGGGAACTGTTATTGCAGGCTCATGGCCTTTGGTTCCTTCTTCCTCGCATAAAAAAAAAATAAAAAAAAATAGGAGAATTATCATCAAAGTACCCCGTGAAAATGAATCACAAAACCAAATGCTATTCACGTCATGACTGTCCTTAACTGAGAGTTCTTTTGATTCTTGAATGAGGAGAGCAAACCTAAGCTGAATAAACAAGTAATTTTGTAGTATCAAAAACCAAGTTAAGATTTTTGCAATCGTTCGCTATAGAATGTGAGCAGTTTGCTTGATAGTATTTGTGATAGAACAGTAAGTGCAGCTACATGTAGTGTTCGTGGTAGAGATGGTGGTGGCAAAGGTGGAGGTGCACACTATTGATCACAGCATCCTGCTCCCCCCCGCCACCACCTGCTGGACTCACACTCAATTTCCTCGTCTATCACCTGGTTCGGTAAGAGTTCCCACAACAACACAACTACGAAGAGTACTGCTGCAACACGCTTTAGTTCATGAAATACGGGTTATATATATATATATATATATATATATATATATATATATATATATATATATATATATATATATATATATATATATATATATATATATATATATATATATATATATATATATATATATATATATATATATATATATACATGAGAAAGGGAGAATGTATGTATGTATGTATGTACCATATATCACATATCACATAATACACACAATAACATATAAGTTTCTGTGACTGATATAGTGGAAGATGGGTTGCCCATCATCCACTCACTCGGTATAGTGCTTCCTTTAAGTGACGACACTGAATATCCCAATGGTCCCGTGTAACCCACGAAGCCATTTACTAAGCTGAATGGTAACCATATAACCAAATGACGCCTGGTGATCTAGTGGGTTAGGTGCTCTGACTAGACGGAAACTGTATGGGATGGTTGGAGTTTATTGTTCACATAATACCACTCAGGGACAGGTGTGGCTGGTAACCCTTGCCCTAAATGTTGGGACCAATAACCTTGGCCCGGGCCCATATGCTCTTGATGGGACAACGAAAAAGACAGGATGATGGATGATGGAAGGATGGTTGATAATTATGAGCCCAATGATAAAACCATGCCAGGATTCCTAACTGTGACCCTCAGTTAGAATCGGATCTCATGACAACAGTTAACATTACATAGCAGTTTTCTTTGACATCCATCACAGGTGACCAGTGAACAGTAAAAAAGCAGGGAGTAGACGCAACATTATTTTAGGTTCAAGTGTAACTAAAAAATTAACATGATCATGACAAAACATATTGTCTGCTGGGTGTACAACAAAAGTCACAGGGGATGTCTCAATGAAAAGTTAGTGGCGAGGGGTGATAGAGTGTTGCTGTATACAACTACAGGTGAGCCGAGATCTCACCAAGATATCAGTCTAGATGAAAACTGCATGAAAAGGCTGGCTTATTATCATATCCACATATACTGTATGCTCCCTCCCAAACTTCCACTGGGACGTTGCGTAATTCACGAATTCATATGTCTGGGACATGCAGAGTCGAGCTGTATTATGAATTACAGTATGTGTTCATGTTATGATGTAATAAGAAATCTAAAAAGACTGTACTTAGCAAAAGGAGAATGCCAGATGAAGCATGACAACAGAGGGCAATGAGTAATCTTACTTTTCTTGTTATCATTTTCTTTTTCTATAGCATTTTTTTTTATCAAAGAAAAGTCGCATGCAGCGCTTGTTAATACTGGGATGGGTGACCGCTTCCATATGTACTTCCCTTTACCTAACCTTTACCTTGACCCGGGCTCTTGTAAACGAGGAAGACCTTCTGATAGCACTTGTATTATACCAGTTTGTTCAGTAGATGCAACGTTAACACTGTAGTTTGTTATAGTTACGCAAACTAAATTAACACTAAGACAAATGAAATAATAGATAACAATGTCCTAAGGTGTTTAGAAATTAATTAGTAAAGGGAGAAACAATAAGGAGCCTCTTAATCACTTGGATTAGAGGATGTAGCTTATTTTTTAAGCACGCCGCTTGTAAACAGTTTTATTCACTCCAAGATAACACCAAAGTACTGAACTAGGAGAATGACGGCAATATCTAAGCATTACACGACGAAGCACACACACACACACACACACACACACACACACACACACACACACACACACACACAGAACAGCAGTAAAATCGACTTCTGGTATCAAAAAATAAAATCCAAAACACGTCATCGTAGTGGAGAGTCTTAACCCAACAAGTGTAATGGTCTATTGTGTCCCATTAATACAAAATTCACTCGCCAGGGACTCCACCATTGGCATCTTAATCTAACGAAGTTGTTACCTTTATTCTTTTTCATTTTTTTAATCAGTAAAATAGACAAATGAATTGAGTTTTGAAAATATTGAGTAGGGGTAAGGCAGTGGGGAAAAGTAATGAGAAATACTTTGATGTGGTTAGGCCAAATAGGGCTACGTAAGAGTGGAAGATTGATTGGAACGGTGTATGAGAGTCGAGTGTTTGGGAAAAGAGATGGGCCGAGAACGATGTTGAAGCAGAGGGTGGTGGAGTATTTGTGGCAGGTTTGTTTGCCATAACTGAGTAATACCTAAATTTATATACCAGGTCATCCTTTCACAGGACGTGGTATTATGAAGCGGACATGTAATTATTTCGTAGTTGCATCATGAACAGTTTTGTGCGGTTCTTAAAAAATCAATGAACTTTTTTTTTTTTTAATGTCTGTCTGTATTCTGCTAGCATATTTTTTCTAACTTCAGGCCATTTTATTGAATTCATGAAAGGTTTATCGTACATGTGATTTCACGACGGCATTTTCGTTTATTCTTGCTACCTCCTCGGAGTTTTCTTCCATTCATGATAGAACATCATGTTGAATGAGTTACAGCAACTTTTTTTTTTTGTACTTTCTTGCTACCTCCAAGCGACTGTATTCAGCGCAGAAAAGAATATTTATTTTGAAGTTGCTACAGTGACTTTTTATTTTCGCTACCTCCAAGCAGCCCTGTGTAGCAAGAAATAAGACAGTACAATAAAACTTCTGGTATGGCAAGGGCTACAGAGACCTTTCTTCCAGTTTACTCTTCCCACCTTCAAGCATATTACCTCCGAAATGTTCGGGACTGACGGGTCGTGATAGATTTTTTAGCTCATTATTGCTTCATACAAGCCATTTTGTTAATACCTTTTGCCCGGAAACGTAATCTTTTCATTCAGCTGATGAAGAAGCCAAGTAGTGAAGTGGTTAATGACAGTTGTATCTTATCCCGCTAGTCGAAAAATTTATCTTCAAGCAGCATAATTTTCGGGATATAGGAAGTATGAAGTAAAAAAAACGTTATCGGACTGAACTTAACATCTCCAGTCATATGACGTATAACAGCCATTATCGTACACTCTTTTTCCGGTCTCCTGGAGTGTGGTCGTCCGAGGCTAGGCTATTTTCTACAGACATTTAAGGCGAGAGTGATCAATCGTTTCCCCTTAGCGACATTTGAGAGAAAAAGAAAGCCCATACACCTGTTGCAACGAAATCCTTATGGGCTACATCCTGCTGGAGCACTTGAACTTCCTTGACCACCAGACGTTGTCGTATATATATATATATATATATATATATATATATATATATATATATATATATATAAACGTCATATAGCTAAAGATCTTAACCGCCGGAAAAGCCATCTCGTCCTGAAATGGCTGATGTGGGTAGAAGAGAAGGGGCAAGACATTGGTTACCTTCCAGGCTGCCTTTCCTTCATCCTGCTGCCTCAAGACCCTACTCAATCTACTGATCCAGCGCCTTACTAATGGAGCATTTTTTTTTTTTTTTTTTTTTTTTTTTTTTTGAAGGTGAATAGACCTGAGGATATTATAGGTTGGAGAGGAAACACTGGAAGGAGCTTCAGTTTATTAATCCCTTGACGTATTAATTTTATTCTTGCTGGAAAAGATCTCCCATATCGATTTGTTTCATGAAGGTTAAATTAACGTTCTCCAGTTGGAAAAATTTCATCGAAACAAATTAAAATTGTCTGGAGATAGCAAGAATATACAACAAACAAATGTCACCGTGTTAACTTTGTAAAAAATTTGTTGTAATGGCTGCGATACTTTGTTCACTTTAATTAGGCGTAAAATATCCGTCTCTCCATCTTGAATTCTGGCATATACTAAGATTTTAACACTAGATTATGTTGCTGGCTACAATGAAGTACTTTCGAAAGTATATAGAGCCGTAGTATTGTATTATTCTGTCAATGAGCTACTGGAAATGACCTACAAATGACGAAAATCTTTAAATTAAGATGACTGAAGGATAGACATGGATAACGTGGAAGAGGGGAAACACACAAAAAGTCTTGGTTCTTATTTCTCTCTTTCCTGAGTTTTCCCCTAATTTTATTCTCTTGTCACTGTAAATGGCCTTATATTAACTCCTTCATTGCAAAAAGCCTTCCAAAAACTTAGTAAAATCGTGTAATAATAACAAGAATCAAGTGGAAAAGAAATAACACTGTGATGAGGTTGATGGAGACAGCTTTTACGTATAACCCCTCCATGCATAGAGATCCTTCATTACATGATAGAAAGGAGGCAAAAGCGAGATCACAAATGTTTTATGCTTTTTACATGCTCATTCTTAATCTGATCTTATCAACGTCATTTGAGTGTTATGCCCTCCACAACAGTCTTTTGCATACCTTAGGGAAAATGGCCATCAAATCAGTTTAAGAGGAAAGAGCTTGTTAGCCACTGTATTCACTATTGCTTATGCTATGTTCTGATCAGGTAATGAAAATTGGGGAAAAGTTTGCATAATGGTAATGTCACAAATATATCCTACACGTTTCTCCCCAGCAGATTAGTAAGTATCGTTTAGCCTGGGCCTGTCAAATTTCCAGCTGCTTCTAGTGGCCAGACAGACATATGAGAGACTAATTCGCATATCAGCGCATATAATGAACTTATGGTTGTGAAGAAAATCTTAGTTATATCTGTTTTACGTATAGCCTGATATCGCATTCTGCGAAGGCGAACCTTGACAAAAGGACCTGTGGGCATATTTGTCCTTATCAGTAATTATTAACGCCCTCTCTTCCAAAGATGCCACATTCCTTACAGATTGCCATACCATCTCTCCACCGTGGTGTTGGTCTTCCTTTCCTTCATCTTCTTCTTTCTTTCTTATTCTTACACACCAACATATAACTTTTGTGTAAGCCAATAAGCTTCGTGTTATCTTTACTTTCCATGTATTCCCATGTTTTCGTCCTTTCAGTGATTTCACTCCCCTACACTCTTAGACAGTCTGGCCACAAGAATTCAGCCCTAGCCCATCGTATGACACTAAGTTGCGTGCACGATACCTGAGAAGCTAGGGTCTCATTCCTTAAGAGGTATAACTGCCATATAATTAGGTTAGGACAAATGAAGTAGGATCCTATCATGTTATTCTAATATCAGTAAGTCTGTAGTATTTGTTTAGCTCATCTATCCTTCAGTTTTTACCCTTCACCTGACAAAGTCAGAGGAGGATGTTCTTAACACTGGGATCAATAGATGGTCGCCCCTTGAGTTGGGCGGCTGGCCGGGCGTACTGTTGAGAATTCGTTTCCGAACCAGAACTTAGAAAGCATTCAATAAAGAGTCATGAAATTTCACATAGTTATGTGCCTTATAGTGAACTGGTGCCTTTTGGTAGGTAGAATACTGTGTCATAGGTAGTTTTTTTTCTTTATGAAAAATTTAAAAAAAAAATATTATCCCAAAGATTTCAAAGTGAATTGCGCAAGGAGTCTGACGGGGCCAGGTTTATGTGTCCTCTAGGCGTTCTCTTTACGCCCACATTTAAAAGAAAAGATGGAGACGAGGGGGAGGGGGGCCATTATGAGCTTGGTTAGGTGTACAGGAAGAAGAGGGGGTATGTGCTTGGTCAGATGGGGGTTGCAATTGCCTATGTTTCTCTTTCTCATCAGTTTTTACGTACATTCTTGCCATTTCCAGAATCTGATAAGCAAAATCATTCTGTTACAATTCTCATTAACCTTATAGTTTGACGTAAATATTTTCCATTGCAGAAGTTATTGATAACCCTGTTGGTTTATCCTTTCACATTAGCCTTTTATTCACTTATTATGAATTTTAAAAAAGTACAGGTAAGATTTATAATGAAAAAATATCGCATCTCTTGTGAACAGCGGCGCCCGAAATGAGTCCAGGATAATGAACTAATGAACGAAGTTTGTTAGCTTCTCTCTTAACAAGCTTCTTGGGACAACCTCATCACCAGCTATAATAGTGATGCAATCATCGGTAATCAGATTACTCATTATTATACCCCGTGCTTGAGGTTTTACCTGTGTGCTTTCCTGCCCATCATTTTCACAAGAGGCGTGTCCCAGGTGAATATGTAAGTGCCTGTTGGTAATAAGAAATTAAAGGCAAGATTGTGTAGAATGAAGTATTTGAAACTTGGTTTCCTTTTATACGAAACTCTCTCTCTCTCACACACACACACACACACACACACACACACACACATATGCTGAATTAAATCGCATTACTGAAAGGATTAATGTATGATGTGCGCCGAGTAGTCGAACGTGATCTCTTTTCAAACTTGTATTAAAAAGTTGTTTTTGTTCTACCTTTACGTTATACAGTAACCCCAGAGGACACTCCTAGTAGGGTTTACATGAACATAATCACTGAGATATTTGATAATTGCTGGTGCTGCAAGAGTCATAAACAAACCAGTTTGGGTGATACTTCAGTTAAATCATGATTTGCATAATGGATATATCTTATTAAATACCTCAGGCATCGGTAGGTTCCTGGAAAGGATAAACCGTTGTGTTCTTCACTTAAACCACTTGACAACGATAAATAAAAATGAACTGAGATAAAAACATAGGCAACGCTCCGCTGTTGCAACCCTATATCTGACCAAGCACATACCACCCACCTCCCTGCACACCTAACCAAGCGTATAACTCCCCTCGGCCCCCTCCCTCTGTATAACACAGAGACATTAAAACTTTAAAATTTCAGTAGTTTATCCATGATAATAATGAAGTTATGAGCAGATTTGATGAAATTATGGCTCATGATTTTTCATTTAGGCAGCCATTGTTTACGATTACATAATAGGTACGGTCATGAAACTTCAAACAAACTTAGATATTCATATAATCATTTATCATGTACAATTCCTGCCTCGTAGGTGTATGAGCTGCAAGGTTTTACTAGAAAAATGCATTATAATAGTTTTATGTATTTTTGCAATTTCATAACGTGATATAATCTCATGGCATTCTACGTATCAAGAGGCACCAGGAAGCATATTATTAACACATATTCCTGGAGGGTTTGATGCCTGTACCTGTATTGGTTTCTGAGTCTTAGCCCGAAAACAACAAATTATTTTTTTTCTTTTACTTTTCATTATTAAAAATAAAAAAAAACTACTCAAGACACAGCATTCTATCTATCAAAAGACACCAGTTCACTGTAAAACACATAACAAAGTAAAATTTCATGACTCTATAGTCAGTACTTTCTGAGTTCTAAAACCAGCCAGCAGCCCTGCCTCCCAGCTCAAAGGATGGACACCTACTGATCCCAGTAAGAACAACACTCTTCTCTGACTTTGTCAGGTGGAGGGTAAAAAATCTAGCGATGGTGGGCAGTATGAAGTAAAATAGGATTCTTCCACTGCGTGGGTTTGATGGTAACAGGTTTTATCCCCTCCCCTCTTTTTTTTTTTTTTTCTTTTTTTTTTTTTTTTATGAGGGGTCTCTCCAGTGCAATAAATAAATAAATAAAAGTTTTCTGGTGATAACTAATATATAATATAGCCGTCAGCCGGAAATAGTTCCTCTGCCTTATTGCCGGTCCTCATAGTAAGCCGGTAGCGCCACAATTCAACCGGAAATAAACCAAAGCAGTATTAGTTGGCATCCAGGTAATTCCCATTCCGAATATTCAAGTACGTGTTGGGAAGTCTGTGCAAGTTTACCCTGAGCCCACAGAGTTTAGCATTACATCAACATTCCATCCGGGATCGAGATTCACAAACACTAACGATCAGTTCAATGTCATAACAACTATTTTAGCCGAAAAGGTAATGAAAATGTAAATCCCTTTCATGCTTCTTGCTCTGTCTGCAAAGTAAATCATACCTAGGAGAGGGAAGTTATGGTAAACTCTCTCTCTCTCTCTCTCTCTCTCTCTCTCTCTCTCTCTCTCTGACAGGCAAGGAAGGGAGTGTGCACAAACCTAACCTCCCATGTCTCTCTTAACAACTAATTGCTATGAGAGGCAAAATATTGTGAATTTTATTATTTTTCCAGAGACAGGGAAAGGGGCGTGCAGAAATTTCCCATGTCTCTTGTTGCTACCATTGTTAATTATGAGAGAGTTACTTTTATTTGTTTTTTTCCCTTTTTCTGGAAGGATAAAGAAAGGGGAACTGCAGAAACCCTCCGTGTCTCGTGTTCTTTCAGTAAATCGAAATCTGAGTTGGCAGACTGAGCTGATCGTAAGTCTCTTTGTGTATCTGGTCCCGGACTGAACTTGGCGGCAATGGTATGCAGGGGATTCCAAGAAGTGAGTGAAGGGGCCACAGTGCCGACGTATTTGCTTGGCTAACTTTGGCTTTGCAGGAGTTGTGACTGGACTTAATTGTCTTTAAAATAATTGCATGCATAAATAATTGGGTACATTCAATTAAGGTTCGCCGACCTCCCTGAGATTTCGAGTGGTAAACACCTAACTTTCGTTTTGAATGATTTTTCGTACAATTCATCCACATAGGCTTGTGAGAGAATTACGTCCTTTTCCAACTTATATCTTGTAACTTTAAGGCAGAATAAGGCAATACCTCGACCTACAGCCTTCTCATAGCACATCTACGTTACTAAGAACATATTCTAGTGTTAATCTCTTCTTTCATTTAGCCCTCAAGATTTACCGTATAGTTGGCCATTTTATTCCAAGTTAAAGTAGGCAGGGTATAGATGGATATCGAGTGGTAAGCACTGACCCTTGTGCTTGCAGTACACAAGTTGGATTTTCTTTTTTCTTTTTTTTTCCCTTAAACTGGAGGGCGTCATCTTTATATAACTATCACCAGACAATTTTATTCGGTATAGGAAGTTTGTCTGACATGGGGATTAAAAACAGTCCATTAACTCCTTTGCTATTAAAGGGTGACCATTTGACCTTTCACAAACGATAGTCTGAGGAACCAAGAATTAAATAATATTGCATCATCTCATTGGAATGCTTAACCCTTGAATTAATCGGACTTTGCTCAGTTAATAAGATCACTTGAAACTGACTGAAATGAATTGCCCAAGTCTGTCCAAGGCAGCGAGAAGGTTAGTCGAGTTTAGAATCCTCTGATTAATCAGCATTTCCTTCGGCTTAACAAAACCGTCTGTATGTAGTCTGAATAATAGAATACAGTACTTTAATACATCTAGAAAAGGGAAATTGTGAAAAGTTTTTATGTACCCTAACAGTGTATTACTCTTGTGGATATGTTGGTTGTGATGGTGTTGGCATGCATGAAGAAGTAGTACCAATTTTAGTGATGGCGGTAGAGATAAGTACATGAAAATGAAGGTGGTAGTGATAGTAGTGATAATACTATCGTGAAAATGATAATATATTAGTAGGTTACTATTTTGTTCCAGGCGCTAAAGAAAAAGGTGAAGAAATTATGTCGATTATTAGGCCTACTGTAAATTTATTGAGGATAATGCTGGTGACGAGGACAGCTTAACCGAACTGGTATGAGCGATTGTGACGGCGTTAAATGACAGTATGGAGAGGGAATACGGAAAGCGAAGGTGTGGTAGTGTGGATGGTGGGAGTTGCCGTGACAGTGATGAGAAGGATTGTGAATTTGTTGGTGACCATATTTTCTTAATTTTTTTCTATGATTTTTCATATTTCTGGCTTCTACCTTGTCCTATGTTGAAGGTGGGAATCAGGGTAGGGATGATGATGATGATGACCGTTGGAGAAGGAAGAGATGTTTCAGTCTGTCTACCTATCTGCACATCTGTCTATCTATTCATCCATCTGTCTGTCTGTCTATATATCTGTTTGTCTGTCTACCTATCTGTCTCTGTCTGTCTATCTATCTATCTGTCTGTCTGTCTGTTTGTCTAACTAGATATTTATCTGTGTGTCTTTCTAACTGTATCTATATAGCCATCTACTCCCTAGCGTTGAATCCTGTCAAGAATAGCACTCTAAATAACTACAAATATTTATGTTCCATCTTAGCAACGAAAAGACCGGGAATGAGGTGGTGAGCTAAGATGGGAAGGTGTGGAAGTACTGTGAATGAAGTGGGAAGAGGATTCGTTACTGAATAGGGACAGAAACGCCTGAAGGTCATTGTGGTCAGGTCACGCCTCAGGGCATGCAGAGTCAGGCAACAGACAGACTTTGCAACGGCCCCCTCCTACTCTTGCAGGCAAGGTGATCCAAATATTGCTCATACCAGTTCTCTGAATGTTGGGGGGAAGGGGGAAGTTCAGTCAACATTACCAGTGTCTGTCTTGCATCATTTTCTGCTTCAGTTACCTCCTATATTTTACAGTGTCTGCCCTCTGATGTCCATTGATTCCATGGTTGACTGGTAATTTGTTGGGGCAGTCAAGACGTTTTTGCTCCCCACATCAGCGTTGTTGAATCTTCCCCGCAAGACAAAAGATTCAAGAACGTAATATAAGGTCCATCATGCCCTCCACCATGTTGTCTTTGCACCAGGTTCTCGACATACCTCTCCTCCTCCTCCTCCTCCTCCTCCTCCCCCTTCTCTCATTTGGCGTAAACTGCCTTTGCCTACACAGTGGTTTCAGGTGGAGTCTGTCCCCGAAGTTGGAACTGAGGAATTGTCAGTGTGGTGGTGGGTGTCCGTGCTTTGGAATTGTTGGTGCCATCTCCAAGCTAAATGTAATGTCTCTTACTAAAATTCATCATCTCCAAACTATATGTAATCTCCTCAGAACTAAATTTAATTGTCTCTGAACTAAACGTAATCGTCCCTGACCTGAATGTAATTATCTCTAAACCAAATGTAATCTTTTCAAAACTAAATGTAATCATCTCTACACCAAATCATAACTAAACTAGGTGCAATCATCTCTAAACTAATTGTAATCGTCTTTAAACTAAATGCACTTGTCTAAACTAAAAATAATCGTCTAAAATTGTAATTATCTCTAATGTAATCGTCTCTAAACTAAATATTTATCTCTAAACTAAATATTTATCTCTAAATATAATCGTCTCTAAACTAAATGTAAGCATCTTTAGCTTAAACGTATATTATCTCTGCATGTAATCATCTCTGAACCAAGTGCAATCGTCTGTAAACTAAATGTAATCGCCTCTAAACTAAATGTAATAATTCCTTAAATAAATGTAATCGTCTCAACACTAATATAATCGTCTCTAATCTAAATGTAACCAACTCTGAACTACAGTAAATACAGCCGTTCCTAAACTAAATGTAATCGTCTCCAAGCTAAATGTAATTGCCTTTAAAGTAAATGTAATCTCCTCTAAACTAAATGTAATCCTCTGTCTCTAAAAGTAATCGACTCTTACTAAATTTTATCATCTTTAAACTAAATGTAGGCGTCTAAACTAAATGTAATTATCTCTAAACTAAATATAATCGTTTCTAAACTGAATGCAATCGTCTCTGAACAAAGTGTGATTGTCTGGTGGTAGCAAGAAAGAAATGAAAAAGATCTCGGGCTGTAGAAGTTATTTAATGTCATTTGTCAGGTGAATAAATCCTTATGTCCTAATAAAAAATAAAAATAACTGTGAAATTACCCTCTTCGTAGTGGGTGG
Source organism: Coenobita brevimanus (assembly GCF_032717465.1). Classification (NCBI taxonomy): domain Eukaryota; kingdom Metazoa; phylum Arthropoda; class Malacostraca; order Decapoda; family Coenobitidae; genus Coenobita; species Coenobita brevimanus. The sequence continues at coordinate 11,255,809 of NC_137025.1, forward strand.
TTTGTACCGTTAAAACTACTGGATTTTACCCCTGCTTATCTCTGTCAGGTTATTTAACATCAGCTGGTGACAAAAAAAATATGGTGTGAACGACTTCTGTGTGGATGGGTTAAATTTAGGTACCGATTTTGTACGCTGTTACTATTATATATTATTACTGAATTAGTTAGAAATGGGAAATGATCTTCATTTCGTTTTACGTCCCAAAGGTAACTACTGTAATTTCAACTACCTCTCTATCCTTATTGCTTCACTTTCCTCTTTTCCCATGCTCCCTCTCTCTCTCTCTCTCTCTCTCTCTCTCTCTCTCTCTCTCTCTCTCTCTCTCCCCATTTTCCTCTGTTTCTCTCCCCTATCCCTCGGTCTCCCTCTCTCCCCTTGTCCTTGTATCAGTCCCCTTTCTCTTTCTTCTTTTCCTCTACCTTCCACTTCACTTCTTCGTCACCCATTCTAACGCTCTTTTGCTCCCCATACTATTTTGCCGGTGATTAAGTTTTCGAATAACCACTACTCATTTATCTACGTATCACTTTTCAGTTTTTATGTAGACTGTGAGCCGTAGCCCAGTTGACAAAGGAGTCGTCATACCTACCGATCCCAAGCAATGTATTTCGCACAGGACACCTTCATATTTGTCTGTTTGTCATATTTATTTTCTTATTATCGACATAGATTGCACCGGTAACATACAAGAGAATTTTGAGTTATAGTACAGAAAATTAAATGGCAGAGAAAGACGTGTCACGCTATTCCTAAGCCAATGACAGTACGACCCTCTGTGGGCATGCAGATGATGTTTACTGATTCCTAGTTGGGAGGGGTGAATGTGGAGGTACGTCGTTCGTGAAAATAGATTCGAATGTTTCACAAAGTTGAAATACGAGGGAACCGAGATCAAATTGGTAGAAATATCTGTGTCCTCATTCCTCACATTTTTTTTTTTTTATCAGCAAATTTCAATTTTCGTCTTATTTAGTCGAAAATCTGTTAAAAGCTGGATAATAGGCGTGGCGATGTTTTTTTTTTTTTTTTTTTGGGGGGGAAGGGTTAGGTTACGGTTCGAGTGGTATGTTACCATTAGAGTTCCAGCACACACACACACACACACACACACACACATATATATATATATATATATATATATATATATATATATATATATATATATATATATATATATATATATATATATATATATATATATATATATATATATATATATATATATATTGGAACAGTGCTAGAGTGTGCGTTTTCGTACATTGGAGAACGAGGGTTCGCGCCCAGCCAGGGTAATAAATTTTGGGAGTGTTCACCCGGCCACGTACTGCTTTGGTGGACATAACGGGTGCTGTGGTTGAACCAGTGTCGTGTAGTATAAAGTATGCTTGCACCCAGTCGGCATGCGCGGGCCCGATTACACTTGGTTCACAGACTACACACACATCCAAAGCCACTCCAGCATTGCAGTCTCACTTTCAACCACTTATTACCCTACATACAAGCTCTGCCAGACAGCCTAAGCCACTTGGTAGAGATACATAGGCTGTATCGTCCCCACTTTGGTCGGGATAGGCCGGTCTTGCAGTGGACATTAAAACGGCTGATTTTATATATATATATATATATATATATATATATATATATATATATATATATATATATATATATATATATATACTTCCGTATCGAAGTTCGCTGGAATGTATTTGAAATATGTTACAGCTACAAGAAAATCAAAACTTGAAATTATTACTTGGAATAAAGGCAAACTTAAGTCTCAAACTGAATCTTTAGTCACAGAACTCCTATATTTAAATATACAGTTGGTCTCCAAAATAGGCGAACATGATTTAGCAATATTTATAATGGTGTGACTGAAGAGGGAATGGCTGTGTGGTGTAATTTTCTGAGTATTTTGCCGATAATTCATAACACTTGTCCGATTCATAAAGTACGTCTGGTTTCTCGATTCTACCTACTCCCAACGTGCGAAGAGGCCTTAATGATGATGGTGATGTTAAACTGCAATATACTAGGGGCAACTATAAAAAGAGAAATCCGAATAATGTTTTATATCTCTGCCAATGAGAGTGTTTCAGAGTGAGCAAGACTTAAATTAAACTGGACAGATAAAGAGGGAGTATATGAGGGAGGGTCCTATGTCACTGCAAGGCAGGACGTTATAACTGGAAAGATAAGTGAAAATATATGGGGAGGGTGATGTGTTGCAGGGAGAGAGGTCGTTATTGAGTTGGGACAGAAATGCCCTGAGGTTCTTTCGTTGGGACCACTTCTTATAGTATGCGGCGTCGAACGGTGGAGGGAGGGAGAGAGAGAGAGAGAGAGAGAGAGAGAGAGAGAGATTATAGCCAGGTAGATATGGACAGCTAGATAGATAATTTCACCTCAAACTTGCTTGTGGTAGAAGAATTGGTCTGACCTCTCGAGTATATAGGAAAACATATCAAAGAGCTCTCACGGAAAGGCAACTGGCGGCCTGACGAATGGCCTAGCTGCAGGAGTGTATGAGATTTATTTATCAGAAGGTTGAGAGGGAGTTGGTGAAGAGACGGGATAAAAATAGAACCAGTATGCAGAAGCGGAGAGGAGAGAATATTTTGCGAGAGGTCTGAGGCTGCAATACTATGAACGAAGACGGGCATCGAAGTGTGTCTTGATTCACAATCCTTTGAATTAGTCAAACAGAAAAATATTACATCCTGTCTGTCTCTTGATTTAAGCCGCATTCTAATAAGAACAAAAGACCTCCAGGAGTTTCTGCCGCTCCCCAAGACACGCCACTCTCTTGTACAGTCAAATACTAAAGTCCGTTCACCTCTCCTGCCTCGATTTCATCGCTAGGTTCATAGATTAATTGTAATGTATTTGACTGAGGTGCATATTTTCCTTCATCTGTGGGTGAAGATACGTACCTATTTCCACTATGTCTCATTAAAGCATCTATGAATCCAGCAGTAAGAGAGAGGCATGGGATGCGAACGGACTCTAGTATTAGACTGTACAAAAGGGTACATTTTATCATCCTCGGTCTCCCTCTCGTTCTCCCAGCCACATTACTCATACTTCCAGTCAGTGTCTCACTCTCCATTCACTCCTCATGACCGAACTACCTGGAAATACTTCTCCGATTTTTCCCACAAATTAATCTCTGCACCACATGCTTCACAAATCCTCTCAACAGGTCTGGCTCCAGGTAGAACCAAAAATGCTGTATCCCCAGTCAGTACACTTTCGGTTTGTGGGTTTAATGCTTCTAACTGATTAAGAACGGTTTTAAGAGTGGCGTGTGGACTGCAGTTTCAAATCCAGGCGGAGCGGAAATTGTATCATCCTATCATTCTCAAAAATGACCTGGAAAGCACTAAGAGTCACAAAAGTATCGGTGCACAATATGCGGGAATCATTTGGAACTAAGGTCGATGAAATAATAGTGTCCGACATACCACACGTTGGTAGCCCTAATGTCGGGAGGTGTCATATATCCCCGCCTAGCACTATCCTCTTGCAAACATATAGTAAATGTTATATTGAAATAAACGAAAATTTTTCACACACAATGAGACGTTGGCAGTGTCAGCAGTTGTTCGAATGTTTACTGTATTCATCTCACCCTCTGTACACCGACACTTTTGTGACCCATAGTATATGAGAGAGTGGTATTTAGAAGGGAAAGGAGATGTAGGCCAAGGTAAAGTGTCAGAGCTGGAAAGTGTGTGGGGAGGGATGGTGTGTCGTGGGAGGAGGGTTCTTTGCTGAGGAGAGATAGACAAGTCTGGAGATGCCTTTTGACGAAGCTCTCTTTAGAACACAGCGAAAGGTAATATATTCTGAGATATGAATACACTCTGCTATTATTTGTGATGGTGATGAGAATGAAATGATCAGCTCTTTCACTGTGTGAGACCTTACCTAAGCTGAATAACATGTCTCATGTTGCAAAGATTTAAGTAAAAATTACATCACTGTAATATCGGAGTTAATTTGTACGCTTCAATCTATTAAGTGAAAACCTTAGCTACTCTTAAGCAATTCGCTGTTTTAATTTGTATGCACGGACATTAAATTCTTCTATTTTTTTCTGGGATCTATAACTACTTGAGTAAGACTACAACGTTACAACCCATTTGATTATTCTGAGTTGCCTTGAAAATCTCCATTAAGTTCTAACACAGTTCAAACTGAGGACTCTCAAAACAACTTCCTTTATGAGTCTTTGGCTGTAGGAGTTCAGTGTGAAAATAATGAATATCTTTTCGTTATCTTGACACATTAAAAACCTATATGAAACCTCGTATATTTACAGTTCTCTTCCAATATAAGCACACATACCAGTTTATGACAGTGCCCAGCTATTTTTCAACATTTCTTTGCATATTCTCTGGTGCAAAGGTGAGTGCAGTTATACAGTATACACACACACACACACACACACACACACACATATATATATATATATATATATATATATATATATATATACATACAACAATATAATTTTATGAATACATGCTTAAGAATACCCATGCTTTAATCAGTAAGTGAAGGGGAACAAATTAACACAATAACTTTCAAAATTTAGGAACCGCCGATGAGCAGGTGAAATAATGCTGTGGTCAGCGTAACCAGCTATGTTGCGTTGAGGCGAAGCTGTGTGGACGGGCAGCGGGGAGGTGGCTCAAGACAATGGTGCATTTGTCTGCAGTTTTCTCGGGACTGATGGCCCAACACACCCAAGATGAACCAGGAAAATTGACACTGAGGGCGGCGTTCTACACTGAATAGGAAGCTTTGTAAGGCATCTTTCTTATCGAATTCTCTTGCCCTATATACCTTAAAATTTACTCATCCTTTTTAAATCAAGTTAATATATACATAGTTTGCATTAGTAACGTACGAAAGACTAATGAGGTGGACAGCTGAATTAGACGCTAAGATAAAGTTACTGTAAAGTCGCCAAAAAGTACTTAGAGTACGAGCCTGATTCCGATGACTGTTACATTAACTGGACCCCAGATTAGCTGCGTTATTGCTTATAATGAAGACAGCAATGACCCCAGAATTACTTATGGCCGAACGGACCCTAAATGAAGGAGAAAAATCTACACTAAACCCAATGAGTGGTACGGCAATTAGACCCCACTTTAGCCACGCGGTTTCTTATGATGAAGACAGTAATGACTCCACAAGTGCGTGTGAAGCTTAAGCCCAAAAGCCGGCCGTGTAATCCTTTAGCAAGTAACGGTAATAACCTGCGGGCCAGTAATGAAGCGGAGCTGCCGCCATGCCCCTGCTTTATAAATTCCCAGGCTCATCAGTTTTTCTCATTTTCCCAGCCTGCCTCGGAGCCTCTATCAGTAATGAGGGAGTTGTGCCCCCCACCCTTTTCCACCTCTTCCTATTCCCTCCTTTCCCCCCTTACCTCACCTCCCTACGCCCTTCCGTTCCTCCCTTCCCCCTCCCCCTGATTCCCCCTTTCCCCTCCCTAGCTTAGCCCCTCCTTACCTCCCTTTTCCATCTCCCTATGCTCTTCCTTTCCCCTTAATTCAGCGCCCCCATTCCCTTCTTCCCATGTCCCCTTTTTATCCTTTTCATAACGTTCCCCATCCTCTCTCCCTTTCCATCGCCCCTCGCCCTTCTTTCTTTCACCATTCCCCTATCAATTCGCCAGTTAGCATCTTGCTTTGCCTTATCTCTTCCTTCTCTTACTTTTTTTTCCCTCTCTCACGACTCCCCTTATAGTCTTGCCCAACATTCCTCTCCTTCTTTATTCAATTCTTTATTTCCCTTCCTCTCGCCCCTTTCATCCCGCTTTCCCTCTCCCATCCTCCAATACCCTTCCTTTCGCCTCCCCTTACCCCTCCCAACGACCTCCCCTCCCTCTTTCCCTTTCCTATCCTCCCAACCCCTCATTCTCTGCCTCCCAGCCCGCGTGTGTGTTGATTATAAAGTGGAAAAAAATGTGGAGGTAACGGTGTGCTGCCGGCGGCCCGCTCCACGCTGAAATTATCCAGCTGACACGATGCACACTATCACTGCCCTGGTTTATAATAAAATTTGGGTTACATTTAATTTTATCTGCTTGGTATATATCAATATTAGTAGAAGATTATATGAAATAACTCTTTTTGTGTGTGCTTGTGTAATGATGAGCATAAACATTTGGAAGCGTATGGTAACTGGGAGGACTGCTGAGCCTCAGGGAAAGGGCTGTTAAAAAGCCTATGCCCAGGGTCGGACGCATTAAAAAATTATTAACCCGTTTACCCTCTCCCGCTGTCGGTATGATCGTCTGACTGCAAAGGATTATGTAAAACTTGTAATGCATTGATTTTTCTCTCCTTGGTATGTTCTGTTATTAGCAGATGATTGTGTGAACTTTTTGAGTTTTACGTCTGCTGATGTCGATATTAAAACCATTACTAAAAGGATTGTCTCGTGTCTGAAGGAAAAATTTGTTATAAAATTAATGTTGCATTTATTATTCTCTCCTCAGAGAGTTTATAAGCAGTTGGTTATGTGAACTCTTTAAAATTTTTGTCTGATAAACAATGAGAAGCTCTATACATTCTCTCCTAAGCTCGATAAAATCGTTTGGCAGTGCTAGCCTGAAATATAACTCTGACTGCATTTATTTCTCTGCCTTGGGTACGTGTAATATTAGCAGATGGTTATGTGAGATTTAAAATTTTCCGTGTCTCGAGCTGCATAATACAACCATTATACGCACTGAAAATGCAGCCTCCCAAGTTGAATAAAATCGTCTGGAATCTGAGAGATATAATTCGTGTTCTATAATCTTTTTTTTTTTCTTTTTTTCTTTTTTTCTGAGAACGACTGACATTCGAAAACGAGTATGTGAAATCTTTTAAAATTTATATATATTACAACTAACAGGATGAAAGCTGGAAAAAATTGTCAGGCAGAAGGAGGAGGAGGAGGAAGAAGATAATATAACCCATTCTGCATATACTTTTGTTTTAAGTATATGCTGTATTAGCAGATCATCTGTAGTTCATTCACTTTAACCTGGCGGGGATTTTTGTCTATTTGCAGCACATTTCTCGTAACTCAGTGTCACAATACGTCAATAATACGGTCCTACATAATCTCCACAACATTTCTTCTTCGTGAATATCATCATATTCTACTGTTATTTTCTTGATATAGCTCAGCATTCAAGAAGGAGACATGATGATTTTGGCCCTAGTTAATGCGAACAGAGTATAACTTTCTTTTTATGTGGATATTAATCCATCAGCACTCGAATCTTTCAATAACGTGGATTAAATTACCTTATGGCAGTAGTGTAAGATAAAACTCATGCTGCCATCATTTTTCTTCCTAGTACATGTACTGCTAGCAAAGAGTCTTGAATTCCCCGAACCTACGCATTAAAAGTAACCTGTCATTATGAGAGTTGGGTAAAGTCGTTCCCCTATTGTAGAATGGAATAAACACTCATGATGAATATTTTGGGGTGTCCTGAGAATATCTAGTACCAGCAGATGATTATTTGAAAGTGAAATTTTCTGTCGAATTATTTGCCCATAAACCCTATCACTACGAGGGAGCTTTCGAAGAAAATGGATAAAATCCTTTGGCAGAATCAGGATGTAATAAAATTTGAGTTGCATATATTTTGTCCTTAGTAGATTTGATCAATGGATTATATCATTACTTACGAACAACCTTCGTAAACTACTGAGAAAGAGATTAGGTGTGCTAAGCCGACTCTGTACCTTCTTTACCATCGTTTTGCTGTTGACTTTATACAGGGATTTTATTCGTCCCTGTGTAGAGTACAGCTCTCGTGTAAGGGGAGGGGGGGAGCTCCTCACATACAGCTCTTCTCAACAGAATGGACTTGAAGCCTTGTCGTCTCATTAACTGCCCTCCCCTTGCTGACTCCTTCCAGTTTCTGTCTCTTTCCCGCACTGTTGCATTTTATCTTTCTTGTCGCTGCTTTAGTGGTCACTGTTCCTTTGAACGGTCTGCTTGCATTCCCCCTCCATTACGGCAGGCACGTAGCAGCCGGCTGGTCGCAACTCTGATCACAGCTCTGTCCAATTCCTTAATGCAAGACTTAACCGATACTTCAGTCCTTCATGTGTGCAACAGGTCAGCTCTGGAACTGCCCTCCTCCGTCTGTATTTCCCTCTACTTATAACATCCAGTCTTTTAAACACACTGTGTCCTGGCATTTCGGAATGATTGGATCTTAAATATGGCTCTATTTTTTATTTTTCTCCTTGGAGGAAACAATTTTGTGGGCTTCTTGTCGTTGGTTGCATATAAGTAAAGACACACACAGATAAACAATCAGCACGAGAACTGAGGCATGGCCTGTATTATCTGTGTGGTACATATAACACTTTCTTTGGTTGTTTGACAGCAGAAAATCCAAATGTAGTAAGTACAGTCACGTCTCAGTCACCTACGATATGGCTGAGACGGCCATAAAAAGTTTTGCTGCTGGAGAGAGCCTACACCGTGTTGCATATATAATCCTCCTGGAGAAGGAAAGTTGTTATATATATATATATATATACGCTGATTTCCACAGGGACAAAAGAAACACGAAACATCATTAGCGCTTTCATTTATTCACACCTTCACATTCCAGATGTAAAAAACGAAAGTGCTCTGGATTTCTCGTGGTTTATTTAACATCATGAGTATCCCAGAAGGGCTAAGGCGTTGCCCGTGGGTAGAGGACTTTTGGACTGGAGCGTGTAGCATTTTAAGACCGGATACCCTTCCTGATGTCTACCAATGAAGGTGGATTCGATCCTCCGACCCTCCGGTCAGAGCGGAGCACTCTAACCCACTAACCCACGGCTGCTACAAACAATCAATATATATATATATATATATATATATATATATATATATATATATATAGATAGATAGATAGATAGATAGATATATATATATATATATATATATATATATATATATATATATAGATATATATATATATATATATATATTGTTACGAAACAGAGAAAGATAATGTACACTTTAAGTGAGAATACGAAGAGTCACTACTGTCCCGTAAAGTTCCAGGTTCAAAACAAAAGAGTTAGGTAAAATTACAAGTTAAAGTTTAATGCTCAAACTAACAACAAAACATTCAGGACTCATAAGGATAATGTAATGGCAAATAAACAGGTTAAATATATGGTTAACTGCAATAGCCTCTATTAACACGAAATTAGCAAGAGTAAATTTATCTAAGTCAGCCCTGATAAAATGAGATACCAGATAATACTCAGTGAATGCCAGATAAATAATTACAGATACAAACTATTATCAAAAATGACTGACATAAAACTCTACATCAATCACAAAGACCCCACTAGGCCTAAGAATCAACCATATGCTACACAATACAAGAAAAAATACAACAACAGTTATACTCAAATTACACACAGCTGCTAGATGTTTGGAGATTTCTTGAGCACTCACAATAATAATATCTGTACAGGGGAGGACAGAGATGTGAACAAAATGAGGAGCAGATCTAAGTGGCAATGATGCAGAGACTGAGCTCATTATATAGGGGCCAGCAGAGCCTGATACAACTTGTAAGCAGGACGCGCAAATGAAGCCATGGGGACAAAGAGCTGATAATCCCGCTCTAAGCAACAGAGAGAACGACTTACTCTACTATAACGGTAGAAGGGGGGAACTGAGGCAGAACACGCTCGTGATCAAACATGCAGCATACTGAGCGCCAAAATTACACAAAGGATGATGAAATCATAGGCTATGTAACACCTCCCCACAAAGAAAAAGAAATTTACAAAGGAAATTTCTTATTACTCTAAAACAATCTGTTTAAAGTCTAGATAAGCAATCTGCAATAACATTTTCTTTCCCCTTGACATGTTGTATGTCTAATGAATACTCCTGAAGAAGTAGACTCCATCTTGTCAATCTCTGATTTTTATCTTTAAACTTACTAAGGAATTTCAGTGGGTTATGATCGGTATAAATGACTATGGGGTCAAAACCAGAACACAAATAAAATGAAAAATGCTGTAAACCCAAAATCAAGGCCAAAATCTCTTTCTCAATAGTGGAGTAGTTCTTTTGAGGTGCAGTGAACTTCTTACTGTAGTAAGATACAGGGTGTTCAATACCCTGATCATCCTCTTGCAGCAAAACAGCCCCAGCTCCTGTATCACTTGCATCAACAGCCATCTTAAAAGGCTTAGCAAAATTTGGAGTAGCGAGCACTGGCTGACTTAATAGAATAGCTTTAAGTTTGTTGAAAGAGGATTCACAGTTATCGGTCCAGACAAATTTAACTCCCTTTTTCAGTAGGTCTGTAAGTGGTGATACAAGAATAGAAAAGTTAAGAACAAATCTCCTGTAATAACCTACCATTCCCAAAAATCTTTGTAGCTCTTTCCTACTTTTAGGTCTGGGAAGATCACTTATAACCTGAACCTTAGCTCCTGGTGGTGCAACATGTCCATCACCAATTACATACCCAAGGTACTGAACTTCAGCTTGACCAAACTCACACTTTGATAAATTAGCTACAAGATTAGCTTGAACTAAACGGTCAAGAAAATTACTGACATGGCATAGGTGATCTTTCCAGTTGTCACTGAAGATTAATACATCATCAATATAAACAACACACCCTGCCAAACCCTCAGTTACAACATTCATGAGCTTCTGAAATGTGGCTGGTGCATTCTTCATACCATACGGCATTACAGAACATGCAAAAACCTTTCCTAGTGTTACAAAACATGAAATCTCCCTAGCACGTTCAGTCATAGGTACTTGCCAGTATCCCTTTAACAAATCAAACTTACTTATGTACCTAGCCTTTCCGATCTTGTCTATGCAATCTTCCACACGAGGGAGAGGGTAAGTGTCTGTTTTAGTTATCTGATTAACACGTCTGTAGTCAATGCAAAGCCGCTGTGACCCACCTGGCTTAGGGACCAGAGTGACAGGAGAACTCCACTCGCTCTGACAGGGCTCAATCATCTTGTGGTCCAACAGGTAGCCAAGCTCCTTCTGGATGAGAGGAACTTTCACTGGGTTCACACGGTAAGGAGGCAATTTAATTGGCTTTGCGTCTCCAACATCGACATCATGCATCAACACAGTGGTTCTTCCTGGAGTGGCACGGAACACTTGCGGGTACTCCTGCAGTAATGCCGAAAACTCCTGCCTTTCCTTGGGTGGTAGATGAGAAAGCTTAGTCTGGAGATCATTCATGATATCAGGATTCTTCCCCAAACTATCACTCAGGCTCATACTGCATGGGAGAGCTTCACTTGCAGACTCGGGTGGAACAGCTACAGTGCAGACTGGATTATTTTCGTCCCGCCTGTGATATAACTTTAGCATGTTGATGTGACATAGTTGCTTGCTCTTTCTACGATCTGGTGTGGCGATGACATAGCTGACATCACTGAGTTTCTTCTCCACGAAATAAGGGCCGCTAAACTTGGCTTGAAGAGGTTGCCCATGAACTGGTAGCAGAATCAAAACCTGATCTCCTGGCTGAAAGTGGCGTAACCTGGACTTCTTATCATACCAAGTCTTCATCTTCTCCTGAGCAGCTCCTAAATTCTCTCTCGCCAGCTGTAAAGCAGTGGACAGCCGTTCTTTGAAATTCATCACATACTCCAGCAGGTTGACGTCATCTTCCTCCGACAGCCAGCATTCCTTGAGTAGCTTAAGGGGTCCTCTTACTTCATGGCCAAACAGTAGTTCAAAAGGTGAGAAGCCCAGTGATTCATTTGGAGATTCTCTTGCAGCAAACACAACGAATGGAAGACCTTTATCCCAGTCTTTCTGATGTTCCAAACAGTATTTCTTGAGCATCGATTTGAGTGTTTGATGATATCTCTCCAACGCTCCTTGGGTCTGGGGATGGTAAGCTGAAGACGTGATCTGGGTGATGCCCAACTCTTTCAGAGACTGCTTGAAAACGTTTGACATGAAATTACTTCCCCGGTCTGACTGTACCTCCTTGGGCAGACCAAACTTTGTGAAGAACCCTAGCATTTCCTTAACCACGTTCTTTGCTGAGATGTTTCTAAGTGGAATGGCTTCAGGATAACGAGTAGCCATATCAATCATGGTCAACACATAAGAAAATCCTGAAGAAGTCTTAGGAAGAGGGCCCACAATATCCACCAACACACGGGTGAAAGGCGCCTCAAAAGGAGGAATGGGAACTAGAGGTGCAACCTTTTCAGTCTGATTACACTTCCCCACAACTTGACAGGTGTGACAAGACTTACAATACCAGGAAACATCCCTGAAGATACCTGGCCAGTAGAAGTGTTTCAAAATGCGTGCCACAGTCTTCCTCACTCCAAGGTGTCCTGCCAAACTGGAATCATGAGCCACTCTAATGATATCCTGCCTACAAACACGAGGGATGACAACTTGATGTACAACCTCCCATTCACAGTCGGCTGATGCTGTTGGGGGTCTCCACTTCCTCATAAGTACTCCTGACTTTACATAATAACAAGTAGAAGCACCGGCTGACTCTTCTTCACTGTAAGCAGAGTTAGCTAGACCTTTCAACTCAGGGTCAGCAACCTGCAACTCAACCAACTCTTGACGAGACAAATTATCAACACTACGGGGTACTGCCTCATCTGGTGAGTGGTCCAAATTAGCAAGAAAAGTGTCAGCTAGGATAACATCATCATCATCATCATTATCCTCTAAATCACCAGTAACTTTAGACTTAGCCCTAGTGACAGCACATGCAGGGAACACATCAGGGACATCACAATCCTGGGACGCAGCCACTGGCTCACTAGACAACTGAGGAGCTGGACACACTTGACTTCCACCAATATCATTTCCAAGTAAGAAAGTTACACCTGACATTGGGAGTGTCTCAACCAACCCAACCATAACAGAACCATTAACAAAACCAGACTCTAAATTCACTCTGCACAGAGGAACAGAGAAGCAACTATTCCCTACACCTTGTAAGATTACAGTTTCATCAGAGGAATTAACATTAGAGCCTAGAACACTGGTCAGCATAAGGGATTGGCAAGCACCTGTATCACGATATATTTTAACTGATTTCCTGTCATTACTGTCCAGAGGACTGACAAAACCATCAGACAGGAAATTAGCACATGAACTCTTGAGAGTGTCACCCACGTTACTGCTCAAAAGAGGAGCTCCATCATGAGAATTTAAGTTACCCCTCAAAGCAGGTTCAGTTAACTCAGTTAAAGAATTCTGGGACCTATCAAGAGTGGACACTAGACCAATTGACTGAATATTTAAAGACTCCTTTTTGTTCACATCACGCTGTCTCCTGAAACATCTTTCCGTAGTATGACCAAGCTTACTACAATAAGTACATTTACTTTTCTGAAATCTAGAGGTGAAGCTGGTATTTACTTCCTGAGAAACATCATCTTTATTCTCTTTCCTGTTACCTGTACTCTGAGTAGAGGCAACGTACTTACTCTCAGCTTTCCCTTTTTCTCTAGAATATCTCTTGTGAGTGAGAACATACTCATCAGCTAAAACTGCAGAATCAGACAAATTATCTATTCTTTTCTCATCAAGATATAGGCTTACATCTTTACTAATACACCTTTTGAAGTCCTCCAGCAAAATCATCTGCTTAAATTTGTGAAAATCAGAATCCACATTCTTAGAATTTAACCACTGCTCTAACAAATCTTCTTTGATTTTTGCATACTCAACATGGGATTGCTTATCTTGCTTGTAAGTTGTCCTAAATTTCACTCTGTAAGCTTCAGGAACAAGCTCATAGGCTTTAAGAATCAAGCTCTTAACTACATCATAATTATCAGACTGATCCTGAGGCAAAGATGCATAAGTTACTTGAGCTTTACCGGTGAGAACAGTTTGAAGGAGTACTGGCCAATACTCCTTAGGCCAATTAAAACCTGTAGCTACCCTCTCAAACAACTGAAAATACTTTGTTAAATCAGATTCATTAAAAGGAGGGACAAGTTTAACATTTTTAGCCACATCAAAATCATCAGAGCTAGATGATCCAGTTCCACCTTGTTTCATGCGATACTCATGGTCTGCCTGAATCCTGGCAATTTCAACTTGTGCCTGAGCCTGTACCTGTGCCTCTTGAATACGAGCATTTGCCTCCTTAACATCAGCCTCCTTAGCACGTGCTTGAAATTCAGCTTCCTTCACACGAGCCTCCTGCAGGGCTAGCTGTAACTTAGCTAATTCAATCTGCGTTTGCTCATTTGGAGGAGTTACATTAAACAAGCTTTTATTAATCATGCCAACAATTTGATCTTTAGAATGATGAGAGTGAACTGCAATTCCCAATTGTTGAGCAACAAGCTTAAGTTCATTCTTTGTTCTGTTTTCTATATCACACACTGTTTGCACATTTGACAAAAAATCTTTGGCTTCATCAAGTGTAGAAATAGTAGCCATCATGAATATATCACAGTCACAAAATATCAAACAATATCCTTATGATAATATCCTGAATATCCTGATATGAGGTCGCCAAATTTATGTTACGAAACAGAGAAAGATAATGTACACTTTAAGTGAGAATACGAAGAGTCACTACTGTCCCGTAAAGTTCCAGGTTCAAAACAAAAGAGTTAGGTAAAATTACAAGTTAAAGTTTAATGCTCAAACTAACAACAAAACATTCAGGACTCATAAGGATAATGTAATGGCAAATAAACAGGTTAAATATATGGTTAACTGCAATAGCCTCTATTAACACGAAATTAGCAAGAGTAAATTTATCTAAGTCAGCCCTGATAAAATGAGATACCAGATAATACTCAGTGAATGCCAGATAAATAATTACAGATACAAACTATTATCAAAAATGACTGACATAAAACTCTACATCAATCACAAAGACCCCACTAGGCCTAAGAATCAACCATATGCTACACAATACAAGAAAAAATACAACAACAGTTATACTCAAATTACACACAGCTGCTAGATGTTTGGAGATTTCTTGAGCACTCACAATAATAATATCTGTACAGGGGAGGACAGAGATGTGAACAAAATGAGGAGCAGATCTAAGTGGCAATGATGCAGAGACTGAGCTCATTATATAGGGGCCAGCAGAGCCTGATACAACTTGTAAGCAGGACGCGCAAATGAAGCCATGGGGACAAAGAGCTGATAATCCCGCTCTAAGCAACAGAGAGAACGACTTACTCTACTATAACGGTAGAAGGGGGGAACTGAGGCAGAACACGTTCGTGATCAAACATGCAGCATACTGAGCGCCAAAATTACACAAAGGATGATGAAATCATAGGCTATGTAACAATATATATATATATAAATAAATTATTTGGTTTTACGGCAGGTATCCCCGAACGGCTAAGGCGATGCCCCTGGGTAGAGGACTTTTGGACTGGAGCATGTAGCATTTTATGACTGGATGCCCTTCCTGATGTCTACCAATGACCCTTTGGTGGATTCGATCCTCCGACCCTTCGGCCACGGCTGCTACAAAGATATATATAGATAGATAGATATTATATATATATATATTTACTACATCGAGGTGGAGGTTTTATAACCATATTCGCATTAAATTACCTTATGAGACAAGGTATATTTTAATCCTCACAATTAAACTGATTTATAAAGAATCACTTGCCTCATTAAATTATCGTTCATTTACGCTGGTAGTCTATCATAGTAATTCTGATGTTTATCAACAGTTCATTAGTTACTTTTTTATCTCTTTTTTTTACAATAACTTTTATTATTTCAAATATCATGATGACGGCAGATGACTGTGTTCGGTTCAGGCGAGACCTTTGCTGTTGAATGGCACCAGTAACCTGCAATAAATGCTTTAGACCGTCGACATTTGCGTTTATTATTATTTTTTTTTTTACTGGCTATCCTTTCTACCGCCATACAATTAGAATCGACACAGTAGAAACCTCTGAAAGGGATGGGGTTACTAACCAAAGATTTGGCCATTATGATTACTTATTATGTGTCCTACCGGTAAGGTGGCGCATTATGTGAAGGAAGGATGCTTGTCAGAAAAGAGCTCGTTCCTCAGCAGGAGAAAAACACTAGGAGGTCCTTCTTACCCACGCAGCCACTCACATCGTGCGGTGTCAAGCGCAGACAGATAGATAAAAAGATAGATAGTATGGTCTCTGTGTTCTGGAGCCAGCGTGGTGGAAGAGAAGGAGGAGCCTGGGTCCTCATCGTTTGTGGGACGCCCGTAAGGTATTGGAAAACTTCTGGCAGATGATGACACATGTGGCAATCTGAGAGCGTCCACACCGCCACTCTGCCTCCCTCCCTCACACGCATTTGTTCTTACTGATAGTGTACCTGCGTGGAGAAGGTATAGGATTGAATATTACAATGTACATATACCGTAT
Source organism: Coenobita brevimanus (assembly GCF_032717465.1). Taxonomy (NCBI): domain Eukaryota; kingdom Metazoa; phylum Arthropoda; class Malacostraca; order Decapoda; family Coenobitidae; genus Coenobita; species Coenobita brevimanus. Next base: position 11,272,239 of record NC_137025.1, read on the forward strand.
ATAATACATACATATATATATATATATATATATATATATATATATATATATATATATATATATATATATATATATATATATATATATATATATATATATATATATATATATATATATATATATATATATATATATATATATATATATATATATATATTAAAGGTAGATAGAGAGATAGATAGATATAAATAGAAAGAGATATATGTCGGTACAATAATACATTACAGCACTTCCTTCGTCAATATACTAAGCATCACACCCCTCATTACCCTCAGCACATACATCTGCTCTTCCTGATAATGTGCCTGTGTGTGTGTTTAGTTATGTTAGCAATAATGTTACGATGTATAAATTATTGCATTTTCACCGCGTACACCACCACTTACCTTCTCCTTCTCCCCACCCTCCAACACACACATGCTCTTGGTAATAATATGTGCTTGTGTGTGTGTGTGTGTGTGTGTGTGTGGCACAGCGGTGCGTATGGTGAACAGTGATGCAGTTATGACGACAAAAGAATTATGTGTACAGTATGTGTAGGTACGATATATGGATATGTTTAGATATGTAGGCTATACTTTATTGCACATGGTCTACGTGAAAGATCATGAAGTCAAATCTGTAGGATATTTAGCCTGACGAAAGAAAGTACAGGTAGAATCAATCATTTCATGTGTGTATGTATGTCAAAGGGAAAGCGATTTGCTATCCATGATGTCATATGTATCGATGACTGTACAAATACGATGTTACAGTATGTGAAAATATATTTAAAACATCAACATTCTAATAGACTTCTGTGGCTAATCTGCGGAGAGAGGTAAGCATATGTCCTCTTGCAACTTCATACCAGAAACGTGTGAGGTGTATGAAGATTTTATTACATTCTGGTCATAGGCAAGATGACCTCTTCCTGGTCCACCTCTTCAGTACTCCATCCACACACCATCGCACCGTGGCCACTTTTGCCCTAAAATCCACCATCTCTTTTATGATGTAACAAGGTTTTGTTGTAAACGTCTGGCAAAGATCGTCTATTATGACGTTTTTGTTGGCATGTAGGAAAAGTTCCCAAAAAGAGACAGGCCAGAGAAAGGCATGGGGGACTGAGTTATCCCCGTATCCTGAAGATTGGGTATGTGAATGTGCGTGGATGTAGTACGATCGAGGCTAAAAAGGAGGAGAGTGGGGGAATGTTTGTGAGAAGAAAGTTGGATGCGTTAGCTCTGACTGAAACGGAGATGAAAGGGAAGGGTGAGTCTATGTTTGGAAGTGTGAATGAAAGATTGTCAGGTGTTGATAGAGGAAGGGCAAGAGAAAGTGTGGCCTTGTTAATGAGTCCGGAAGTACAGTAGTGTGTGATTGAATGGAAGGAGGTGTCATAGGGACTGATGTGGGTGAAAGCGAAATTTGAATATGAGTTGTGGGTGTTTGTGAGTGAATATGGGCCTGGTAGTGAAAGGGATGAAGAAGAGAGGGAGTCTTTCTGGAATGATGTTGATGAGTGCAGAGTTTTGGAGCGAATGTGAATGTGGTAATGATGGGAGAGCTGAATGCTAGAGTGGGAAATGTAACAGTTGAAGGTGTAGCTGGCATGCATGGTGTGCCTGGAAGAAATGAAAATGGGGAACGAATGATAGGGATGTGCGTTAAGCGAGAGATCGTGATTGGAAATACCTTGTTTGAGAAGAAAGATATTTATAAGTATACATGGGTGAGACAGGAGGGTGGAAGGGTTGTTGATAGAGCATTGATGGACTATGTGGTTGTGTCCAGGAATGTAATAGGAAGATTGTTGGATGTGAGAGTTCTGAGAGAGGAGGGTGGAGGTATGTCTGACCACCACCTGGTGGAGGGAAAGTTAAGTGTAGGTAAGAGATGGGTGGGGGCTAGGAGAGTTAGGTATGGCAGGGAGGTTTTGAAAATGAGTGAGTTGCATAAAAGAGAGAAAATGATAGAGTATCAGGAGAAATTGAAAGATGAGTGGAATACAGTGAAAGATCAGGAAAATGGCAGTGTGGAGGAGGAATGGTAGTTGTTTAAGAGTGCTGTGGTGGGGCATGCGAAAGAGGTGTGTGGTGTGAGACGTGTGGGTGGTGGTGTAAGAAAAAATAAGTGAATGGTGGTGCGAGGAAGTAAGTATGGCCGTGGCTGAGATGAGACGTGCATATGAAATGTGGCTGCAGAGGAAGGATGAGGTGTCATATGAGAGATATAAGGAAAAGAGGAAAAGGGCGAGAAGGGCTGTGCGTGATGCTAAAGTGGCAGCAGATGAGAGGTGGGGTAGGCGGTTGACTGAGAATTTTCAACAGAATAAGAAAATGTTTTGGAAGGAGGTGAAAAGGGTGCGAAAGGGAGAGTCTGTGAAGGAAGAGCGAGTAAAAGCAGAGGATCGAAGGATGTTAATTGAGATGGATGCAGTTAGGAAGAGATGGGCAGAGTATTTTGAAAGATTGTTAAATGTAGAGGAGGAAAGGGTGGCTGAGATTGTGGCGGACGGAAGGGTGCAAGAAATAAATGTGTTGGGAGAGTTAAATGATTCTTTGATCACGAAGGGGGAATTGCAGGAGGCAGTAAAGGAGATGAAAACAGGGAAAGCTGCAAGTATGGATGGGTGTGCTGTGGAATACCTGAAGGGTGGTGGAGTGACTATTGTTGACTGGTTAGTAAGATTGTTGAATGTGTGCTTTGTGAAAAGTATGATGCCAATTGACTGGGCAAGTGTTTGTGTGGTCCCGATGTATAAAAGTAAGGGTGATAAGTATGAATGTACTAGCTTTAGGGGTATAAGTCTGTTGAGTGTTGTAGGTAAGGTGTATGGTAGTGTTAATTAAGAGAGTTAAAGAGGGTACGGAGGGAGTGATTGGTACTGAGCAGTGTGGCTTTAGGATAGAGATGGGATGCGTGGATCATGTGTTTGCTGTGCGACAAGTGTGTGAAAAGTATTTAGAGAAAGGCAAGGACGTGTTTTGGGCATTCATGGATTTAGAGAAAGCGTATGATAGAACAGATAGGGAGGCTTTGTGGGCTGTTTTAAGATTGTATGGAATTGATGGTAGCTTATTAAAAGGGGTGAAAAGTTTTTATGTAAATAGTAGGGCGTGTGAAAGACTGGGAAATACTGTGAGTGATTGGTTTCCCGTGAGAGTGGGGCTGTGGCAGGGATGTGTGATGTCGCCTTGGGTGTTTAACATTTATATGGATTGTAAAGGAGGTGAATGCAAGGGTGGAGGTTTGAGTCTGGTAAATGTTGATGGTAGAGAGTGGAATCTACAGCAGCTGCTGTTTGCAAATGATACTGCACTGGTGGCTGATTCAGAGGAGAGAGTGAGACAGTTGGTAGAGGAGTTTGAAAGGGTGTGTGAAAGGAGGAAATTGAAAGTAAATGAGAATAAGAGTAAAGTGATGAAGTGTACGAAGTCAGTAGATGGTAGGAGGATGAATATAGTTTTGAATGGTGAGTTGCTTGAGGAGGTAGAGTGTTTTAAGTATTTAGGGTCATATGTTGCTGTGGATGGAAGAATAGATGCAGAAGCGAAGTTTAGAATGAATGAAGTAGGAAAGGTGCTGGGAGGAATGAAAAAAGTGTTTAGATGTCATTCGCTTAGAATGAATGTAAAGAGAAGGCTGTATGAGGGTGTTGTGGTACTGACTGCGTTATATGGGACTGAAACATGGAATATGGATGTAGCACAGACGAAAAGTTTGAATGTAATGGAGATGAGGTGTCTGTGGAGTATGTGTGGAGTGACGCGTATTTATCGAGTGAGAAACGATGAGGTGCGAAGAACCAGAGTTGTTTGGGAGATGGCTGATCGAGTTGAGCAGAGGATGTTGCGATGGTTTGGGCATATGGAGAGAATGGATAATGAGCGATTGGTGAAAAAGATAACTAAGATCTGATGTGAGAGGTGTAAGGCTGAGAGGGAGACCACGACTAGGATGGATGGACAGTGTAAAGAGAGCGTTGGATGCGAGAGGGATGTCTGTTGAGCAAGGAAGAGTGGCTGTGCGTGACAGAAATAAATGGAGAGAAATTGTGAATGAATAAATGATGACGCAGCCCTGAGGGGATATTCTCCCGCATTTGGTCTGATCAGCTTGTCAGGTCAGGTGCGGGTAAAGGGATGGGTCTATTATGATGTGGCACGGGTAAACAAGCTCTGCTGTCGGGCCCTGCTGTGGATGTCATTGACTGCACTGCGCAGTTGACCCTCATGCGGTGTGGTGCGGTGAGGATCTGTCCCTTCTCCCTATTGGGGCTAAGATGCGAATGACTGTGTTTGAATGGATGAGTAAATTGGGAGTGTGTCTTCCTGTCTCGGCTACCTCCCTTTCCTTGGGGGAAGCAGCCTAGGTATATAGATAGATAGATGTAGGAAAAGCAATGCATTGTGTTTTCACAAAATTCATTTTCTCAAAATGTTCCCTGCGACAACCTAAATATTTATGCACGAACCTCAGCCCCTATTTAAGTATTTTATTTCCCTGTTCAGTGTTGTAGATGGTAATGTACGAGTTGCAGAATAATACGACAGTAAGACACACGTATACCTGGCCTAGAGAAGCAGGTTCTTCCTTGTCCCTTGCTACTTGATTTTCATTAGAGAGTACCTGAGTATTCCTTTTGTAGCCCCCGGCTTGGATTCCTGTATAGTTCACAGAAAAAGTTCTCTCAGTATGCTTTACAGTCTGAAACTGAGTTTACCTGCAGTGCACGTCAGAGCATTTACGTACACCGACGGTCAAAAGTTGCTCATGTTCAACTGCATACACGGAGGTTCGAAACTAATTTTGTTGTCTCCCGTTCACTATCCCGAAACGAAACTGTGGTTATGAGTTCGCTTACGACTTGTTTTGCACCTCAGTTCTTGCGTAAGAGGGAACTGTTGACCGGGAATGTACAGATGCTGACAATAAGATCTTATAGTTTTTAATAAGATTAATGGTAAGTTTCTACATAATATTCTGGGAAATTCGTTGGGTTACCAGTTCCCATCACATGGTTTCGAAAGTCAGCTGTTAGTTGTTACTCTATGCACCGCTTGTGCAAGATAACTACTTTCGATACATGCTACATAATTGAGCCAAACATACTTCATGGTGTTACAAAAGTCTGGGCAGCAGGAGTCGGAAGGAGTGACACTACGTGGAGAGAGAGAGAGAGAGAGAGAGATACGGGGAGTGGGGACAGGCGTATGCGTTGTAGCTATGTGGCACAGTGGCTTCTGTGTGCCATTTAGGAATGTTAGTTGTAAGTGACATGTAGCAAACTGGGGCGAGGCAGTAGGACCTACGTATAAAGCGATACACTTTTTCCCCCCCACTACACAGTGACTTTCAGAACACCCTGTCTAAACAAAGTCAGAGGTGTATCCTATGTTGTCCTGGGAGCCTTTGTTCTTCCCATTGTCACGGTGAGTCGGCAAAAGAAACTGTGCCTTGTGAAGTGAGAAGGAATGTAAGCGACCTGTGTGGCAGCTTCCTGGTGTTCACTGCGTTTGAATGAGTAGGGAGATATACCCGATATATCTATTTCAGCCTTTTTGTATTCCAGTTCCTGTTTCTGAATACTTTTATCCCATCTGAAGGTGGGATAATGATGGTGATAATGATGATGATGAGGATGATTAACCCCTCTTCTGGATGCATAAGAAAAATTTATGGACATTCCCAGCTTCCATTACGAATTATTCCTGTCGCTTTCCAGATATGTGTCCCAATCCAAATATTATTTCACTGATTAATATATAGTAAGCAATATAAATGCAAAATGTACAAATAGGTATATAAAGTAAATCGCATCCAATAGATCCACGACATTGGATCTACATAATACATTATAATAACATATTTACCATATAGATCATCTACGAAGGAATGCATTCGAAGAAAATAAATAACACCTTGTTCTGTAAAACTGTCTTCTGTGACCTGCAAGTGTAAGATACACGATAAATCTGGCAATCCCATTCCCAGTACTAAGAGAACTGGAATTAGTATATCTGATCCTTTACATTAATTACAAACAACCAGACACTCATGAAATAGCTTAATATTTGTTCCATAAAGATATCTTCTGTTGCCTAGAAGCGTATGGCAGACAGTAGTCTTTCAGTCCCTTTACTTGCATCGAAAGGCTTGTAAACGAAACTAGTTATTTTACAGACAGACACAGTCATGAAATAAGTTAACCCCTTCAGTCAAATGACGTATTCTTTCCTTCTTTCTTTCTTTCTTGTTCTTCTTCTTTTTTTCTTTTTTTTTTTGCCTGTAGCAGTTGATTTTTTCAGCTTAGGAGAGCACCCTAGTTGTGGATGACATAATGAACGCCGCATCTAACCATTTCAGTTCGAAAAGTTTATTCTCGAGTTAATAAACTCGTCTAGAGATAGCAGATATAAAATGACAAATAAGTCACCAGACTGTAAGTAAACACGTTCCAAAAGACTCTTCTGTCACGTGTAAGCATATGACATTCAATAAATATTGGAACCCCACTAACTTACTTGCTCGGACAGGACTGAAATCTGTGTTCTTCGGTACTGATAATCATTTACAAACACTCTCTGAGCGCCTTCTTTAAAAGTACTTCCTGTCATTTGCAAGAGTAAGACTGACAGACGCCACTAGTTAAATAAAAAATCAAAAGAGATAATATAACGGAGAATATTGCATTCCAACTCTAACTTATGGGTGTGAGACTATGGTGTGGCATGCAGATGAAAAATAAAGAGTAAGAGCAGTGGAGATGGGACTGCTGAGGAATGTGTGTGGAGTACAGGGGGTGGATAGGATACGAAATAATGTGATTCATGAAAAGTGTGGAATGAGGAAGGCGGTGGACACCAGAATCGAAGAGAGTGTCCTGAGATGGTATGGTCATGTGGAAAGAATGGATAACAATAGAGTGGTAAAAAAAGTAAACCTGAGCGAATTTGAAGAAGGGAGGAGGCGAGGTAGGCCAAGGAGAAGGTGGAAAGATGTGGTGGATGAGTGTGTGAGGAAGAGAGGTTTGGAAGTCGGTGAGGCTAGGGAACTGACAAGAGATCGAGCTGGCTGGATGAATTTTGTGAGGAGAAGTGCGTGATCAGGGATTTTGGCACCCCTTGTGAGCATGGCAGCGTCCGGATTGACTCAGTCGGATACGCTGTGTGAAGCTGTAGAATGTGGTGAATGTTTTTGGCGTATCCGGTGGAGCCAGGATTCTGGGGGCTTGAATGATGAGTGAATGGAAGTGTGGCCTATTTGGATTGGGCAAGTTTGTGCTGTCTGGACACTGCTACTCCTCACCCTGCCCTTGGGTGGGAAAGGAGGTCCGGATGATGATGATGATGATGATGACTATAGCATTCACTGGAGATATAAACCTATACTATAATGTTAACAGAGTTTAGGACGCTAATTTTAAAACTTTCGGTACTAATAATGCCACCAATTCTAAACGGTTCAAGGGATAATACCACTTATTCCAAAGCGTTCAACAGAGGTAATAACACCGATGCTTAAGCGTTCAGCAGAGACAATACCACTAATTCTAAAATGTTCAGCAAAAATAATACCACCAGTTCTAAAACGTTCAACAGATAATACCACTAATTCCAAAACGTTCTACAGAGCTAATACCACCAATTCTAAAACGTTCAACAGATATTACCACCGATTCCAAAACGTTCAACAGATAATATACCGACGATTCTGAAATCGCCAACAAAAACAATACCGGTATCAGTTGTAAAACGTTCAACGAAGATATTGCCATTGTACCTAGAATGTTAAACAGAGATAATGAATTCAATTTTAAAACGCATAACTGAAACAATACCACCGATTCTGAAATGCTCAAAAAAGCTACTGCCACTTGAATCCATTATGATCATCTGAGGCTGAGAAAGTGCCGTCGATTCCACAATATTCACCGGCGCCCCCTGTCTCTTACGACGAAGAAAATATAAGAGTAATTAATCAAAAGTTTTAGAAATAAAGATCAACCCCGCTTAGCCTGGATTTATGGCCGAGACTTCCCTTTCAGTTCTGGGGCAATGCGAGAGACGGAAGGGATGACCCGACCCAATAATAATAAAAAAGAAAAAAAGGTTAGCTGAGATTGTAACTCGGTTCAACACTCTCCCTACAAATAAAATGCCAGTCAATAATTCGCTATTTTCTTATAATATATGGCCTTAGATATTAGTAATAGGAAAATAACAGACTTAAATTAAGCACATTGGCCTTTGGATGGCTTGATTAAATTGTACACTAAGATATTTGTCATTGTAGCTTTTTTCTGTAAAGGTTTTAGATTATTGACGTATTTACGAAAAAATAACTGATCACTACAAATTCTGTACGATTTGGTGATAATTAATTTTGCTCTAATACTTCGAGTAAGAGTCTCTTTTTTTTTTTTTTTCTTCAAAGAATTGAAACTAGTAAATTTCAGGCTGAAAGATACTTTTGCTATGATATGAATTAGGCATAACCAATAATGGAAATAATTTAGCTGACACATCATCAAATATTACAATTTTATATCACTACTAAATCTGAATATTCGCTCTTTTATTTATACCGGTATCTGTTTATGTGTTTACTCTTTATTTTTATTTATTGCTACGGAAGTTTACGCCTCGAGTGATGGCAATTAAATTTTAAGAGATGATAAAATCTTGTCGGCAGATTATACCTACTACGATGAAAAATATTTTCCTGTGAATAGTCTCCAGATCACGACGGATCTTCGTACCTTCCCCCAAGGAAAAAAAAAAAAAAAATCTTCATACCAAATGTTGCATCGCTTGATTTTTAGTCCTGATAATATGGCGTTTCATGCTCTATGTGTGTGCCTATCTCTGCAACCTAGAACAATAGGGCTCGGAAAAAAAGATTAGAAAAGAATATGAAAGTGCAGTACGAGGAATTTCTTGCTCTGGGTTCTTTTTTTACTAAATTATTTTCCTGACTCTGTTTCTGATTCTGCCAATACGAGGTTTGATACGTTGAAGGGTTGTATTTGTAACCACTGGAGAACAAACAGTGATTTTGGGAACAGTGTAGGGGATTTACATGAGGAAGGGTGGAAGTGTGTATCCTAGTGGCAGGGGTTGTTACCGAGCAGGGAAAGCTTTTTCATGACAACCTTCACAAGACATGACATACAGGACCAAATTGAAAAGAAAAAAAAAAAATATTGCTTATAATATTCCTTGTTAATGATGGATAATCTTTTCGTACATGTTGAATGTGTGTTGCTTATTTATTCATGCTAGTTCCTGCTACCATCAGATGATTTGATTTGAATACGGGGGCAAAAAAAAAATGGGTCTGAAACTATCTCAATTTAACCCCCTCAGTACTGGAGGCCCTTTGTAAATTAAATAAAATCATCTTGACGAAACAAAACAGAATGAAAGAATTCATAAAGAACTAATTAAACTTAAATATGTAAGTAAAAACCAGGGATGACATTCATAGACAAGCTTACTATTAAATCCCTGTCGCAAGTTTGTTTCTCATTTCCGGGAAGGACAGAAAAGAACACCGCAGAATCCCCCCGTGTCATTTGTTCTTCGCGTAGAAACAAATATTACCAAAGACAGAACAAATACTAAGTTTGTTTATGAAATCTACTTACTGAACAGATTATATGTGATAGAATAATACTTAAGAGATAAGAAAGAACTCAAAGAACCGCATGCAGATATATATACATATCTATCTATCTATATACCTAGGCTGCTTCCCCCAAGGAAAGGGAGGTAGCCGAGACAGGACGACACACTCCCCATTTACTCATCCATTCAAACACATTCACTCGCATCTTAGCCCCAAAGGGGAGAACGGACAGATCCTCACCGCACCACACCGCACAAGGGTCAACTGCGCAATGCAATCAGTGACATCCGCAGCAGGGCCCAACAGCAGAACTGGTTTACCCCTGCCACATCATAACAGACCCATCCCCTTACCCGCACCTGACCTGACTAGCTGATCAGACCAAATGCGGGAGAATATCCCCTCAGGGCTGCGTCATCACTTATTCATTCACAATTTCTCTCCACTTATTTCTGTCACGCACAGCCACTCTTCCTTGCTCAACAGACATCCCTCTCGCATCCAGCGCTCTCTTCACTCTGTCCATCCATCCTATTCGTGGTCTTCCTCTCAGCCTTACACCTCTCACATCAGATCTAGTTATCTTTTTCACCAATCGCTCATTATCCATTCTCTCCATATGCCCAAACCATCGCAACACCCTCTGCTCAACTCTACCAGCCATCTCCGAAACAACTCCAGTTCTCCTTCGCACTTCATCATTTCGCACCCGATCCATACGCGTCACTCCACACATACTCCTCAGACATCTCATCTCCATTTCATTCAAACTTTTCCTCTCTGCTATATATATATATATATATATATAGATAGATAGATATATATATATATATATATATATATATATATATATATATATGTGTGTGTGTGTGTGTGTGCGTGTGTGTGTGTGTGTGTGTGTGTGTGTGTGTGTGTGTGTGTGTGTGTGTGTGTGTTAGGAAGACTGCGTAAAACTATACTCGCATCCTGTGTACAAAATATACCCGTAAGGCCACTCATTAACGGCCTGGTTGACAATAACAGTGGGTATATGATCCAGTTAAGTCTTAACATTGAATGGTTGGAGGTTATTTTCATTAGAAGCAATTTAGTAACGTTCCATTTTATTACCGAACGCCAAACTGTTTATTCACTTTAGGATATAAGCTAGACGACTTTATTCAGCTTAGGATAGCCCAGTCAATGAGAAAGGACAACAGTGCGTTGAACAGATAACTAGTGGGAGAATATGGCATTGAAAAAGATAATAAAGCTTGATATTCAGCTGAAGAGGCAATCATCGATAACCAAAGGGGGTTAGGAAGTAGAGCAAATGAAGTAAAGCAAATAAAGGAAGTAAAGAGCAAAAGTTCTAAGGCAAATAGAGGAAATAAAGAATGATATCCAGCTGAAGTGGCAAACCTCGACGATCAGTCTTCCTCAAGCCATCCCTCCCTCCCTGCCTCGGCCTCCACAAAGTTGCCCCCGTCTGTCTTACCTCCTTGAATCGTTCCTCTTCAATTTTCCAACCAAACCTTGGATGATCAAATAGAAATAGTGACACAGGTTCCTCTCCTCTGGTAACTAGGGCATGAGAGGGATTGATCACACACACACACACACACACACACACACACACCAGGTGGATTAGTAGGAACGTGGAGTTTATTTGCTGTAAGGTGTACGTTAGGAATGTAGGCAGGTAGATAGGTAGGTGGGTAGGTAGGTAGGTAGGTAGGGAGAGAGAGAGAGAGAGAGAGAGAGAGAGAGAGAGAGACGGACAGACAGACAGACAGACAGACAGACAGACAGAGACAGACAGACAGACAGACAGACAGACAGAGTGACAGAGAGTTACATAGATATACGGACCTCATAGGCTCTAGGGTCCCTATAAGACTGCCCAGTCATACTATCAACCCATCAGAGATCAATAGTGATGCTTATGCTTGAGTGTGTGTGTGGGTGGGTGTGGGTGAGAGAGAGAGAGAGAGAGAGAGAGAGAGAGAGAGAGAGAGAGAGAGAGAGAGAGAATTATAAGCAACTCAAACTGCTTCTTGCGTAATGATATTCTAGAGTTGTTGCAGGAGTTTCTACGTAGGTGGAAAGAAATGAGGAGAGAGAGAGAGAGAGAGAGAGAGGAGTTAGGGTGACACTGAGTTGTGAAGAGTGAGTGACTGAGTGCGAGATGATATAAAGGAACAAAGAAATAGGGAATCAAGTTGAAAGTGAAAGCTGGAGAGAGAGAGAGAGAGAGAGAGAGAGAGAGAGAGAGAGAGCAGAGCAGAGCAGAGCACCTTTAATGTGAGAAACTCCTGGTGCCCTTCCCTCCGACACTAGCCCCGCTCCTGCTCTGTTGGGGAAAGGCGTCGGATCCCTATAAAGAAGCCAGCCTTTTTTGCAGAGTACGTATTAATTTATTCTTTTTAATTTATTTATTCTTGCTGCCTGATATTGGAGGGGTTAATCAACGATGAATCAAAGCCTTTCACTTGGAAAAGTCTTTCCTGATCTGAATCTAGTCGTTTGGTGATATGAATAAAATATAAATGAACGTCTACCTAAACCAGTTAGAGAATTCAGATATTATGTTAAGTGGATGGATGGATGGATTTGGGAAAACTTGTTCGCCAGCATAACAGCACTGGTCATTGACTGAATAGGTAGGCTTGAGTGATGAGTGACTGGCTGTATTGCTCATTTCACTGGCTACTCTGAGGATAGCCTTTTCCTAATTGCCCGCTTTACTATTTATGTTTTTAAATCCTACTTCCTTCTCTTGTTTTAAAGGGAATAGGGTTATGAGAATAAGGATAACTAATGATCACCAACATCCCCGTGGGAATGCAAGATGTTCCCCACACAGCTTCAGAACACTGACACTTCTTTAAAAATTGAACGTACCAAAAGTGTGTTTGTTTGTTATGACCTCATAAACTTCAAAGACATAAATCCATAAAAGTAAAATAGTGACTGGGGGTATTTACCCAAGGAACAACTGTACCAAGTCTGAAGTGAATTGGTGAAGAAATGAAGAAATTACACCAAAATGAAAGGGATTTAGAAGAAAAATTTATGAAAGTGAAGAAACTGAGTAAATATAGTATGATTTCCACCGTAGCTTGGAGATCATAATGAGGCTCTAGAAACAGTTCATCTCGACGTTACCTCAACGAACATTTGAATCGAGTGAAAATGAATTACAGTATACAAGGGTCTTTACCACAAAACTTGAACCCGGATGTAGTGACAGGATGGCGATTTGGATGATGATGAAAAGAATCAATCTAGGGTTCCTACTCATCTAGGGTATTAGAGGGAATATGATTTAGATTGATGCTGATGCTGATGATAATAATGATGACAGAAAGGAACCATTTGCGGATGCTACCTACTCACTATTGTAATAGGAATGAGTTATGATGATGACATAACGGAACTCTACGACATTAACACTGACATTTCTCCTTGAGGGAAAGATCCTTCACCTCTTGCTGCATCCTACGTGAGAGGAACATAGGGATAGGATGATGATGTATAGACTATTGGCGACGATAACCTTGAGTGAGTGAATGCCTTGGAGGAATATAGCCTCCGCCTGCTCCTCTTACTGCAGCCTACGTGAGAGGTGAGCTGAAAAGGTCATAGTTCGTAACCTCGTCAACTCCTTACTTTCAGACGCCATCAGGGACTCCGCTATCGGATTGGATGCTCCGTAAGCTAAAGATCATCGAATGGTAGACGGAAGGATGACTTTCTTTTACAGTATATACGTTATTCCAGCTTTCGCTACACGGCTTTATTCATCCTAGGTAGTGACTCTCACAGTAAAGACCTTAGAGCAAGTTTCATCAACCCCTTCACTACAAGGCATCTCTGCGAAATTGAATAATATCGTCTGTGGGTAGTGACAGCAAAATGAAAAATCAGTCTTTGAGCTGAGAAAACTAAATAGATGCCATCGTGCTGAAAAGATTAGTGGATAATGGTTCTAGCCCCTTCAGTAGCCTACAATAAGTGAATAAAGAGTGGTGGTAGAAAAGTATAAAATAAAAACTAACCATATTAACGCACAAGAGGTCTGCGGAAAGTGCACGTTGGTAGCTTGTCATATCGCCACCCTCAGATACCATCATGAACTCTGGTGTCGGGTTGGATTCTCTGGTTTGGCGGCAGCGGGACTTATATTAAAGAATAATTGCATTAAGCTATTGGTTTGAAACGTCGTAGATTTTGCCATGAAGTTCCCCTCTGCCTTTCTACCAAATTGGTTGATAATGGATAAATACTATGTTTTTAATGAAGGTCGAAACTACTCTCATGGCACTTCGCCGTTTTTGAGAAAACGATTTTTAAAATCGGTTATGAACTAAATTTGCTACAGTGGTCCTGAGACAATTTAGGATAAAATCGACGAGGATTCCGCGCAATAGCTTAAAGACGCAGCTTCAGGTCAAGCTCTTTATTTTAGGACGGGAACTATTCTCACGGCTGCAGTGAGAATAGGTCTGATTCCAGTATTAACGAGCTTGCCTTGTAGGCTTTGTCTTTAATCTATTGCACTTAGATCTCTTAAATGCTGTCATGGAGTGTCCCTCGACCAGAGTGCCAAATTAGGTTCTTATTGGAAAAAAATAATCTTTTTCTCAAGACCAGAACTATTATCACGGCTATCTTGAGAATAGTTCTGGCCCCAATATGACGAGCTAGCCATGTAAGCTTTGTCTGGAAGTTATTGCTCTGAAACCTGGAAGATTTTGTCATGAAATGTGTCACGACCACTCAACCAAATTTCGCTCATATTGGAAATAACTCCGGTTTCTGAAAACCGGAACTATTCTTACGGCATCCGTGAGAATAGTTCTGACACCAATATAACGAGCTTGCCCACGAGAAGCCCTGAAAACCTGCGTTAAGTTTGGATAAATGAGATGAAAAATGTTTGTTATCAGACCGAAGTTATTCTCACGGGCACGGCTGCCATGACAATAGTTCCACCCTCTTGAGAATAGTTCTGGGTGCTCAAAAACCAAGAGTTTTTCTCCGATTTTTACCAAGTATGGTGGAAAGATTAAAGGATAGTTTATGACAAAGCTTGCGAGATTTGAGGGCAATAGGTCAAACGAAGAGGCTGAAAGCAAGAAAAAATTAGGGCATGTTTCGTCCTATAAAACCTGCCAAACTCCTCTTAGGAGTTATCATTCCTCTGCACACTTGTATTATCTATTTCCCTTTCATCCTACCAGTACTCAACAGCAAGGACCTTAGGACGAAAATGGAATTTACTAATAAAAGGAGAAAGCCCCAAAATGCTGCACAGGTACAGCCCAGGTTGATTCTAAGGACCTTAGCAAGCGAATTTGGCGCCAATAAGGTGGCGCCTCATGATACCCCACACCTTTGAGTGGATATTAAGTCTGCAAACAGACGGGGACCAAGTGATAACAGTGCCAAAAATGCTAGAAATTTTCATGAATGAAATAAATACAAGTCTATAATTACGATGCTAACTTTTTTTAACAGTAACGTGACTTTATAAACACTAAAAACTTTGAGCTCCCCTATTTCAAAAGTTAGTTTTGTTATTTTAAAATTTTCTAATTAAAAAAAAATATAAATATATAAAAGGAGTTTTTGATTCTGCTTGTAGTTTTTGAAAGAGGACAAAGTATGACAAACCTGCGCATAATAAAAGTCTCAGGTGCAATAGGTAAATTTTCGTGAAGGAAAAGGTAAGTTCTCCTACCCCACCTTCGCAAAAAAAAAATAAATAAATAAAAAATAATTTATAACATTGGCCTTTCCACGCACAGAAATATTCGGAAGTGTGTATCACACCACCATATGAAAGAAGATTGACATAGAATAACATGTAATGGTGTGCAAGCTGCTTAGAAAAATGCGTATGAACAAAAAAATGGAAAAAAATTAATGAAGGAAAAAAAAATTACTGTATCGCTATGAAAATCTGCCGAAAAATATACTACAACATGATTAATACAAAAAAAAAAAAAGCAACCAGACAGGATGATAGTTAATGTATATCCTTCATGTCTCCCCTAAGAGCTAGCTATTCTCACGACTGCCGTCAGAATAGATCCAGGCGTTCTAAAACCAAGAGTTTTTCTCCGATTTTACCAGATTTTGTGGAAAAGTTGAGGAACACTTTATGACAAAACGTGGGATTTTTTAAGGCACTTGGTCAAACTTCAAGGCTTAAATACAAGTAAAATATTGAGCATGCACTGTCACCTTGATGTTGAATACATTGATCTGAAAAAGATTTGGCTTCGTCATGGGCAATCCCTGAACACTTTCACCAAATATGGTTAAAATCGGATTAAAAACAAAAAAAATGTTCGTTATACTAAGGTCAGATTTTTTCTCATGGCTGCCGTGAGAATAGCTCCGCCCCCGTGAGAATAGTTCCGGGTGTTCTACTATCAAGAGTTTTTACCGAATTTTGCCAACTTTGGCAAAGGATTGAGGTATAGTTCATGACAAAATGTGCAAGATTTGAAGAAAATCGGTCGATAGTCATGGCCATAAAATGCAAGCAAAATTTTGAGCATTTGCTGTCACCTTGATCATGAGTATATTGATCTGAAAATCTTATTCTTGTCTCCACCTCCTATCTCCTTACCTTTTCATTCCATCTCCCTTCCTCCCTTCCCTTTTTCTCCTTTTCTTCCTTCTCCCTTTCTCTTCTCTCCTCACCCTTCCTTTCCTCCCTCTCCCTCTCCCTTCTTTCCTCATCTTTCCTTTCCTCCCTCTCCCTACTTGTCTTACTTTCATTTCCTTTCCCCTCCACCAATCCTTCTCCCTCCCTCCCTCCATTTCCCCTCATCATTCCTCCTTACCCCCTTCTTATCCCTCCCTCCCCCTCCTCATTACTCCCTCACACCACTCTCCATAGTATGCCTTCTATACCACCTTGAATATTGCCTAACTCTTTCATCTAACTTGTAGTACTGACGTACAGTGTGCAGAATACATCGTTAAGGATGAGGTGTTGGAAAGGCCCTTATGTGTATTATCACTGCAGATCGCGACGCTGGGGGCTTGGTTCCTGGCCCAACGTGGCTACCCGATCCATTTCTACGAATACAGGTCAGGTGAATGCAGATTGATAGTTAAAGATGGGTAGATGGATGGATGGATGGATGGATGGATGGACGGGTACGTATGTAGGTAGGTAAGGTGGATAGGAATTAATAGACAATGAAGCAGCTAGATAGAAAGACAGATAGATTGCACGGTAAATAGTTAACCTTTTTTCAGCTCAGTTGATGGTCAAGTGTAGTCATATTGGAGGATTGATTTGACTAGTAAACAAGGAGACTCATTCCTGACTCATAACTGTGGCTCACTAATTTTCATGCAACTATGACTTAGTATTTAAAGTGTGAGAATGGCCCCAGTTCCTTCAGGTAAAAACAAACTGACTATCCTCCTCCGTGTCCCCTTCAGACATCCGCACACTTGAGCATGTCCCCGGCCGGAGCATCAACCTTGCCGTGAACGTCAGGATGGAATGAGACTGAAGGCTATAGAGATGGAGGACAAGGTGATTCGCGTCCAAGTGATCCCAGTTTATGCCGGATTGATCCACAACAGTGATGGGTCCACTCGCTCCATTCCGTACAACAAGGATGGACAGGTATGCTCTTTTTAAAATCAATAAAAACAGTTTGATACTAAGAATAATACTTAAAACAAAAAAGTTACCAAACTGAACGGCTATTTTTATATAAATTTTCTGATCCACTGAAATTTATCATGCAGCCCCCCACCTTTTTGTTTTTTCCTCATTTCCATTTGCCCTTCCATCTCCCCCTCAGTACTAAGCCCAAAGTTTGATTCATTTCAATTTATTAATCAATGTCTCTATCGTCATTCAACTTTTGTTTTACTCGCTCTTAGTTTGTGGATCCATATCTTCCTCATGATTCAACCCCTATTTTATTCATTTTGGTTCATTCATATCTATACTGAGGTGGGTGGTTTCCATACTTTTTCACTGCATCTTCGCTTTATATTGACATCCTTTGCTCTTTCACTGACTCTTTTACTTTACGCTCTTCATTTTACACTTTACTATCTTCACTTTACTCATTACATAACTCTTTACCTTACTGACATCACTTTACTCTTTATTCTGTACTCTGTACTCCTTACACTCTTCACTTTACATTTTACTCTCTAGTCTGGGGAGGCGGTTTCACTAGTATTTTCAGTGTAACTTTGTTTTATATTGATGTCCTTTGCTCTTGGATTAACTCACAGACTGATTTAATTGACCGAATAATTGATTGATTGATTGATTGACGGGCTGAATGATTGATTTCCTACTGCAGATGCGAGACCGGGTTAATTCCTGCACCTTTCTTAATCGCAGGAAATTTGATGACCTAACCACGGTCTTACCCTTCTTACTGGTTTCCACTCTAGACCATGGTTACCTTCACACGTCAGCCCAACCACAAATGTATCACCAAGAAGAAGTGGCAGGATAGGGTAAGTGGTATAAGAGGCATCGTAACACCATTTCTTTGGCGATTTGTTTTGCCTATTACACCCTAACATTCACACGTCAGTCATAGAATTTTTCGTTAACACCTCTTCTTTAGCTATTTTTTCTGCATATTACACCTTAGCCTTCACAAGTCAGCCCTACCACAAATGTATCGCCAAAAAGTGGCAGGATAGGGTAAGTGATATGCAAGGCTTCGTAACACCTCTTCTTTGCGTATTTATTTTGCATATTTAGCGTTACGATGACGATGACGATGACGATGACGATTTTTTTTTTACTAAATTTCAGGTGGTGAAAAGCATCTAAGTGTGGCTGGTATGGCTAGTGTGGGCGCTGGTGTGGTATTAGTCAAGACAGACTTACTACACACCCTCTTCTACTCCCTCCTTTCCAGTCTCTCCTCCCTCCTCGCCATGACCTGGGCAGCAGCTTGCCTGTCCCAGCTGTCAGATAGTGAGGTTTCGGTCACATGGGGATCTCGTAACGCCTTGTCTGTGGCGATTTATTCTCCATAGTTTCACCCCCTTGATATAAAACAGTGGTTCTCTTTTGGCTTAATATACAGGGCGTCCCAAGATTTTTTTTTTTTTTTTTTTAATGTCTGACATCCTGTATATACCGGTTTATGAAGAAGCGAACAGAACATTGTCGCCAGAATGAGCTTGCCTAATAAGATATTTTTGAACAACTAAAATAATTAAGATTATTCGACGCTGTGTATACACATAATTGAATAGCAGCAGTAGTAGTAGTAGTTGTAGCTGTAGTGGTAGTAATAGTAATGACGATGATGATGATGATGATGAGGAGGAGGAGGAGGACGGTGATGACAGTGATGTTGATGATGATGGTGATGACCTGATGACGATGCTTGTGATAATGATGACTATGATGATGATAATGATAATGATGATATTGCAGCTATGTCCGAATATTCTGTGGTAACCTGATACTGTCAACAAATAAATAGTTACCTTGTTTCATTACCCTCCATATTACGGATAGGCATGAGAAACACATATAAATGGAACTGCAGTAATGACAAAGAAAAAGTCAGCCTGTGCTCTTTTTATTCTAATTTGGCGTACATTTTCGTCCTTTTGCAGCTTATTTCACGTAACCCAGTGGCAGAAAGAGACAATGCTACGGCTCTGCATCCATTCTATAAAACTTCTTCGTGACTAGTATCATATTCTTGTGTTAATATCGCCAATGAAAATACAGAGGTGGCAATTTTAGGCCAAGTTATAATAAAGTGAGTGTAGTAAATGTGATAACGTATATTGTCACCATAGACATTGTGAAATAAAAACTGGTGGTTTTAGTTGGCGCTGTACTCTAATGGGGTGCATTATCTTTATATTTATTTATTTTATTTATTTATATTTCATTCTTGCTTACCTCAGGGGATTATAGTCAGCTTTGTAAAGGCATTTTGAACTGAGCATATTAAATGCTTCTTCATTAACAATCACCGTACGAGAGATTATTCCTGACTCAAAATATATTAATCTGGCGTTATCAAATTTGATATTAGAAAATACATCAATGAACTGAAAATTGGAAAAAAAGAGCCTGCAAATTATTTGTTCGATATCGATAAAGTAAATTGTGGTTCGTAGATATTGTAGATATTTTGAACCCCAGATTATACAATATTTTAGTAGAAACTATATTTATTTTAAAATTATGTTCCTAACTCCGACGATTTTTTTTTTCATTCTTTTCTAAATTCTTATTTATTTTAAAATTATGCTCCTAACTCCGATGATGATTTTTTTTTTTCTAAATTTTTTCCTCTTAATACAGCTTTTTATCTTACTTTTTTTTAATCTTGAGATATTTTGTTCCTGATGCATTTTTCAAAACTAGACGGGTTAGATACAGCCTTCATTAACCCTTTCACTACCTGGGGGGTTGTCCTAAGCTGAATAAAATAGTCTGGAAGCAGCAAGATTGATGGAAATATGCTTGTGTAAAGGGGTTGGTATTTAATAATCAATTTGGAATAGAAATGAGTCACTTGAAGAAATCTAGCCAAGGCTAAAATTCAACATTCAGGAGGTAAAACTTTTTAAGATGAGGTTAGCATAATCCTGCTCTTCTCACCCTAACTTGGCCCAGATTTTCGTCTTTCTGTAACTAAATTCACGTAGCTCAATAATAAATACATATTTAGATAGATAGATAAAAAGGTACATAGACAAATTAAAAAAAAAAAAGTTCCATATCCTGTCGAGAACATTTCTTCGTGACTACCATCATATTCTAGTCCATTATTACAGCTCAGCATTTAGGAAGGAGAGAAGACAGATATAGGCCAAGTTAAGATGAAAATGGTGTAAATGGAATGATATTAAATATAAATATTACTTCGCATGATAAAAAACAGTCTTCTGTCTCGAACTGGAGCTCAGTGAACCATAGAAGCTTCGAATCCCGTCAGTCACCCTCTAACCATGAAAAAGGGAGGACGTTGGAGCTGTGGTTATATTCTGTCAGTGTAATAGTGTTTGAACAGCTTCCCCATCTTGCCGAGTTAAACAAAGGTAAGCGAAGATATTGTTCATTAGTTCTTTGATACTACCAGTATGTTTTAGCTGAACCAAAAGATCTTTATTAGTGTGAAAAATGGTGTGGAAATAAATTGAGAGGAGTGTGGACCTACGTGGAGTGAGGCAAACAGACAAATGAGCAAGTGAAGGAGCGTTGCGGTGTTGATATGGAGTGGAATTACGTGGAGAGACAGACAGAAAAATGAAGTGAAGCAGCGCTGTGGTGGTTACGTGGATGTGGAGGTACGGGAGAAACAGACAGACAAATGAGGAAGTGAAGGAGCATTGTGGTGCTGATGTGAATGATGTTACGTGGAGAGAGACTCGCTGATAGACTAATGAGGAAGTGCGGGAGCGTTTTGATGTTGATGTGGATGTGGAGTTAGGTGGAGAGACAGAGAGAAATGAGGAAATAAAGGAAGGTTGTGGTATTTATATGGATGTGGAGTTATGTGGAGAGACAGACAGACAAACGAGGAAGTGAAGGAGCGTTGTGGTATTCATGTGGATGTGAAGTTAGATGGAGAGACACACAGACAAACGAGGAAATAAAGGAGCGATGTGTTGTTGATGTAGTTGTGCTGGAAAGCGTTGGGTGAAATACCTTGAGATGATCTGGCCATGTGGAGATAATGGAGATGAGAGATTGGCTAGAAGAGTGTATGTGAGTGCGGTGGAACGTGAGAGAGTGCCAAACCGAGGGAGGGGTTTAAGGATGTGGTGGAGAGGTATATGAATGATAATATAGTGTGAACTGGAGGAGGGACAGACTGATGCTGGAGGACAAGGTGACATGGAAGCAGTTTGTATGTGGCCATCCCTTCCGTTATTAAGGCGTCTGGCTATACACAGATTAAATAAAAAAAAAACGTTACATCCATGGCAGATTAAGGTCAATTAAGGGATCTTTTATCAATTTGCTGTTGAGGCTCCTTCTCTTGACGATTTTACCTTCTAATCACAGGGAGAGTGATAGTGAGAATTTAACCACCATAGCACTTCTTCGTGACTAGCATCATATATAGCTTAATTAACATAGCTCAGTGGCAAAATAAGACAATGCTGCGGCTCCACTTATATGGCACTTCTTCGTGACTAGCATCATATTCCAGTGTTAAACTATTGTTACATCCCAGCATTAGAGATGGAGAGAGAGAAAAAACAATAATAATAATAATAATAATAATAATATGATGATGATGATGATGATGATGATGATGATGATGATGATGATGATGATTTTCTCTGACAGGTGGACGTACGGAACTGCAAGAAATCCAGGGCAAGCCAGGAAGAAAACAGGAAGAAAGCCAGCCAGCAAGAAAACCAGGAAGAAACCCAGGAAGAAAGCCACGAAAAAGCCAGAGAGAGAGCAAGTTAGAAAGCCAGTCAGTAAGCCAGTCAGCCATCAATTCTCACCGTTAATAACTAAGTTATATTTCTCCTTATGTCACTATCATTCGCCTGTTAGATTAGACATAGATTAGATAGATAGATAGATAGATGGATGGGTAGATAGACAGATAAATCGACAGACAGATAGACAATTTCACACTGCCACATTTCTCTCTGGCACATTACTACACTTCATACTGACGCGCGCGAGCGCAAGCGCGCGCGAGCGCACACACACACACACACACACACACACACACACACACACACACACACACACACACACACACACACACACACACACACACATACACACACACACATACACACACACACATACACACACACACACAAAATCATATTATTTAATCAACCCCCTCATTCTGGTGACGTTGTACTTATTTCCTCCCCCCCCTCTCTCTCTCTCTCTCTCTCTCTCTCTCTCACCGGACGATTTTACTGAGCTTAGGGTAGATTTCTCGTCATCATTAATTACCTGTATATCCCCAGCTGGTAAAAAAATAATTACAGGTGTCACAGTCAGGTTAATTAGGCACCATGACACCTGTCCTCTTCGGTCTGAAGGGGTGAATGCTTCTCCCGTATCATCTTGAATGCACTGGTGAGCATCAGGGTTGGGTGAGGTGCAGTGGGGTAGGGTGGGGCGTAGTGGGGTTGGATCGGGGTTGGGTGGGGTGCAGTGAGGTAGGATCGGGGATGGGTGGGGTGCAATGGGGTAGGATCGGGGTTGGGTAGGGTGTAGTGGGGTAGGATCGGGGTTGGGTGGGGTATACTGGGGTAGGATTGGGGTTGGATGATGCGCAGTGGGGAAGGATCGGGGTTGGGTGGGGTTGGGTGGTGTGCAGTGGGGTAGGATCGGGGTTGGGTGGGGTTCAGTGGGGAGGATCGGGGTTGGCTGGGGAGCAGTTGGGTAGGATCAGGGTTGGGTGGGGTGCAGTGGGGTGCAGTGGGGTAGGATCGGAGTTGGATGGGATGCAGTGGGGTAGGATCGAGGTTAGGTGGGTTGCAGTATGGTAGGATCGGGGTTGGGTGGGGTGCAGTAGGGTAGGATCAGGGTTGGGTGGGGTGCAGTGAGGTTGGAATGGGGTTGGGTGGGGTACAGTGGGGTAGGATCGGGGTTGGGTGGGGTGCAGTGGGGAAGGATCGAGGTTGGGTGGGGTTGGGTGGTGTGCAGTTGGGTAGGATCGGGGTTAGGTGGGGTGCTGTGGAGTATGATCGGGGTTGGGTGGGGTGCTGTGGGGTGCAATGGAAAATCGGGGATGGGTGAGGTTGGGTGGGGTGTACTGGGGTAGGATCGGGGTTGGGTGGTGTGCAGTGGGGTAGGATCGAGATTGGGTGGGGTGCAGTGGGGTAGGATCGGGGTTGGGTGGGGTGCAGTGGGGTAGGATCGGGAATGGGTGGGGTGCAGTGGGGTAGGATTGGGGTTGGGTGGGGTGTAGTGGGGTAGGATCGAGGTTGGGTGGTGTACAGTGGGATAGAATCGGGTTTGGGTGGGGTGCAGTGGGGTAGGATCGGGGTTGGGTGGGGTGCAATGGGGTTGGATCGGGGTTGGGTGGGGTGCAGTGGGGTAGGATCGGGGTTGGGAGGGGTGCAGTGGGGTGCAGTGTAGTAGAATCGGGGTTTGGTGGGGTTCAGTGGGGTAGGATTGGGGTTGGGTGGGGAGCATTGGGGTGCAGTTGCATTGGGGTGCAGTTAGGTTGGATCGGGGTTGGATGGGGTTCAGTGGGGTGCAGTGGGGTAGGATCGGGGTTGGATGGGATGCAACGGGGTAGGATCGGGGTTGGTTGTGATGCAGTGGGGTAATATTGGGGTTGGGTGGGCTGCAGTGGGGTAATCGGGGTTGGGTAGGTTGCAGTTCGTAGGATCGGGGTTGGGTTGGATGCACTGGGGTAGGATCGGGGTTGGGTGGGGTGCAATGGGGTAGGATCGGGGTTGGGTGGGGTGCAGTGGGATGCAATGGGGCAGGATCGGGGTTGGGTGGGGTCGGATTGTTGTTGGGTGGGGTGCAGTGGGGTAGGATCGGGATTGGGAGGGGTGCAGTGGGGTGCAGTGTGGTAGAATCGGGGTTGGGTGGGTTGCAGTGGGGTAGGATCGGGGTTGGGTGGGGTGCATTGGGGTGCAGTTGCATTGGGGTGCAGTTAGCTAGGATCGGGGTTGGATGGGGTTCAGTGGCGTACAGTGGGGTAGGATCGGGGTTGGGTGGGATGCAACGGGGTTCAGTGGGGTGCAGTGGGGAGGATCGGGGTTGGGTTGGGTGCAATGGGTAGGATCGGGGTTGGGTTGGGTGCAGTGGGTAGGATCGGGGTTGGGTGGGGTGCAGTGGGATAGAATCGGAGTTGGTTGGGGTGCAATGGGGTAGGATCAGGGTTGGGTGTGGTGCAGTGGGTTGCAATGGGTCAGGATCTGGGTTGGGTGGGGTGCAGTGGGATAGGATCGGGGTTGGTTGGGGTGCAATGGGGTAGGATCAGGGTTGGGTGTGGTGCAGTGGGTTGCAATGGGGCAGGATCTGGGTTGGGTGGGGTGCAGTGGGGTAGGATCGGGGTTGGGTTGGGTGCAGTGGGTAGGATCGGGGTTGGGTGGGGTGCAGTGGGATAGGATCTGGGTTGGGTGGGGTGCAGTGCGGTAGGATCGCTGTTGGGTGGAGTGTAATGGGGTACGAACTGGGTTGCGTGGGTTGCAGGGGGTTGGAATGTGGTTGAGTGGGGGTGCAGTTTGGTAGGAGCAGGATTGGGTGGGATAGGAGTTGAGTTGAGTGGGGTGCAGGAAGTTGGAGTTGGGTGGGATGGGGTGCAAATGGTTGGAGTTTTGTTGGGTGGGGTGCAAAGGGTTAGAGTTTTGTTGGGTGAGGTTCAGGGGGTAGAAGTGGGGTTGGGTGGGATGCAGTGTGGTAGGAGCGGAATTCGGTGGGGTAGGAGCGAGGTTTTGTGGGTTGCAGGGGGTTGGAATAGGGTTGGGTGGGATGCAGTGAGGTGGGACAGGGAGTTGGGTGGGGTGCATGGGGTTGGTGTGGGGTTGGGTGGGGTGTGGTTTTAGCTAGAACACAGTAAATATTTTCTTCTATATCAGTGGGTTAATGTAAACTGTTTTTGCTGCCTCATCCTGAGTGTTTTGTTTTTTTTAAGCTTTTTGAAACCATCTGAAGCCTAGCAAAGAGTAAGAGTAAAAAATGACGTCAGCAGATTACTGCGCTGCCTTGTAGACGCCAAGGATCGAGGCTCGTAGGTGGACAGATGTTTTTTTTTATCATGTAGGCGTTTTCTGTTTTATTATTACCACTTCCAGACGGTTTCACATAGCTGTGGACAGCTTTGTAATATGGCAGGGCTCAGTGTAATTTATATCTAACCCATCCAGTTTGAAAAATTACAGATATACGTCCTCGTGCTGAATTAGCATGGAATTCTCGCATTCCCCACACAAGATGGCGCCACCTCTGCACTGCTGCGAAGGGATTTGGTCAATCGGACATCACTGCTCTTTGTCCTCTAACTTGGCCTAAAATATCCATCTCTCCATCTTGAAAGCTGAGTCGTAACTATAGACTAACTGGGCAGAATTTATCGTCTTTTTGTAACTTATTCCTCGTAGCTCAGTAGCAGAATCAGACCATACTAAGGCCCTGCATCCTTTCCTTGTCATTTCTTTTTATCCAGCATCGTATTCCAGTGTTAATGTATTACCGCAGATCAGAAATTAAGTTGCAGAGATGGCAAATGCTTTTTCCACCAAGTTAAAGTGAAGAAAGTATCGTAATATCTCTCTTAGGCTTCAGTGACTCACCCTCAGCCGATTAGCATAGTCCTCCCAGTCAGCTGGACATAGAGTACACCCGAGCATTAGAGGGTTAGCTTAGGCAATTAGTAACCCCCTGATACTCGGGACAATTCTTGTGACATTCCAGTTGAGCCAGACGATTTTAGTCAGCTGAGAGTGAGTCATAGAAGCGTGAGAGTTAATTCAATCAGCATTAACCCCTGCATGACCAGCACAGCTCTAGCATATTCTTTTCAGCTGATGCCAGGCGGTCAAGCAGAGTGAGTCATAGCAGTCTGAGAAGACACGGTAAACAAAAATAATACAGGGGAGGTAAAAAATAAAATTGTAATTTATTTTGCAATAATGAAAAATCAATAAAGATACTGTTGCAATTTTTTTTGTCTCCTATAGTTAAGTACATATACGATATTCTTCAATTTTAAATACTCTAAATGGTTTTGGATCCTACCACCTCTTCCTTAGCGATTTACTTTACACTTTACCATTCCCTTCTTTTCTACTGATACCAAATAACTAAAATACACTACAAGTTTCAGGCGAAAGACTGGTGTGTTCGCCGTGGCACAGTGAGTAGAGCGGCAGCATGCCAATCTACAGGACCCAGGTTCGATCCCCGGGCAATTAGAGGGATATTTAAAAAAAATATGGCAGTGTCCGTAGTGGCCTGCCATTGGACCCGGGTTCGATTCCCGGCTGTAATAGAGGTAAATATGTGGCAGTTTGGCAGTCACATAGTGGTCTGCCTGTTGTGATGGTGTTTGAGGGCAGTCACTTAGTGGCCTGCCGCGGGGAGGGGGGAATGTAAAAGTAGATAGACTCACACACAAGACAGACACACTTGCTCTTACACAAAACAGTCACACACACATGCACTTATACAAGACTCTCTCGCACACACATGCACTTATACAAGACATTCTCACACACACACACACACATGCACCTATACAATACGGTCACACACATATGCACAAAGACAGCCAGACACACACGCTCAACATGCATTAGAGTAGGTGGTGGAATGGAAGGGGGTTTTATTTTGAAGGCCAAAAAAATCCAATATTGGATTTTTTGGCCTTCAAAATAAAACCCCCTTCCATTCCACCACCTACTCTAATGCATGTTTTCTGTGTGTGACTGTACTGTGTAAGAGCATGTGTGTGCCGTGTATATGTGTGTCTGTCTTGTGTAAGTGTGTGTGACTTTTGTGCAAGTGCATGTGTGACTGACTTGTATAAGTGCCTGTGTGTCGTGTATATGTGTGTCTGTCTTGTGTAAGTCTGTGTGTGAGTCTATCTACTTTTACATTCCCCCCTCCCCAAGGCAGGCCACTAAGTGACTGCCCTTAAACACCACCACCTCAGGCAGACCACTATATGATTGCCAAACTGCCACAAATTAACCTCTACTTCAGCCGGGAGTCGAGCCCGAGTTCAAAGGCGGGTCACTACGGACACTGCCATGTTTTATTAAATATCCCTCTAATTGCCCGGGGATCGAACCCTGGTCCTGTAGATTGACATGCTGCCGCTCTACTCACTGTGCCACCGCGCACCTACTAGCGTTGCGCCCGTAACTTGAAGTGTATTTTAGTTATTTGGTAACTAAGAAACAAGGGGAGACTGAATTGTATTGAGCAAATTAAGTCGCTAAAGGAGAGTTATTACGATATCTCCAGAGCCACTTAGAATACTTAAGACTATTTCAGTGCTAGTTATGAAGACATGAAGGGTTATCATGTACCAGTTTAAGTAAATATGCAGAAAATAAACACTGGAACTTTTATTTTTCCTTCCTTTTCCTTGTTCATGGAAAACTGAGTCCCACTACCACTCCCTAACTAAATCAATCCAACATTCATATTAATTAGTCTCTGGGCCACATTCACAGCTGGTGATAAGCTTTGATAAGGGAAAAGTGTTTACCTGATTGGAAAATCTTGATGAATTTTGTCAAGGATGATTATGAAATGTGGCTGGAACCTAGAATGGCTTTGAAAACAGTGCAAAAGAATTGGTAGTTGCATCCCCCTTGAAATAATGGGATAAGTAAAAGGAATGACCATTAACTACTGTACACTGAAAATAGCTTGGACAAAAAGGTACCATTGTAAACTACCTGCAATGACTTTGATAACACAGGCAGCCCTCTTCCTAACACAGGCAGCCCTCCTCCTAACAGCCCTCTTTCTACCCCAGGCAGTCCTCTTCCTAGCACAGGCAGCCCTCTTCCTAGCACAGGCAGCCCTCTTACTAGCCCAAGCAGCCCTCTTACAAACCCAGGCAACCCTCTTTCTAACCCAGGCAGCACTCTTCCTAACCCAGGCAGTCCTTTTCCTAACACAGGCAGCTCTCTTCCTATCACAAGCAGCCCCTTCCTAACACAGACATTCCTCCTTCTAACACAGGCAGCCCTCTTCCTAAGTCTTGTATGTGTCCTGAAAACTTGATACAAAATGTACCAAACAAGAATCTGGCAAATCTGTTCTATAGGTAGCAATGCAACTTTTAATACCTTACCTTAGTATTTTTGCTTCACCATAAACCTAAGTTATAAGGACTTTCTGTATACACTGGTAACTGAACAGGTTTGAGTAAGAGGTTTGATAAAAATATATGAAACTGATAAAGAGTCTGGATAACTAGACAGTCCTGGTATCAAGAAAGCATGGTATACATAGTGCTGGTATGAAGTGGTATTGTCATAAAATATAAGCCTGAGAGACTAAGATAAATTACTAAGACAAAAATAACTATGAGATAAATGTCGAATGGATAAAAGATGGCCTGGAGGCCTAGTGTACAGAAACGTAGAGAAGCATCACCAGGTATCCTCCCAAAGCTGTATGAAATAGCCTGGCAGTAGCAAGAAACACTGCAGATACTACGTGAAATTAGCATTGTGAAAGATTATGAAGTCCAGCCAAGATGAGGCTATTAGGGGTAGTCACTTAACATGGCAGTAATTGGAACCTGGGAGTCAAACTGTCATTACAGATTGCTATAACCATTAAGTATTATTTTACAGTAGGTATCCATTAATAAAGCTTAAGTGATGGGGGTTCTAGTTTTGCTATCTTTATCAGTGAATTCTGAATATTCCAAGTTGAAATAAGGGTTTTACATCCGTGGAGTGTATACCATACTCCACTGGATCGGATTTTTTAAAATTGAGACGTGGGTTTTATATCCGTAGACTTTTCACCCAGTATTAACCATACCATCAAAGGTCAAATAAACTTGATATACAACTTGTTCTTTTATTTTCTTAATTTTTTTTACAAGTCTCCACATTTGCAGTGCATTAGTAGCTATTATGGCAGCATGTTAAGTTGCTCTCGCAGGATGTAGTGTTATTAGGTAGTGTTATTATCTAAAAGTGTATTAAAAGTATGTCGGAAAAATTTTTCGAGTATATCACAAAATACTTCAGGTATCAAAGTATATCAGTGAATTTAGTGCAACAAACTATCTCCATCTCCAGCTCGCTTGCTCTCCTACTTCTCTCTACCCTGCTCACTCTAGAACAATACACACACATATAACACCCTAAAGGAAATATACAAAGAAATATACAACCTACAACCTGTCCTGTCTGGTGCTCCAATCTCTCTGGTCTCTCTCAATCAACCCTGATTCTGTCTCTCCTTTCCCTACCATCAGTCTCTCTATCACCTAGTGTACTACAGGTACATTAAAGTCTCTCAGTGGCTTCGATTCTGTCTTTCCTCTCACCCTGGCATCAGTCTTTTTCTCGCCTAGAGAAATCCAGGTACCTTAAAGTCTCTCAGCTGGCTCTCTCCCTCTCCTCTCTCTCTACAGCATCTATCTCTATCGTCTGGGAAAATACAGGAACATTAAAGATGCCTAAGAAGCAGATGGCCTACCAGAGTAACAACATACAGTGCCACCATAACGACTGCTATCATCTGTACTACATCATCTTCAAATACACACTACAGGCTCGTATTCTAACAACTCTTCCTTAGCAATTTAGTTTACATATTTCACTTTAACCTTGTTAATGATCCAAACTATTGATATTAAAACTATAAACAGCATGCGAGAGAAAGGTTGGATGTAAAGGAAAAGAAATCACTATGGGAAATATGCTAGGAAACTTCCAACGCCACTTTTGACCCAGACGCTGATGGTTTCCCTGAGTTGCCATTCTTGCACTCCAGGGTTGCCATCCTGTTCTCTTGAGTTGTCTTCTGTTGTTGTCATCTTGCTGTCCAAGGTTGCCATCTGTCATCCTAGGATGCCATCTTGTCTTACGCTGTTACCGTCTCGTCCTCCTAGGGTGCCATCTCAATGTCTGCAGTCTTTTTTTAATCGTATGTTACCATCTCGCTGTCTAGGGCTGTCTTGTCTTCTGGGGCTGCCATCTTGTTGTCTTTGGATGTCGTTCTTCTAAGACTGCACTGTTGATTCTCTGCCGTTACCATCGGTTTCTGTGGTGGAAAATAGCAATTAGGGAACACTTTCCTTTGTCTTATGAACTATTCTGCAAGAACTTGACACAACACACACTGTACTCTACTATTTCACAGGAGTTGATGCCAGCAAAGGAATGTGACCAGAAAACTCTGCCCCTGCAATGTATTGGTGGACTTGATGGGAGGTGTGATGCTGGCTATGTTGGTGCTGTTTTAGGGCTAAAACTGGATGGGGCTCCGATGTGTGCCAGAGGGTACAGGACTTTGTGGTTCCCTTGCTGCAGCTTCTACCCATTTGAGAGGAGTCTAAACCTGGGCGTAGTGCCCTAAGATACTGCCCTATCAGAGGGTGTATAATGGTGGGGTATTTACAGTGCCAAGGTGCACTTGGAGGGTGCCCCTGCAGCTATCTTGTCACGGTGTCTTGAGGTCACTGCCACAGCCACTGACCATAGCTGGAGGGCTATGGGTCCTTGACCCCCTGCCTGGACTTGAGACTGTGCAGGTCATCGGGGCTTGTGGTCCATCCCCTTTTTTACTCACCTATCATGTCTAAATCAAAGCTAAGTGTAAAAAAGGCAAGCCAAGGAATCCATATCACCCAAGGGGTTCTGAGTGGAACCTTGGAATGTAGCCAGCCTGAAGAGTAAAAGTGAGGAAGTGATAAGCCTTTGACCAGGAGGCAGGTAGATGTCTGCTTCTTACAGGAAGTTAGGTTCAGGGGAGGGTTAGCTAAGATGATGGTTGGGATGGACTGCAGGTGTAAGTTATTTTGGAAAGGAAGTGTGAACAGAAGTGATGGTGAGGGTGTGCTAGTAGAAGAGAAATTGTTCCAATGTGTTATGGATGTAATGAGAGTATGATGAAAAGAATATAGCATGGAGAATATTGTTTGGAAATCTCCTGGTTATACTTAATTTGGGTTATGTCCCAGAGGTTTGCTTGGATGATGATGAAGAGGACAGATTTTTGGATTATTTTGTAAGTGATGGTGGTATGGGGGATGATGAGACTGTCGTTTTGGATGGGGAATTAAATGGACATATGGTCGCTGCAGCTCATGGATATGCAAGGGTAAGCAGGGAATGTCCATATGGTACAAGAAATGTGGAAGGGAAAAAGATACTCTAGTCTCAGGAGGCAATGAAACTGACTGTGCGCAACGTGCTTTTCTGGGAAAGGGAGGTGGTGGGGGTGGGTGGTGGCTGATTACATATGAGTCTGGAAGTAACAGAAGCCAGACTGATTACTTCCCGGTCAGTAGGGCTGATTGGTTAGTTAAGGTTGTAAGTTATAATGAGTGAGGAGTGTGTGCGGCAACACAATTTTCTGGTATATAACATGGTGCTGAAGAAGCAGGTGGTGAAGAAGAGGACCTTAACACCCAAGAGGAAAATATGGAATTTTAAAAAACAAACAAACAAGGGGTGCCTTCTATAGTGAGTTGAAATGAGAGGTGGCTGAACAGACAGCTGTAGGCAGTGTTAGCGAGTGTTACATTGCTCTCAAAACAGTTCCTTTAGAGATACTTATTCAGTGCTGGAGAGCAACAGACGCACCAAAGCAAGGTTGCATGGTGGTGGGATGAGGGTGTAGAACCCACAGTTGAATAGCAGAAAAGACTTTTCCGGGTATGAAAAATGGGTGCTAACGAGAGAAATGCTCGGTTACAAAGTGTAGGGTCAAAAAGGAGGTATGTGGGAGAAAATCTGAGTTTCAGTGACTTTTGTCGGACAGCCTCAACAGTGTCGAAAGGAAGAATATGGTTTTCAAGGTGGCAAATCAGATGAAGGAAGAAAACAAGGATATCATACGTGAGCAGCTTGTGAAGAACGATGAAGGGAAGGTGGTGGTGGACATTGAGGAAATTCAAGATGTTTGGAGAGTATTATAACCGGTTGCTGAGTGAGGAGTTTCACTGAAACAGGGAAGGTCTGGAATCACTGGATCCAGTGTTTGGCCACTGGCCTTTGATTGACGCTGCTACTGTGAGCAGTGCAATATGAAGGATGCAGGTGGGAAGAGTGAGGTGTGTGTCTGGGTTGACTGTTGAAATGTTGAAGACCTCAGGAAATATGGGAGTGGGTTTAGTTACTGATTTGATAAATTCAGTTATATATGAGCGTTTTTTTCCGGACAACTGCTTGAAGAGTGATTGTAACTGTGTGTAAGGAGAAGGGTGAGGCCCTAGAAAGAGGAAATTATGAAGGCATAACACTTTGGAACCTGATGATATAGATATGGAGAGTCCTGGAAGGTATGATAAGGGGAAGAGGGAATATTGAGATGCACTTTGGGTTGAGGCCAGGCAAAACGGCCATTAATGCAGTATTCATTGTCCGACAGCTTCTGGAAAAGTATAATAGAAAGAGAAGGGAGCTGTACCTTGTTTCTGTTGATCTGGAGAAGGTTTTTCACAGAGTTACTTGGGAGATGGTGAAGTGGGCTATGAGAAAGCTTGGGATCGAGAAGATTTCAGGTGTAGGTGGTGGCAGAAGTGTTGGAGCTGGATGTGGTGGCAGGAGTGCAGCGGGTGGAGGTGGTGATAAAAGTGCTGGAGGCAGAGGTGGTGACAACAGTGATGGAGGTGGACGTGCTGGCAGCAATGAAGCTTGAGAGGGAGGTGGTGGCAGCAGTGCTCGAGGTGGAGGTGGTGGTTGCAGTACTGGAGGGGGACGTTGTGGTGGCAGAAGTGTTGGAGGGGGAGGTGATGGAAGCAGTGTTGGGGGGGAGGTGATGGAAGCAGTGTTGGGGGGGAGGTGATGGCAGCAGTGTTGGGGGGGAGGTGATGGCAGCAGTGTTGGGGGGGAGGTGATGGCAGCAGTGTTGGAGGGGAAGGTGGTGGCAGCATTGTTGGAGAGGGAGGTGGTGGCAGTAGTGTTGGAGACGGAGGTGGTGGCAGTAGTGTTGGAGACGGAGTTGGTAGCAGCAGTGTTGGAGACGGTGGTGATGGCAGAAGTGTTGGAGAGGGAGGTGGTGGCAGCAGTGTATGAGGGGAAGGTGGTGGCAGCAGTGTACAAGGGAAAGGTGGTGGCAGCAGTGTACGAGGGGAAGGTGGTGGCGGCAGTGTTCGAGGGGAAGGTGGTGGCAGAAGTGTTCGAGGGGAAGGTGGTGGCAGCAGTGTTCGAGGGGAAGGTGGTGGCAGCAGTGTTCGAGGGGAAGGTGGTGGCAGCAGTGTTGGATGGGTAGGTGGTGGCAGCAGTGTTGGATGGGGAGGTGGTGGCAGCAGTGTTGGATGGGGAGGTGGTGGCAGCAGTGTTGGATGGGGAGGTGGTGGCAGCAGTGTTGAAGGGGGAGTTGGTGGCAGCAGTGTTGAAGGGGGAGGTGGTGGCAGCAGTGTTGAAGGGAGAGGTGGTGGCAGCAGTGTTGGAGGGAGAGGTGGTGGCAGCAGTGTTGAAGGGGAGGTGGTGGCAGCAGTGTTGAAGGGGAGGTGGTGGCAGCAGTGTTGGAGGGGGAGGTGGTGGCACCGGTGTTGAAGGGAAGGTGGTGGCAGCAGTGTTAGATGGGGAGGTGATGGCAGCAGTGTTTGGAGGGGGAGATGGTGGCAACAGTGTTTAAGGGGGAGGTGGTGGCAGCAGTGTTGGATGGGGAGATGGTGGAGGCAGAAAAATTGGAGGGGAAGTTGGTGGAGCAGCAGTGAAGTTTGGAGAGGTGGTGGCAGCAGTGAAGTTCGAGGGGGAAGCTGTGGTACCATTATATCTGGAGGAGGAGGTGGTGGGGCAGCAGTGAAGTTGGAAATGGAGGTGGTTGTGGGGCAGCAGTGAAGTTGGAGGGGGAGATGGTGGGACAACAGTGAAGTTGGAGGAGGAGATGGTGGGACAACAGTGAAGTTGGAGGAGGAGATGGTGGAACAACAGTGAAGTTGGAGGAGGAGATGGTGGGACAACAGTGAAGTTGGAGAGGGAGGTGATAGGGCAGCAGTGAAGTTGGAGAGGGAGGTGGTGGGGCAGCAGTGAAGTAAGAGGGGGAGGTGGTGAGGCAGCAGTGAAGTAAGAGGGGGAGGTGGTGGGGCAGCAGTGAAGTTGGAGGGGGAGGTGGTGGTAGCAGTGAAGCTGGAGGGGGAGATGGTGGGGCAGCAGTGAAGTTGGAGAGGGAGGTGGTGGTAGCAGTGAAGTTGGAGGGGGAGATGGCGGGACAGCAATGAAGTGGGAGGGGAAGGTAGTGGGGCAGCAGTGAACGTGGAGGGGAGGTGATGGGGCAGCAGTGAAGTTGGAGATGGAGGTGGTGGGGCTGAAATGAAGTTAAGGGAGGTGACAGGGCACCACTGAAGTTCGAGGGGAAGGTGATGGGGCAGCAGTAAAGTTGGAGGGAGAGGTGATGGGGCAGCAGTGAAGTTAGAGGAGGAGGTGGTGGGACTCCAGTGAAGTTGGTGGGGCAGCAGTGAAGTTGGAAGGGGAGACAGTGGGGCAGCAGTGAAGTTGGAGGGGGAGACAGTGAGGCAGCAGTGAAGTTGGAGGGGGAAGTTGGAGGGGGAAGTATGGGCAGCAGTGTTCGAGGGGAAGGTGGTGGCAGCAATGTTTGGAGGAGAGGGGGGGCAACAGTATAGGATAGGGAGGTGGTGGCAGCAACGATGGACGGAGAGATGGTGGCAGTAGTTTTGCAGGGGAAGGAAAGCCAACAGTTTAGGAAGGGAAAGTGGTGGCAATAGTGTCAGAGGGGAAGATGGTGGCAACAGCTGTAAAGAGGGAGGTGGGGAAACAGTGTTCAAGGGGGAGGTGGGGCAGCAGTGTTGGAGGGGGAGGTGGTGACAGCAGTGGTTGAGGGGGGAGGATAGGCAACAGTCTAGTGGGGGGAAGTGGTGACGGTAGTGTTGGAGGGGGAAGTGGTGACGGTAGTGTTGGAGGGGGAGGTGGCGGCGGGAGTGTTGAATGGGAAGCTGGTGGAGGCAGTGTTTGAAGGGAAGGTGGTGGAAGCGGTGTTGGATCTGGAGGTGGGGGCAACAGTGTTGGACGTGGAGGTGGGGGCAACAGTGTTGGAAGTGGAGGTGGTGGCAGCAGAAAATTTGAAGGGGGAGTTGGTAGGCAGCGGTGGAGTTTGGGGAGGTGGTGGCAGCATTAAAGCTGGAGGGGGAGGGGGTGGGGCAGCAGCGAAGTTGGAGGGGGTGGTGGTGGGACAGCAATGAAGCTGGAGGAGGCGGTGATGGGGCACAGGTGAATTTGGAGGGGGAGGTATTGGGGCAGCAGTGAAGTTGGAGGGGGAGATGGTGGGTCAGCAATGAAATTAAAGGGGAAGGTGGTGGCAGTATTAAAGCTGCAAGGAGTGAATTTGAAGGAGGAGGTGGTGGGGCAGCAGTGAAGTTGGAGGGGAAAGTGGTAGGGCAGCAGCGAAATTTGGAGGGTGATTTTGTGGCAGCAGTGAAGTTGGATTGGGAGGTGGTGGGACAGCAGTAAAGTTGGAGGGGGAGGTGGTGCGACAGCAGTGAAGATGGTGGGGGAAGTGGTGGCATCATTAAAGCTGAAGGGGGAGGTGGTGGGGCAGCACTGAAGTTGGAAGCTGAGGTGGTGGTGGCAGCAGCAAAGTTGGAGGGGAAGGTTGTGGCAGCAGTGAAGTTGGATGCGGGAGCTGGAGGCAACAGTGATGTTGGAGGGGGAAGTTGGTGGGGCACCACTGAAGTTGGAGGGGGAGGTGAGGCAGCAGTGAAGCTGAAGGGGGAGGTGGTGAGGCAGAAGTGAAGTTAGAGGGGAAAGTGTTGGGGCAGCAGTGAAGTTGGAGGGGGAGATGGTGGGGCACCATTGAAGTAGAGGAAGAGGTGACGGAACAGCAGTTAAGTCTGAGAGGGAAGGTGGTGGCTCAGCAGTGAAGCTGGAGGGGGAGGCAGTGGGGATGCAGTGAAATTGGAGGGGGGAAGTGCTGGAACAGCAGTGAAGCTGGAAGGGGAGGTGGTGGGGCAGCAGTGAAGCTGGAAAGGGAGGTGATGAGGCAGCAGTAAAGTTGAAGGAGGAGGTGGTGGAACAACAGTGAAGTTGCAGGGGGAGGTGGTGTGACAGCAGAGAAGTTGGAGGGGCAGGTTGCGGGGAAGCAGTGAAGCTGGAGAGGGAGGTGGCTGGGCAGTGGTGAAGGTGGATAGGTGATGTGGTGGGGCAGCAGTGAAGATGTAAGAAGAAGTGGTGGGACAACGGTGAAGTTGGAGCAGGAGGTGGTGAGGCTGTGGTAATGTTGGAGAGGGAGGTGGTGGGGTATCAGTGAAGATGGAGGGGGAGGTGGTGGGAGCAGCAGTAAAGTTGATGTGGGAGGTGGTGGGGTCAGCAGTAAAGCTGGAGTGGGAGGCAGTGGGGTCAGCAGCATAGTTGAAGATGGAGGAGGTGGGGCAGGTGGGAGGCAGTGGGGTCAGCAGCATAGTTGAAGATGGAGGAGGTGGGGCAGCAGTGAAGTTGGAGGAGGAGGTGAATGTGCAGCAGTAAAGCTGGAGGGAGAGGTTGTGGGGCAGCAGTTAAGTTGGAGGTGAAGATGGTGGGGTAGCATTGAAGTTGGAAGGAGAGGCGATGGGGCAGAAGTAAAGTTGGTTGGGGAGGTGGTAGGGCAGCAGTGAAATTGGAAGAGGAGGTAGGGGGACAGCAGTGAAGTTGGAGAGGAAAAAGGTGGCAGCAGTGAAATTGGGGGGGAGTTGGTGGCACCATTGAAATTGGATTGGGAGGTGGTGGGACACAGTTGAAGTTGGAGGAGGAAGTGACGGGACAGCAGTGAAGTTAGAGAGGGAGGTGGTGGGACAGCAGTGAAGTTGGAGGGGAGGTGATAGAGAAGCAGTTAAGTTGGAGGGGGAGCCAGTGTGGCAGCAATAAAGTTGGATGAGGAGGTGGTGGGACAGTAATGAAGTTGATGGGTGCGGTAGTGGCAGCATTAAAGCTGGAGGGGGAGGTGGTAGGGCAGCAGTGAAGTTGGAGGGGGAGGTGGTGGCAGCAGTGAAGTTAGCGGAGGGAGTTGGTGGCTGCAATGAAGTTGGAGGAGGGAGTTGGTGTAGCAACCCTGAAGTTGGAGGGTGACTGGGCATCATTAAAGTTGGAGGGGAAGGTGGTGGGGCAGCAGTGAAGTTCAAGGGTGAGGTGGTGGGGCAGGAGTTAAGTTTGCGGAAAAAGTGGTGGGGCAGCAGTGAAGTTGGAAAGGGAGGTAATGGCAGCAGAGAAGTTGGAGGGGGAGGTTGTGGGGCACCAGTGAAGTAGAGGCGAAGGTGACGGGGCAGCAGTAACGTTGGAGAGGGAGGTGGTGGAACGCAATGAAGTTGGAGGGGGAGGTGATGGAACAGCAATGAAGTTGGAGTGGGAGGTGGTGAGATAGCAGTGAAGTTGAAGGGGTAGGTGATGGGGCAGCAATGAATTTGCAGAGGGAGGTAGCTGGGCAGCAGTAAAGTTGGAGGGGGAAGTGGTGGAACAGCAATGAAGTTGGAGGGGGAGGTGGTGAGAGAGCAGTGAAATTGGAGGGGTAAGTGATGGGGCAGCAATGAAGTTAGAGGGGGAGGAGAGCAGTACAGTTGGAGGGGGAGGTGGTGGGGCAGCAGAGAAGTTGGAGGGTGAAGTTGTGGGACGACAGTGAAGTTAGAGGGCGAGGTGATGGGGCAGCAGTAAAGCTGGAGGGGGAGGTGATGCGACAGCAGTGAGGCTGGAGGGGGAGGTGAAGGGGCAGCATTGAAGTTGGACATGGAGGTGATGGGGCATCAGTGCAGTTGGAGCAGGAGGTTGTTTGGCAGCAGTGAAGTTGGAAAGTGGTGGGACGGCAGTGAATTTGGAGAGCGAGGTGATGGGGCAGCAGTAAAGTTGGAGTGGGAGATGGTGGAACAGCAGTTAAGTTGGAGGGGGAGGTTGTGGGGCAGCAGTGAAGTTGGAGGGGGAATGGGAGAATGGGAGAAATGGAGTTCCCCCGAGCTAAGCCCTGTATTGGACTATATAGCCCCGCTAGGGTTACAGGAGCGAGCTACCACTCCCGGCACGGCAGCCCGGGAGAGGCTCGAACTCGCAATCCCCCGATTACGAGTCCGGCGCGCTACCACTGTGCTACCGCGCCCCCCAGTTGGAGGGGGAAGTAGTGGGGCACCAGTGAAGCTGGAGAGGGAGGTGGTGGAGCTGCGGTGAAGCTGGAGGAGGGAGGTGGAGGGACAACATTGAATTGGAAGGGAGTTGGTGCGGGCAGCAGTGAAACTGGAGCGGAATATGATGGGGTCAGCAGTAAAGTTGGAGGGGGAGGGGGCGGAACAGCTGTGAAGTTGGAGGGGGAGATGGTGGGGCAGCAGTGAGGTTGGAGGGGGAAGTGGTGGGGCAGCAATGAGGTTGGAGGGGGAAGTGGTGGGGCAGTAGTAAAGTTGGAGGTGGTGGGGAAACAGTGAAGTTGGAAGGGGAGTGATGGGGAAGTAGTAAAGTTGGTTGAGGAGGTGGAGGGACAACAGTGAAGTTAGAGGGGGAGGTTGTGGGACAACAGTGAAGTTGGAGGTGGTGGTTGTGAGGCTGCAGTGATGTTGCAGGGATAGGTGTCGGTAGCAGTGAAGTTGCTGGGGGAGACGGAGGGGCAGCAGTGAAGCTGGAGGGGGAGGTGGTGCCAGCGGTAAAGTTCCAGGGGCAGGTGGTGGGGCAGCAGCAAAGTTTGAGGAGGAGGTAGTAGGGCAGCAGTAAAATGCTGAAGGGGGAGCTGGTGGGGCAGCTGTGAAGGTGGAGTGGAAGGTGGTGAGGCGGCAGTGAAGTGTGAGAGGGTATTGGTGCAGCAGCAGTGAAGTTGGAGGGGGAAGCGCCGGCGGCAGTAAAGTTGGAGAGGGAAGTACAGGGGCAGCAGTGAGGTTGGCGAGGGATGTCGTGGGGTAGCATGTCTGCAGATACGAATATAATGATTTAGGTCATATGGGTGACGGGATTAGTAGGTAGGGAAGTGCGTATGGCAATGTAAATATTTTAGAATGGAAAGGCATAAGGATAAATGAATGAATCAATAATGAATGTGTGTATGTATGTGTGTGTAAGAGTATATGCACATGCGTCTATGTTTATGTATGTGAGTGTGTGTGTATTTTCGTCGACACTATGCGTGTATTCATGTATATTTCAAGATGTCCGTGAATGTGTGACTGTTGGTAAATGTGAGCACGCCTATGTGCATTTGGGTATGTGGATATTTGTAAGAGGTTATTTGTACACACTGGTGTGCACACAGCATCTACATTTATATATATGTATGTGTGCGTGCATGTTTTCATAAATGTATGTGTACAGTATATGCATATACGTGCGTCTGCATTAATGTATAAGGATCTGCATGTATTACGTACATATGCTTTTATGTACGTACGTAAATGAGTACTTATACATGAATA
Organism: Coenobita brevimanus; assembly: GCF_032717465.1. Classification (NCBI taxonomy): domain Eukaryota; kingdom Metazoa; phylum Arthropoda; class Malacostraca; order Decapoda; family Coenobitidae; genus Coenobita; species Coenobita brevimanus. The sequence continues at coordinate 11,311,844 of NC_137025.1, forward strand.
TATGAATTTATACATGTAATAATGGGTGCACGTATGTATGTACGAATGTACAGTACTTATGCATTACCGTATGCATGTATATATGTACGTATATATGAATGTGGGCATGTGTATGTGTGTATGGATAAGAATATGCGCAGATGTATGAGTAGTGATGCATATCAAGGTACTTTTGTATGTGTGCATGCATGCTCGTATGTGTGTGTATGTTTGCGTGTCGTGTATATCTGTGTATGCATGTATGTTTATCTATTTTTGTATGTATTAAAATATGTATGCAAGCACATCGGTGTGTATGAATATGCTTGCATGTTGATACATGCATGTATACATGTGCTGTTATGTATGTGTACAGTATATGTGCGCATGTGTGCTGGTGCGTATGTCCGTGAGCGCAGTTGCGTTTCTGTTAGTGATTGTGAATCTGTGTGTGTGTGTGTGTGTGTGTGTGTGTGTGTGTGTGTGTGTGTGTGTGTGTGTGTGTGTGTGTGTGTGTGTGTGTGTGTGTGTGTGTGTGTGTGTGTGTGTGTGTGTGTGTGTGTGTGTGTGTGTGTGTGTGTGTGTGTGTGTGTGTGTGTGTGTGTGTGTGTGTGTGTGTGTGTGTGTGTGTGTGTGTGTGTGTGTGTGTGTGTGTGTGTGTGTGTGTGTGTGTGTGTGTGTGTGTGTGTGTGTGTGTGTGTGTGTGTGTGTGTGTGTGTGTGTGTGTGTGTGTGTGTGTGTGTGTGTGTGTGTGTGTGTGTGTGTGTGTGTGTGTGTGTGTGTGTGTGTGTGTGTGTGTGTGTGTGTGTGTGTGTGTGTGTGTGTGCGTGCGTGCGTGTGTGTGTGTGTGTGTGTGTGTGTGTGTGTGTGTGTGTGTGTGTGTGTGTGTGTGTGTGTGTGTGTGTGTGTGTGTGTGTGTGTGCGTGCGTGCGTGCGTGCGTGCGTGCGTGCGTGCGTGCGTGCGTGCGTGCGTGCGTGCGTGCGTGCGTGCGTGCGTGCGTGCGTGTGCGTGCGTGCGTGCGTGCGTGCGTGTGTGTGTGTGTGTGTGTGTGTGTGTGTGTGTGTGTGTGTGTGTGTGTGTGTGTGTGTGCGTGCGTGCATGCTCATGTATATGTGAGCGTGTGATTGTTTGAAAATACCTTAGACAGTATGTTAAAGATATTCTAATGAACATGTGCTATGCGAAAGGGGAGGCCTATGTCTACAAAAAGGGCCACTGAATTATATAAAAAAAAAAGTCGTTTCAAAATTAACCAAAATCAAGGTCCACCCAAGGTACAAAATATCTGCATTTAAAATAAAATTGAATAACCTTACTTCTGAGTTGTGGTGGAGGTGAGGGCGAGGTTGTGATGCTTGGGGTGGTAGTCGTTGTATTTATAGTGGTTCTTTTCAACATCTGTCTTCTGTGCTCCTGTCTTTTTTCTTTTTTTTTTCTTTTTTTTATGATCCTCTTGTCTTCTCTCGTCATCCTCAACACTTCAGTTTAAAATCAATCTGAAAAAATAAAATAAAATTAGTACAGGTTCTTGAGACAGCCGATAGAAAGCGAATATTCCTTATTATAACCATCCCAACAAAGTTTGGAAAATGGAAACGTTCTGCTACTTAAAGAGTTCATGTGGGAAAGGCACAAAAGTAATAACAGGGCTTTAATGATGATGATGGTGGTGGTGGTGGTGGTGGTGGTGGTGATGGCGATTTGTGGTGATTGCGGTGATGGCGATTAGTGATGGTGGTGGTGGTGGTGGTGATGGGGATGATTGTGGTGGTAATGGTGATAGGGGTGGTATCGATGGTGGTGCTAATGAGGTGGTGGTAATGGAGATTAATGGTGAAGGTGGTGGTGGTGGTGGTGATAAATGGGCTAAGGTGATGGCGATTAGTGATGGTGGAGGTGGTGATGGTGGTGATAAATGGGCTAAGATGATGGCGATTAGTGGTGGTGAAGGTGGTGATAATGGGGTGGTGGTGATAGCGGTAAATGGTGGTGGGATGGTGGCGGTGATAACAGGGTGGTGGTGGAGATAATAGGGTGGGATGGTAGTGGCAGACGTGGTGGTGGTGGTGGCGGCGATTATTGGTGGTGGTGGTGGTAATGGTGGTGATGATTGCGATTAGTGGTGGTGGTGGTGATGGAGTGGTGGTGGTGATGGAGTGGTGGTGGTGATGATTGCGATTAGTGGTGGTGGTGGTGATGGAGTGGTGGTGGTGATGGAGTGGTGGTGGTGATGGAGTGGTGGTAGTATTGATAGTTGTGGTGGTGGTGGCGGTGGTGGTGGTGGTGGTGGGGTGGTGGTGGTGGGGTGGTGGTGGTGGTGGGGTGGTGGTGGTGGGGTGGTGGTGGTGGTGGGGTGGTGGTTGTGGTGGTGTTGGCAGCTAGTGATGGTGGTGGTGGTGGTGATGGGATAATGGTGGTGGCTGTGATGGAGTAATGATGGTGGTTGTGATGGGATAATGGTGGTGGTGGCGAGGAATGGTGATGGTGGTGGTGGTGATGAGGTGGTGGTAGTGATGGGGTGGGGTGGGGTGGGGTGGGGTGGGACGGGGTGGGGTGGGGTGGGGTGGGGTGGGGTGGGGTGGTGGTGGTGGTTGTGGTGGTGGTGGTGGTTGTCGTAGTGGTTGTAGTGGTGATGATGGTGGTGGGGTGGTTGTGGTGGTGGTGAGGCGGTGGTGGTGTGATGGTGATGGTGGTGGTGGCGGTGGTGATGGGTTGGTGGTGCTGATAAGTAGTGGTGGTGGTGATGGTGATGGGAATGTGGTGGTGGTGATGAGGTGATGCTGGTGATGGAGTAATGGTGATGGTTGAGATGGAGTAATGGTGGTGGTTGTGATGGAGTAATGGTGGTGATTGTGATGGAGTAATGGTGGTGGTTGTGATGGAGTAATGGTGGTGGTTGTGATGGAGTAATGGTGGTGGTTGTGATGGAGTAATGGTGGTGGTTGTGATGGAGTAATGGTGGTGGTTGTGATGGAGTAATGGTGGTGGTTGTGATGGAGTAATGGTGGTGGCTGTGATGGAGTAATGGTGGTGGCTGTGACTGAGTAATGGTGGTGGCTGTGATGGAGTAATGGTGGTGGCTGTGATGGAGTAATGGTGGTGGTTGTGATGGAGTAATATTGTTGGTAGAAATGAGATAATGATGGTGGTGGTGATGGAGTGGTGGCAGCAATAGAATGGTGGTGGTGATTGTGATGGGAAGATGGTGGTGGGAGGATGGTGATGGTGGTGGTGGGTGGGTGGTGTGGTGTGTTGGTGATGACTGCAGTGGTGTTCCAGCAGCTGTTTTCTTCTGTCCCATCTCCTGTCTCTGTCTTCTGTCCTGTTGTCTCGTCTTGTCCTCACTTCTTTAGCAATCCTGGGCAAGACCTGTCTGAAAAAGAAAAAGAACATGAAATTAGTAAAGGTAATTTGGCTCTCTATTGTATTTTGTTTTTCTCTTGGAGGGAACTGTTACTGCGGGCCATGGCCTTTGGTTCCTTCTTCCTCGCATAAAAAAAAAAAAAAAAAAAGCAGGAGCAATAATTACAGCATTAAGTATAGCAAAAATTTTAGCAGTAATAAAGATTGCAAAAACAATAACAGTAGAGAGTAATACGAACAATTGTAATATAGGTAATAATGAGTAATAATAATAATAGTTAGTAAAACGAGTAATAATAGTATCATTAAAAAGTAATAATAGTAAACGACTAATACCAGCGGGAGAATCGAGTAAATTACGTTTAACTTTAAGGGGTGTTATAACTTTTTTTTTTTACCGAAAAAAAAAAAAGTCCAGAAAAAATGGCAGACTAGTAGATTATATTGCCATACTATTATTTTTCTCAGAACGAACTAAAAAAGAAACTGTTTTCAGGTATTTTAAATGTCCATGCAATTATGGTATATAAATGTCTTGGGCCACACCCCACGAGCTGATTCGCTCTACTACTATTTTTCTTTTTAACGGAAAAGACGAAAATGATGTTTTTATTTGGGATAAGGTTCATCCTAGCGTTTCTTGGCATCTTTCGTCTTCGCAAATCTGCCAAACACCACTAAGAAATCATCGTTCCTCTGCACACTTGGATTCCCTAATTCACCTTTCACTCTAGTATCGCTCAGCAGGAAGGAGCTAAGAATAAAGACGAAGTTTACTCAGGAATATAGGAAGCCCACAACATGCAGTAGCAAGTATAGTCCAAAGGATTCAAAGGGCATTAGCAAGCGAACCTGGCAACAATGAGGTTGCACAGCATGATACCTCCACATTTGAGAGAAAAATAGGAAGCAGACGGGGACCACGTTCCAACAGTGCCTAAAATGCTTGAATGTATCATGGTTGTAGTAAGTTCGGGCCCGTAAAAATAATGCTTTTTTTTTTTTTTTTTTTTTTTTTTTTTTTTTAATACAGTAACCTGACTTTACAAGCATAAGAATCTTGAAGCACTCGAATCTCAAAAGTTTGTTTTATCTTTAAAAAATCTACATAAAGTATTAATCATAATTCTGCTTGTAGTTATCGAAAAAAGGATTGAAAGTAGGGCAGACCTGTGCATAATAAAACTGCCAGGTGCCATGGGTAAGTTTTAGGGGAAAAATGTAAGCTCTCCACTCCACCCCACCCCTCTCCCCCCACCGAAAAAATCATAGCACTGGCATTTCCATGTACACAAATGTTCAAGAGTGTATATCACAACACCATGTAAAAGAGGGTTGACTTAGGATCATATATAATGGTGTAAAAATGTCTTTAAAATACATTTAAAAATAAATACAGTATATAATGGAGAAAAACGTGCCTACTGTATCGGTGATAATCTGTCAAATTTAGTATACCATGTCCATTAATACTGAATATTATCAGCCAGACCGAACAGTACTTAATGTAGGTCCTTCATGTCTCAATAACATACACTTTACCTTCGGAGAAGAAAAATGTCCCAGACATGCAATCAGCATCCCTTCCTCCACAGCATGTCTCCAGTTCAAACTAACTCACATTATACCTGTTTACCTTGCTTACATTAACACATTTTGGCTCACACCTTAATAACCTAGTCTAAAGCAAGATTCTATGAGTTTTTGTATATATTATTTACCCTTAATGAAGAAAAATTTCCCAGAACAGCCGTCAGCAAATTTCCCCTTCGACTGCATGGCCTACACTGATCACGTCAAATGTGACGTCATTAAAAATTTGCCTTCCTTCTCGGATGCCTCTCTGTTCGAAAAATTTAAACCTAACGCCTAACCGGCAACTCAATAAGGCGATGAAAGAAAACGGGGAATTAAGAGAGAAAGTGAAGTTAAGGTAGAACCTATGCTTCAGAGAACATAAGACAATATAAGCCTTAGAAAGTACGTAAACTTACGAGAGGGGATAAGCTGAAGAGAAAGTAAGTTTAAAAGAGAACATTGGAATATGAGAGAACATGACTTAAGAGACAGACAAATGAGAAGGTAAAGGAGCGTTGTGGCGTTGATGTGGATGTGGAGTTAAGTGGAGAGTCGGACGGATAAATGAGGAAGTAAAGGAGCGTTGTGACGTTGATGTGGATGTGGAGTTACGTGGAGAGACAGAAAAACAAATAAGGAAGTAAAAGAATATATGATCGAAAGTGTTAAGAGAAATACTCTGAGATGGTTTGGCCATATGGAGAGGACAGAGAATGGTAGACTTACTGGGAGAGTGTATAATTATGTGAGTGAGGTGCAGGGCGGACAGGTGGTTGAGGGGCATACCTCTGCCAATGCCTATATGTAAGTATGTATGGATGGATATTTATAAATGTATGCATGTATGTGAGTATGTATGTACGAGTTTGTTCATTGACCAACATCATTTTCACTTATGCCATCAGTTAATAAGAAGCACCTTGAAAAAAATCAGACCTGTGTAACACCAGCAAACTCAGTAGCATTATAATAAGATCATTGCGAGGTGACTGGGCAGTGATATATAAGTGCTGGAGGGAGCGCAGCCTGACACAAGACACACAAACCTGAGATGTGAAACATCCCCGTGGAAAGATGGTATCAAGGAGTGATTTTTCGTCATGGATTAAGAAGTTTCAGTTGTTGGCGTGGTGTGATGTGCTGGATGTGGTGGTGGTGGTGGTGGTGGTGATGGTGGTGTGTGTGTGTGTGTGTAATTCACCGGGTCACCGGGTCGGTCAGGATCACTTGATGGTCGTGATCGTCAGCTTTTACCCTCCCGGAAGGGAGCTGAGAGCTCATATAGTCCGATCTAAGGGCAAGGCTGTGACCTTCACACACGCACACACCCGTCCCCCGTGTGTGTGTGTGTGTGTGTGTGTGTGTGTGTGTGTGCGTGTGAACAAATATATAACTTTAACACACCGTGTACAGGCAGGAAAGCTTCAGTTGGTGTGTGTGTGTGTGTGTGTGTGTGTGTGTGTGTGTGTGTGTGTGTGTGTGTGTGTGTGTGTGTGTGTGTGTGTGTGTGGTGTGTGTGTGTGAATTCATAACTATTAAACACTGTGTACACTCTAAACAAGCATCAGTTGATGGTAGATTTGACTGGTTTGTGTGTGTGTGTGTGTATGTGTGTGTGTGTGTGTGTGTGTGTGTGTGTGTGTGTGTGTGTGTGTGTGTAACTGTTAATACCGTATACAGGCAGGCAAGCTTCAGTTAGCTGTAGTGTTACTTGTGGTGTGTGCGATGTGTGCTGGTCCGCTGGACCCAAGAGCCAGAAACAAGAGACAGGCAACAGGGACACAGGGACACCGACCCAACACACTCCTCCTTGTAAGCTTCACCGCTGGAGGACAACTGGGACACGGACACAGATCTGCTCAGTCAGTTAGCTTGGAATTCGTGCATGGAAGAGGTTTCGTTTAACAGCCAGTCAGTCTAGAGGTGTTCCACCATGGGGCACCAGGTCATGTTGGCCACCCTTAAGCTGTCAGCCCAGAGTTTGGGGTACACGGTGGCAATCATAGCCATATTGTTGTTCTGTTATGTTGTCCAATCCAAGCTTCCCGGGGGACCCTTGACTAGCCATGTGGGGAAACGAGACGACAGAGGATCAGGACTGACATGCAAAAATTCATTTGGGAAAAATGAAGAATAGGGCTGAGATGCAAAAATTTATATGGGAAAATGAAGACTAGGAAGGAGATGCAGAAATTTATGTGGGAAAATGAAGAAGATTAGGACTGAGCGGCAAAAATTATTAGTGGAAAATAAAGAAGATAAGACTGAGATGCAAAAGTTAATGTGGAAAAATGAGGCTACCCCTCAGCATTTCCACAAAATTTCTTTGAAATGGGATAAAATTTGTTTGTATTGCCAAAGGCCTGAACTATTGTCATAACAGCCAAGGGAATAGTTTCTGTCTTCAGAAAAGTTTTATTGTTCCTCTCTCTCTCTCTCTCTCTCTCTCTCTCTCTGAACTAAATTTCGTACATATATCGAGGGGCACTTCATGGCAAAATGCACAAGGTTTCCAACCAATAGCTTAAAGACAAAGGCTACTAAACAACCATGATTTATAGGGGTCGGAACTGTTCTCACAGCTGCCGTTAGAATGGTTCCGGTCATGAGAGAACTATTACTGGTAGTTCTTTCCGATATGAACTAAATTTGACACAGTGGTCGAGGGGGTATTTCATGACAAAATCTGCCAGGTTTCAGATCAATAGCTTAATGACAAAGCCTACAGGGTAAGATTGTAATATAGCGGTCGGAACTATTCTCACTGCTACTGTGAGAACAGTTTGATATATATATATTTTTTGTCGATATGAGCAAAATTTCGTACCGCGGTCGAGGGGCACTTCATGGCAAAATCTACCAGGATTCAGAGCAACAGCTTAAAGACAAAACTTACAGCGTAAGTTCGTTATACTGGATCGGCAACTATTCTCACGGCAGCCGTGAGAATATTTCCGTTCCTAAGAAAATGATTAGTTTTCTTCTGATAAGAATCAAATTTGGCACAATGGTCGTGGGGCACTTCATGACAAAATCTACGATTTTTCAGACCAATAGCTTAAAAACAAAGTCTGCAGGAGAGTCTCAGATGTGACCTTATTCTAAGACCCTGTGCATTGTGCTATTGCTTTGAAAAATAACTGGATTGGGCATGGGCTACCCCTGAACCCGTCCGCCCAGTTTCGCTTCAATCGAATAAAAACGTCCTGTTATATGTCTTCAGTAAACACATAGTATTTATCCGATATTAACCAAACTTGGTAGAAACGTCCAAGGGCAGTTCATGATAAAATCTACAAGGATTAAGAGCAGTAGCTGAAAAATAAAGCCAACAGGACAAGCTCGTTAAAACAGCTGATGGAATTGGTTTCTAACATTCATAAAAAATGGGGGGGGGGAGGGTTCCCATGTGTTTAAAAGAAGATAGCAGCAAGAATAAGCTTAAAGAAGTCATTGTATTGAGGTGATTAATGAATAGTACTGTTATGTGTAACACCTTCACTACGAGAGGTCTTCCCTAAGCTGTGGAAAATCGTCTGGTGATAACAAACTTTGAATTATTAAAACGTCACCGTACTCATATTTGTGTAACTCGGAACATGGTATTAAAGTAACCCGGAAATCGTCTACCAAACCCATATATTTCCTCCCTTTATATTCAGAGTGATTCCTGTCATTGCCATATATGTTCCTCGACTGGGCACAACCCTTTTTTTTTTTTTTTTACAAGTTCTGCAACCTCGTCTGAACTCTTGTTGTTCCCGTTCTCAATGGTATCGCCAAAACCATTCGACCAATTATCCATTTTCTTTTTCTTTTTTCCCTTCAGAGGGTTTCCAGTTATGAACAGTACCTTATATCAACTTACTTTTCTGCATTTGGACTTAGCTCCACTCTTATGAATTAAATGCTTTTCATCTTAAATTTTACAAAACTAGGCATCTCCCTGAAACTGAGTAACATCATCTGGCAGTCAAAACAACAACAGAAAAGCCAACTAATACCCTCTGTAAGAGGGGTATCTAACTGACGGAAATCTTAAGGGGGTAGCAAAAACAAATACATCACCATACTGACGATGTTAAATCTATATGTGAAACTCCACACCTTTGATTCCAGTGCAGGCGAGTCCTATTTTGTAAATGATTATGCCGTTATTTTCTGTATGGACTTGACTACCAGTTTCCTGCCTAGCCGAAGGTCAATGGAATTAGAAGAGTTGGCTTCAATGGTTGACAGCATCTGTACGAAAAATCAGGTTACTAGTGTGTATCACCTACGTAGTTGCCAAGTGTTGTCATCTGCGACTATTGAGTTCAATCTTCATCACATATTTCGTATATTCATATTCATACAATATTAAGTCTAATTTATTTTCCTTTTCTTCCGCCTGCTTACCGACCGCTAGTATGAATTTTACAAGGGACGTTGTACAACACGATTCTTGCGTAATTATTCTTCGAGACATTAATGAATCACATTTTGTTGAGCTATAAACATTTAATGAGTTTATTACCATTTCATTGAGGTAGTCAGACTATAATACTATATTCTCACCTACTTCAGACGATTATATTCAGCATAATGAACCCGATATAGCATAAGAGCTAAGAATATTCTTCTTCACTCCTTTGTTGATATAGTAGGTTTTTCGTATTATACTGTGGTTAACTACGACGGTTTTATCCAGCAGAGACCCGGCGCAGTAAGAGATGGTTGAGGAGGGAACTGATCATGCGATCACGAATTAAAAACAAGAAGCAGTGCCAAGGCACAGCAAACCCGTCCCCGGCAGTCATTTTAGTGCTGACGTATAAAAACAACAGGATATCTAGTCAAAGATGTCACATATCAAACATGGAGTAAATCGGGTGAAAATTGACGATTTTTTGCCCATTTGAAATTTTAGGCCCGATCCACCTGACACTGACCCCCTTACCGCTAACTGGGGGATGACCTCGCTGATGTAATGAGGCTTGTTATAGGATGCAGATTTGAACGATACGCCTTTAGGTTTTGGTTTCATGCCGATATAGCATTTTTGAAAGGAGTTATGGCGAAAAAAAACTATTTTTATCTTCCCCCCCTTTTTTTTTTTTTACAGTTTCTGGGCCTACAGCCTGGGCCTTGGCCCAGTTTGCCCCAAAATTTAATAAGGTGATCAGAAGGTCATAGCCCATCATCCCTGTAATTTTAGTCAAAATCGCACCAGTAGTTTTTGCGTAAAGTTGTTAACAGACAGACAAACAAACAATCAAACAGACAAACCAAGTGAAAACGTACCCGTCCCCAAGCCCCTCCGGGGTGGGGACGGGTAATAACACAACAAAAGTTTGCCATTCGATTCTCCTTGGCAACCGACCGGGCGAGCAGTTTTATTTCCAACAGCCATGCCAGGGAAAAGAGCTGCCTAGGTTATGCCCAGAGTAGGAAACATGTGAACACAGTTCTCCGACAGCCACAATAAAACTACAGTTTGTCAACGTCAGAGAGAGCTTAAAACCGTACCATACCCACCGTCGACCACAACAGCACCACTATAAATTTACCCCACGTACAAATTCTGACACGTGTGTCGTAGGCACAGAAAAGAAGCTTGAGATTCGGAGGTTTATATCATATCCATTCACTGACGAATACTACATCACCGTGGCACTTCCACCATACCTCACCATCAACCAACCACCTAGAAACTTTAAATCTCTTCCATTTACCTGTTGTACCATATCACATCACCGTAAGAGTCCTAATGTATGCCCTTCTGCCATACGCATCCATCCATTACTACAGTATCACCATGGCTGTACTGTCATAGAACACTGACTATCGTGTCACCATATATCTCCCGTACTTAAATGTATCCGACACAGGTAGGACGCACACACACGAGAGAGAGAGAGAGAGAGAGAGAGAGAGAGAGAAGGGATGGAGTGGGGGGGGGGGGCAAAATTCAGCCATTTTGCACTGTCACGAAAGCCGAAGTCGGTGTAAATCCTTTCTGTGATGAGCGTGTTGACCGCTTTGAAGTTCCATCCTGAGACCCCCCCGCCGGATCCCTGTCACTCCCAACCAACTCGAGAACTGTCCATGTTCAAGTGTTCCGTCTGTTTAGTGCTCTCCCTCTCTCTCTCTCTCTCTCTCTCCGTTGAAACTCCTGCATCGAAATTTATTAATACAAAAAACTAAAACATTCGGAAACAAACAATATAATGAGCTGTTTAGAATTCTCTCTCCCTCTCTCTCTCTCTCTCTCTCCGCTGAAACTCCTGCATCGAAATTTATTAATACAAAAAACTAAAACATTCGGAAACAAACAATATAATGAGCTGTTTAGAATTCTCTCTCCCCCCCCCTCTCTCTCTCTCTCTCTCTCTCTCTCTCTCTCTCTCTCTCTCTCTCTCTCTCTCTCTCTCTCTCAGCCAACTCGTACCAACTCCACGCCAGAATTGTCTTAGCTCAAGTGTTAAGCTACGTCTTTGTTGACTGAATCTCTCTCTCTCTCTCTCTCTCTCTCTCTCTCTCTCCATTTATCTGTCTCTTTGTATCTATCTATCTCTCAATCTATGTTTCTGTCTATCTTTATCTGTCTGTCTATTCTACTTCACCAGCTTCAGACGAAAACTTGTCCAAAAAGAGAAATCTTCATCTTTGTTTATTGTACTGTACAGTAGTCTGTGTTTCTCTGCTTATCTTTCTGTCCTGGTTTGATGTTTGTCGTCCTGTCGGTCTGCTTGTCTGCTTAACCATCTCTAGCATCTGTTTGTCTCTGTCTGCCTTGTTTTGGTCTGCTTAACTGTATGTCTGTATGTTTGCCGTTCTGTCTGTCTTTTTGATTACTTAACTACCTATCTTTCTAAGTATCTGCTCCTCTCTGTCTGCTTAACTATCTGTATATGTCTGATTGGCTCCGAGTCTGTTGTTTGAGGTATATGTCAAAATATCAACATGTGTGTATATATCATGTCTGCCTTCCTTTCTCTTTAACTGTCTTTCTGTCTACCTATCTGTATGCCGGTGTGTCTCATAACCACCATCACCATAACACTGCCAGTCATGCGAGAACTGTCCTGCCTTAGGCGTTAGTTTCTCCGCCTTTGTTGAATGAGGTACTTTATATTCTGTCTGTCTATTTGTCTTTCTTTATATTCATTCCTCTGCCTGTCTGACTACCAGTTTGCCTACGTGTTTTTATCTACATCTGTCTGTAAGTACGGATGTATGGATTAATTAACATGAGTACCATATGTATGTATGTATGGAACGAATGTATCTTTTTCTTTATATATATATATATATATATATATATATATATATATATATATATATATATATATATATATATATATATATATATATATATATATATATTGCCTTTGTAGAACCGTCTGTCTGTTTTTATGTTTGCATATGTATGTATAACTTTCTCTGTCTGTCCATCCTATGTATGTATCTAACTAGATCCATTCATCTGTGTTTTATCTTTCTCCGTTCGACTGTCTCCTCTAATCCCAAAGTTTATGCACAGTGTCAGGGATATATACACCTTCATAGCCCCTCACCAATTCTTACCACTCACTCCTGCAACTCCAATCCTTCCTCACTCGTGTATGCCCATACGGTACCTTGACTCCTTTAGTACGTGACGCTAATTTTATTCTATTCTCGCCACCACTGGACGATTGTATTCAAGTCAGGAGAGATTTTTCGAGCAGAAGTCGTTAGATGTGCTCTTCATTAACCCCTTCAATACGATGGGTCTCTCTTGATAACCTATCTTAGCTTATGATGCTGCCATTATTTTTTGCTCTCTCTCCCTTCCGACAATTATATTCTGCTTAAAATGACTTCCCTTAGCCTGATGGTTGGAAAAAGTCTCCAGTAGGTTTCTGATGAGGAGAGAGAGCTTAACTATTACCCTCTTGCTATTACCAAACGATTTTATTCAACGCAGGAGATGCCGCTCATCGTATAAAGATTAAGGTTTTTTCTTCACTGCACAGGCATCTCTCGGACCGACCATTGTCTTCCTCCTCACCTCCTCCCGGCTAAACCCTGAGAGCTCATCAGCCAAGATAGTTCGCTTAACAGGATTACCCTTGATGTGGAAGTGAATTATTCTCAGTCTCAGCACACGCCCAACTCTGCTCGCTCTAAAGGAATTTGCAAGCTGCCGCCAGTCAGGGTGTGAAATAATCAGAAGTGAAGTAATTCTTTAAGCTCTGCGATGTAAACCTCAGTGATTTCAGTAAATTCCTTTGTTTCTGAACATATTGCAGTTGCATATGGGAGCTGCAGTGCGTGTGGATGGTGAACTAAGTGAATTTTTCTTTTTGAAGGTTGAGTTGAAACAGGGATGTGTCATGTCTCCATGGTTGTTCAATCTGTACATGGATGGGGTAATACAGTAAAAGAGGTACAAGGTAGGGTAGTGGATGCTGGAGTGGGCCTGGTGACAGAGGATAGTGTTTGGAAACTCCCTGTACTGTTGTTTGCAGATGATACTGTGTTGTTGAGTGAAGACGAAGGGAAGCTGCAAGGCTTGGTGGATGAGTTTGGGAGAGTGTGTAGGAAACGGAATCTAAAGGAGAATGTAGGGAAGAGTAAAGTGATGGTCTTTGAGAGAGATGAAGTCAGTGAATGTACAGCGAAGCTGGATGTTTAGGAATTGGAAAATGTGAGTACGTTTAAGTACTTGGGTAGTGTGATGAGTAAGGATGGAGGTTTGGAGGGTGAAGCGCTTGAAAGGGTACAGCAGGGAAGAAAGGTTGATGGTTCTTTGAAAGCAGTGATAAGAAACAGGGAAGTGAGCATGGAAGTGAAAAAGTTACTACATGACAGTATTGTGATACCAACTCTAACGTATGGAAGTGAAGCTTGGACATTGATGGAAAGACACAAGTCAAGAGTGAGAGCAGTGGAAATGAGTTATTTAAGAGGAGCCTGTGGAGTCACATGGAGAGACAGGCTGAGGAATGAGGATATAAAGAAGCGTTGTGGTGTGGATGTGGATGTGATAGGAAGCGTTATGAGGAACACACTGAGGTGGTTTGGCCATGTAGAGAGGATGGGGGGTGAAAGACTGACGAAGAGAGTGCATGTGAGTGAGGTGGAGGGGGGAAGAGGGAGGGGGAGGCCGGGGATGAGATGGAGGGATGGGGTGGAGAGGTATATGAGAGAGGGAGGTGTGAGTTGGGAGCAGGGCAGTGAAATGGCGGGGGACAGGGCGAGGTGGAGGCGATTTGTTTGTGGCCACCCCAAACGGGATTGAGGCGTCTGGCAATATATATATATATATATATATATATATATATATATATATATATATATATATATATATATATATATATATATATGGTGTCCTTTGCATTTAACTTCGTGAATCAGAGCATGCTGCACATATTGAGAAGAATAGATCAAAGTGCATCTTAAATAGGAAACGCACATGTAGTATAGTAATTTTGGTGCCCTCTGCTTTAAATAGCCCTGCTTAATACCCTATGACATTTATTTTAAGGGTGAGGTAAACCAAGTACGTTCCGATAGGCAGCAGCGTTCGGTGGGGTAGAAGGCTAAGGTGGTGTAAACTGCCATTGCCTTAAATCTCTCCCCCTTTCCTACTGCCCTAAGCTGAACAGAGCCAGCCGAGGAAAAGTCTTATGGACAGCAAGGAGGATACAGGGAGAAGTCAGTGTTCATCTGATTATTTCCCCCAATCCGTTCCCCTTTGCTACTTTCCTTAGCCTCTTTCTTCATGACATATTTCTAAGTTTTACTCTGCTACATTCATACGGTTTTATTCAACATAATAATAATATCCACTAGTGAATGATGACTAAATCTATCTCCTCCACTTTCGAAGTCTTTCCTAAGTTTATTAAAATAGTCTAGATTTAACATGAATATGAACACGTCAGTTTAGTAAAGTGGATAATAGTGTATTAAACTGAAGAACATTTCGATCAAGAGCAGTTCGTGTATAACGTACTGAGTCCCGGAGTTCGTGAGTGTGGGGTGTTGCAGGAAGAGTACTCAGCGGAACGCCCTCCGTCTATCGGCTCATAGTCGCGCAGACCTTAGATCCAAACACCGTGGTTCTTCCCCTCCCTCCCTCCCCCCTTTAATATCTCCGCCAAGGAGGTTATGCTTTCACCCCCGTCCGTTTGTTTGTTGGTTGGTAGGTTGGTTTGTGAGCAAGATTACACAAAAACTACTGGACGGATTTTCACGAAACTTGTAAAAGAATGGGTCTTGGCCCAGAATAGAGTCCATTAAATTTTGGTGCAGATCCGGATAAAGATGCGGATCCAGGATTTTTTTTTCACTTTCTTTAACATTGCGAGATAGGGCGATTTTCGACATTTTCGTAAATGTTTCAGGGAATATTGCGTGGATCTTCATGAAAAAGATCAGGCATATTTACGATGCTCGCATCTACGAATGTGTTTAGTTTGGCGCAGATCCATATAAAATTCCGGATCTAGCGGATTTAAATATGAATTTATAGGGGGGTAGTCTTTATCCAGCTGCCGTACAATAACAAATAGGGCTATAAACTTGCAGAGCTGTACCTAGTAACAAAGTGAGGATTACGTCATAGCTACATTATGCGCCTTAGCGGAGGTATGTTCTCTATTGAGTGCCATTCTAGTTAACTTTTGAAAATGCATAGTCCAGTCCATTCTGCTGCACATGGGTTCTCAATGGGATATAGGGGTGGATGGGGGGGTCTTTTGATCATCCCTTCCCATTTGTCAGATAACCTATTTTCTGTTTTATTCTTGCTACTTACAGAATCTTATTTTCACCTTAGGAGAGACTTTTTAGGGCTTAGAGGCTTACATATACTGTAGCCTTTACCAAACCCTTCGCCACGCCGGGACTCTTCCTAAGTTGAAAAGATCATCAGGCAATTATGGAAAAAAAAAAAAAAGTCGTCACTGGCTTCAAGGGATTAAATGTACACCTTAAACCCAAGACCATTTTGATGGGAAGGAGTGTGTGTGTGTGTGGGGGGGGGGTTGTGGGTGTGGGTGTGTGGTTATAGGTGTGCATGAAGAGAGAGAGACTGGGGTTTAATTGGCCATTTCATCCTACCTCTTGCATTCTCACCCCTTCCCCTTTTTGTTAATGCTGTCAGATTACTCGGCCCCCAGCAGTTTGTTCGTTAGAGCATAAATACACAGATTATACGGATGAAAGTTAAAAATTTGTTCTCTTTTTTTTTTTTCCTGAATCTTGACACCCCTCCTTGATATTCAGAATTTCCAGGATTTTTTTTAAAGCCTATGATACTGGAATATATATATATATATATATATATATATATATATATATATATATATATATATATATATATATATATACATATATATATATATACATATATATATATATATATATATATATATATATATATATATATATATATATATATATATATATATATACATAGACATATATATATATATATATATATATATATATATATATATATATATATATGGAAGACGGAGGTGGAGGCCGAGGATGAGATGGAGGGATGGGGTGGAGAGGTATATGAGAGAGGGGGGGGTGAGTTGGGAGCGGGGCAGTGAAATGGCGAGGGACAGGGCGACTTGGAGGCGATTTGTTTGTGGCCACCCCAAACGGGATTGAGGCGTCTGGCAATAGATAGATAGATAGATATATAATAAATGCTATAATAACGACCAGGTCATACGTACAATACATAATCACTCTTTTTATTACATACAGAACTAAGATATATATATATAATCATCAGCCGTTTGAGTATCCACTGCAGGACCGGCCTATCCCCTACCGAAGCAGGGACGATACAGCCAATGTATCTTTACCTAGTGGCTTTGGCTGTCTGGTAGAGATTGTATGTAGGGTGAGAAACGCTTGTGAGTGTGATTGTAGTGGCTTTGTATGTGTGTGTAGCCTGTGACCCAAGTGTAATCGGCCCTCGCAAGCCGACTGGGTGGAAGCATACAGTACTTTTTATAGTAAGCGACACTGGTTCAACCACAGCACCCTGGTGTCCGCCAATGGAGTACGTGGCCGGGTAAACACTCCCAAAGTTTATTACCCTGGGGGGGCGCGAACCCTGGTTCACCCGTGTACGAAACGCACACTCTACCACTGTACCACAGAGGCTCCATATATATATATATATATATATATATATATATATATATATATATATATATATATATATATATATATGCACTGTACAGCTTTGAAATACATATATATATATATATATATATATATATATATATATATATATATATATATATATATATATATATACATTATATATATATATATATATATATATATATAGATAGATAGATAGATAGATAGATAGATAGATAGATAGATATAGATATAGATATAGATATAGATATATAGATATATATATATAGATATATAGATATATATAATGCACTGTACAGCTTTGAAAAAGAGACATTGTCCATTCTAGCAGCAAGAAATAACTTTAACACAAACGTGTTTGTCGTGCGTGTTGCAAGGACTGCCGCTGCTTCACTAAGTGAGGTGGTTGGGGTGTTGGGTATGCTGCCTACATGAATCCCTTCCCCACCTTATGTCTTCATGCCTGGCTCAGGTACAGGCGTTAACTTTCTAAAGCCTGTGGTACTGTGGAAGGCTTGAGTGAGTGCAGGACATGCGCTTTTGAACTGTGCACTTTGATAATGGTTATTAATATGTGTGTGTTTTAGAATAAAGTTTTGGCATTTTCATCACCTATATACAAGAATGAAAAATTCGGGTTATGTAATAAACACCTCTGCTCATTTCCAGTTAACTTGGTGCAATGCCACTTCACAAAGACTTAATAAAAAGCAAGTAAATAGTTTTGATTTGTCAAAGTTTCTTTTTTTTAATAGTACTTTGGACCAGGGGCTTTGTTTACCTCGTGTTTATCCATTGTACATGGTATGTCCTCCTCGTTATTTAGTATGTCGTAACGAATATACACATAGTGCTCGTGAGTAATACCCTAATTGTTGTAGGGACGAGTAAACAAGGAGAAATGGGACAGTACTGTAGAGATAAGACAGGCTAGCATCTCCAGGCATGATATGGATTAATAGGTGGATGGCAATATTGGGTAGGATTATGGCATAAAGGAAGAAGAGTGACGCCTAGTGAGGTAACAAGGGTATGAGCGGAAGAAATGAAGGACAGGTTATAAAGGTCGACCAGAGATGGGGTGAGTTAGAATGAGGCAGAAGAAGTAGGGCAGAGGAAACTATAAAGGCAAGTAGGCAACCCTGAACCTATTGATCCTTTCTAGACTGATATAAGGTAAGTTATATGATATCTACTCAATGAACCAAAGACAGTAACGGTAAACTATGAAGGCTCACACCCACCAATCCCAATAGCTGAAGTAAGGAGAAAAGAAACAAAAATAACCTCCATGCAGTGCAGAAAACCTATCATAGAGACTACATGGAAATGGATGAATATAAATCATATTCTACATTATCTTTACCTGTAACGGAGAGGGCATCAACTTAACGTTAAGTACACAATGAAGTTCTGTGGTGATGACCGCTACGCTTTGTATTATAGAACACAATACATTTCCAAATGCATCATTAAGAAATGAAGATTTTTAGTTGTAGATTAAAAAAAAAAATAATCCATGCAGTTTTCTGACGTAGTACACTATCACAGTGTGTCACACTGAACGCCAATATATCTCTAATCTTTAAAAATATATTGAAGAAGAAATGATTTGTTTTTCTGTGTCTGGCAGGCTCTGCCAAAATTTTTGTAACCATGACATCCAAAAAAAATTTGACATTCATACTGAAGCATATTGGACTGCCATGTTACCATGTCCTTCAAAAATTGCAAGGTCTTTAAGCGGTACGCCTGGGTCTCTCTCTCTCTCTCTCTCCTTCAAGGAAAGTTCGAATATCTGCTCTTGGAGAGCTCTGAGTGATTTTCCTATTAAATACAAAGTTGTTCATCTAAAAAATTTGAGCTGATTTAACATGTTAGTTGTTGCGTCAGCTGATGCATCACCTGACTGTTAGTCAACTTTCAATATCGGCCATAAGGAGCCATGCTAACGACATTCTTGTGAATAACAGAGTTTCTCATTTTAAAATTTTCATTTGATTTGACATTTCAGCTGTTTCATAAGCTGATCCATCAGATGACTATTTACAAATTCTCGATTTTGGCCATAAGGAGGCATTTTTACGACTTACTTACGATACACAAAGTTGCTCTACTTGAAAATTTTAGTTGATTGGACACGCCAGCTTACACATCACCTAACTGTTAATATTTTTTTTTATTTCGACCATAAGGAGGCATTATAACAAGTTTATGAAAAATTAAGTTGTTGTAAAACAATTTCACATATTCTGTGAGTTTCGAAGGGAGAAACTTTAAACTGGCTGCAACAGTCTCGCCGCAGGTCAATGAACATACCGGTAGTCTTGTTGCTATGCATACTGGACTCCTGCAACACTGAATCCAGTTAATTAGTTGGTGTTGTCAAAGCTTCTGTGCACAGTTTACTTGGTTTCATATTGGCTGTTACTATAATTCATAAATCTTTTCTATTATCATGCTGAGTTAGTATTCATAATATAGTATGCACGGTCATTGTTACTGCCATATCTTAGCACTGCATTTACTAAAACAAACTTCTACTGAACATGTATGGGTCAAATTAAGCAGTTTATTAAGATCTACCTGAATCACCTGCCATTGTAAACAAATATCTGTTCTGTTTCCAGTTACTGTAATATCAATAAAATTGGACATTTTGAAATAGTAATTCACATGCTTCGTTGGTATCTCATGATGTTTGGAATATCGGAATCCGTTACTAGTCCCTATAATTAATTTAATTCTATATAGTCAGCCCTCTTGTAGTTGGACATCATGGGATATAAAGGTAAGTGTGACTAAACGATGAACACCAGAGCTAAATTCTTTAACTTGACTGTTAAACCGACGACTAGTTTAACAGTCAAGTTTTCTCTTATGTCCAGAACAAAATCTATGGTGTTTCCTTCACATGCTGGATATCTAAGAGCCAATCTAATGAACTAACTTGCAAATCAGCGGCCAGGTATAAACTTGTGTGCAAGGACAGGACTACACCCTGTTTGGAACAGGTAAATTAATCGAAGTGTAGGCCTACGATATACTGGATACAATAAATTTCAGCCTTTTGACAGTACCTTTTCACGTAACAAGTGACCCCATCAGTACAATGACGGTGCAGCACTGGAAGATGGAAGGAAAAAAGGAACCAGAACTGAACAGGGAAGGCGAGAAAAAATAGGAGGGGCAGGTGAGTTGCAGCGGAATTAAGGGGGAGGGGAACGAGAAGGAAACAGGGGAGGTTGAGAAACAGCACGTCTGGTGGCAAGAGCATGTACAGGAGGAAGGTAGCAGCAGAAAGATGGGTGGGGGAAGGAAAGAGAGGAGGCGAGAAAAATCAGACAGGAAAAACAGTGGCATGTGAAAGGCAACAGACGTAAAGAAAGGGGAAAACGGGGAGATGAAGAAAAGTAGAGAGGGCAGAAAGGTTCTTGATTTGCAGCAGAAGTAAGGCAACAAGGGCGGTAAGGAAAAGCAAACGGGAGCAGCAGGAGTACGTGAGAGGCAGCATAAGCAAAGGGGAGCGGGAAAAAGGGCCGGGGACGTGAGAAACAGTAGGCGGGGCAGGAGGGGTACGTGAGTTGCAGGACAATTTAGGGGAGGGGAACTAGAGCTGAATGAGACGGGGGAAGGGAACTAGAAAGCTGTGGAGATAGGGGAGATACTGTAGGAACAGAAAGAAAGGGAAAGGCAAGTAGGGAAGGGGCGTATAAGTCAGGGAAATGGGACACGAGAGGTGAGTAGAAGACGATTTGTAAGAGGTACTTAATAGGAGAAAGGAACAGCGAAATTAGACGGACGTGGAAGGAAACAAAAGAAGCGAGGAGGTGGGACAGGAGTGGGAGCAATAGGTAGGGAAAAGTGATGTGCAAGGGACAAAAAATAGAAGAATGTGCGGCAAAATGGATAGATGAGGAGGTGGTAGAAAGTAAAGAAGAGAAATATGTAGCAGGGGAATAGGAGGAAATGAGGAAGGAGCCAAGAAGGAATGAAAGTAGCCAAGGAGAATGGGAATGAGAGGCGGAAGAGGAAGGAACAAAGAAATAGAAATGCAAGGATCAGCGAAGAGGAACAGGAATGGGGACAGAGTGGAGCAGAGAACAGAAGCATGGAACAACAGCGAAGGTACTCGTAACCCAGGGAGAAGCAGCCAGCCAGCACCATCCCCTACCCACCTCAGCTACAAAGTTTAGAGGCAGCATGTCTGGCAGTAGCGGAGTTAGTGAAGTTCCGGGAGTAATCAAGCCAACACGGGAGAGTAACGCGCTTCTGTTTCCTCATTAAGGTAAAGTTAGCTCAAGGCTCCCCCACTTACACTACACATCACTATCTTTTTTACATACGTACACTTGAAAACCTGATGGTACTGTACATCTGTTTCACTTTCAGTTATGGGTTGTGTTGTTACGGCAAAATTCAGGCAAGAACTATTAAGCATTCTACATTTGTTTCACGTAAACTACACGTCACTATATTGTTGCACGTGCACATTTGAAAAGCTACTGCTATTGTTGATAAAATCCAGCTTCAGTTACAGACCTCCATTATCAAAATTCATTAGTCACTAAATACCACCTCTCCCACTTGCAACAGACACCACTAACCATTTGCACACACACACACACACACACACACACACACACACACACACACACACACACACACACACACACACACACACACACACATGCACGCGCGTAAGATAACGCTGGTACAATGATGCTAGGTTATTAACGTTCTCTGACTACAATTTCACTATTGGTCTCCAGTAAAATAATAATAATTAAAAAAAAAACATATTATAAAGGCTCCCCGACTTGCCCTGCAGTAATCACTACTCTACTGCACATGCACTGTACACTGGAAAATCTACTGGTATTGTGGATCTGAATTTGAGCTAAGGAATATATTTTTTATTACAAAAACTCGAAATAGAAGATATGTAATGGTTCCCGCATTTGCCCAATTAACACTACGTTGTATCAGTACCTTGCAACCCCAGTGACGGGCCCAGCCTCTCCAGAAAAAATGAAAAAAAAAAAAAAAAAATGGAGAGGAGGGCCTACCTGGATCTCTGATCAAACACTCCTGTGCCCTCCAAGCAACAGCCCCCAAGCTAAGCTCACCACCACTGCTTGGTGTTACCCATTATGTCTCACTGAGCTCTACAGCATCCAGCCTTAACCAGCAGTCCTTAATACCACCTTAGAAAGAGTGAACTAGGAACTAGGACATCGATTCTGAGTCTGAGTGGCCTCAGTATTAAATCTTGTGAGGTACCACCAGAAGCATCTTCCTCCGTCCGGGATATTGAATGGCCGCTTTGTCTGTCATTGGTTAACCATATTCTGGGCTGAAGATGCCCCACAATTGCCTTCCTGCGTTAGTTTACATGGAGTACCTATCTCGCTTTCCTGAACAATGCGCCAGGGTATCCTAAAGCAGTCATGGTGCAAAACGAATGACCGAGTGAACGGATCCTACATCCATATTACTATGTCAGGTGGTATAAAGGGTCTCTCAGCCCACCACACCATTGCTGTGAATTGTTTTAAGGAACAGAATGGGGACTGTCAGGGAAACCTTTGCTGGACTACGCTAAATATTTTTGTGTATTTGTACTTTTATTTTACTATAGTCAGATCAAGACCATTGATTCTTTCTGTGTTTAGTTCTCTGTTCAGAGTC
Source organism: Coenobita brevimanus (assembly GCF_032717465.1). NCBI lineage: Eukaryota > Metazoa > Arthropoda > Malacostraca > Decapoda > Coenobitidae > Coenobita > Coenobita brevimanus. Next base: position 11,334,618 of record NC_137025.1, read on the forward strand.
TACTTCAGGGCACAATATTCGTCACCCAGTCTGTTAATCGAGAGGTGGTGAGAAAGCCACTGGATACCAGCGCCACCAGCAGTAATTGTGTGATACGATGTGAATAGCTTCCAGCGTCCTCAAAGTTCCCGCTGTAGTGAGTCATGTGTGCAGGCATCCGGGCGGTACACGCTCTGCTGAATCTCTGCCCAGTGTTGTTGAAGCGCGTTTGGTGCTTTCATCAGCGTCAAAAGATATTGGTAATTAAGCTCAAATTTAAGTATCGGTTCTGAACCCGATCCTCGATTGGCTGTGTGCACCGTGACCGAATCCGTGCTTCGGTCTGAGGCTTAAGTTCCAGATTACCTAAGCTTGGATTGTCCTTGATACCATCCAGCGACCACAATATGGGAACCCTAGCTTATGGTCCAGGATCGAATAATCCCCCAGTCCGTGTTTTGAACAAACCTCAATCATGAGGTTTAAACTGTCGTCCTGAATTCGGACCATAGTCCTACTAATGGAATTACTGATCACTCCAATTGCAGTCAAAACCATCCACAGGTGCTTGAGACATTTGTCTTATTGAACAAAATACCTCAGCTGTAGTTATATGAGTTAACCACCACGCTTCTGTTTCCGGATAGCAGTTCTCACGAGTTGATTTCTCTCTCTCTCTCTCTCTCTCTAACTTCCATGCAATATCCACATCTACAACATCTATATATTAAGTTTGCAATATCCCAGGTAACTCTGACTCCTTTGCTAAAATCACATAAATCTACGTGCTAAATAATTTCGTGTTTTTCGAGTCAGCAAATTAATTTCCACAATGCTTTTTTTCTTTAACACAATCAGTTTCTACTTCCCGACCCGTCGTATCTTTTACCTCTTCTTCTACTGTATGGTTATTTACTATGCAATATTCAAGCAAAGTGATATTGGCAGCAACTGTGTCATAGGAGTGCTAGGTCAGCCATCAGGCAAATATATTTTCTAGCCTTTCTTTGCTGGCATGCATTCTCAGTAGTCCGTATGGGTAATAAGCATTGCAGGGACAGCCGAAAATAGGGAGAAGGAATCAGTTGGAGGATCATGAAGAAGATTCATATATTCTGGGAAATGGAGTACACTGCTGATTAAAGCAGAAATACCTGGAGATTTTTCTTCCACACACAACTCACAGGATGCGGCTTCTGGCAGTAAATACCTAGGTAGATTGTAATAAAAAAATGTATTGTGTGCGCCAGGGCACACAAAGGCAAAGAAATAAGTCCTTGAATGACCCGCTCTTCCCACTATTAAAGTTCCAGAAGAGCTTGAGCAACTATTCTGATAAGACCATGTCCATTGTGCAAACTTCTTGACGACCCAGCCAAAGTTGAGCTGGTTTAGCCGATTATAGCTGCCCGCCATTTGTTTAGCTCTGGTAACTTGCATTTACGAACTCATTGTATGACCTGCACATCCT